>NC_069792.1:14295000-14650000 GCF_027406575.1 Nycticebus coucang | reverse complement strand
ATTACAAACTACTAGCTAACAATGAATGTCTTGATATGAAGAATTCTTGTTTCAAATGCTGTTATTATCGTGTGAGGGTTCTGCTTTCTACATGTGGAATTTTAGAGTAGCATTTAACCAAAAATTATATTTGTGTTAAAAATAAATTACATAGAGTGAAAGGTAATTTAAAAAATAAGTCTTTTTTTTTAAGATATTTTAAATGGAATCTTTAGTTTGCAGCAGAAATCTCTCTTCTTCAAATTATATTCTATATCTTACAGTTCTGAAGCACCATCCAAATATTTGGTAAACAGGTAAAGGGATTTTTTTTTCAAGCAGAGATAACAGTGTTTGCATAGCTACAAAACATTACCTGATTAGCAACCCTTTTGACATTATTTTCATTAGCGGGAATTCAGGTTTTACACTAATTTTTACTGAAAAAAAATCTCCTTTGTAGAGCATTGTCATATATGCTTTTTGATTCTTTTACGTAGACTAACATGGAATTTTAAAAGCTTATTAAGGTTTGATTATGCTGTTTAAAGGTGTGCATAATAATCGAAAACTCTTTTTTCAAATTCTATGTAGAAAGCAAATTAAGTGTTGCTGGAGTTAAACAGCAAGGTTTAAAAGGCAAGTTAAAAATTGTCTGGAGTGCAATTGTGCATGTGTACTGAACAACTTTAAAATAGGAATTTTATTCCACCTAATGGTAAGGAAATATTTCTTTTTCTTTCTCTGCCTAAAGGTCATCTATAATTGAGGACACGTTAACCAGAGTCCAGAGGCGGAGTGTGGCTTTGATCTAGGTGGCCAGCCTTTCTCTGTGCAAATCATTCTGGGGAGAATGGTAGGAATCACATCCGCAAACTGGTCGCCTCACAGAAGGCTACCCAGGCCCCTCTTTCCTCCTGCCCTGCCTCCTCCCTGCCCCCACTCTTTAAGAGCTCCTCTGCATGTCTGTATCAGTGAGACTTCATCTTGCAGAAATTGTATTCAGGTGTAATCCTGAGCCTTAAACCTGTCCTTTATGTGTATTTGGTTACCCGGATTTTTACTTTGAGATCATGGCATGTGTTTTCATTCCTGACTATCTTTATCAAATTACTTAAAAATATATAGCACATGTTAATTGATTTTGGATAAGCAGAATAACTAGAATATTATTTGCTATATAAATCACTTCATATAATGGTTTCATTCAAGCATTAGGGCAATAACATTGATTCCATATACTATGGACTTTCTATGGAAATAAAAATAGTCGTGCGTGCTCCAAATTATCAAAAATTCTGGAAATGTTACATACATAAAGAATTTAGGTACATATATGAAATCCTTTAGAAACATTTTTATTGTGTTTTAACTCATATAAAAATTGTTAATAACATAGGTAGAAAGATTAAAGTCATTCTAAATAGTCTTTTACAAATTATTTACACCGCTTTATACAATTTGAAAATTAGACAGTAATTTTATCCAACATCCTATAAATCAATGTCACAGTAGAGTTAAACACTCATTTTGAATTACACTATAACCAATTATTTTTATAATCAAATTGTTTCATTAATTATAAAATACAGTAATATTTTTTCCATATGGACAAAAATTAGTCCGCTATTTCCAAAAGCAGTGGTTCTTATAAGCACTTTTGGATGACCACATTTTTTCCGCATAATTTTGCACTTTTTTGTATCAGACAACTGTAATTCTGATGGGAACAATAAGGTCATTTTTCACTTTAATTCTTATAACATTTGATCAAATATTTATACTTATAAAACGTTTATAAACTTAAAGAAGGTGGTGATGTCTACACATTTGTTTCCAAGTTCTGTCTTGAAGTTATAAGGTAAATCCTTTTGGAGAAGAATAGATTCTTGTAACAAATGGGTAACAGATACTTCCAATTTTTTCTTCAGTGATTAAAATCTTTTTAATCTTCAGTTAATACACAAGATACTGCATTTAATGATGACTATAGAATTCTTTGTGGCATAAAAAATGACTGTTTACTATTGCACCCTAAATGAAAACATGTTATTTATTGCATAATTTTTTGTGGAATAATTTCATTTCATTGAACATACTAATTCTGTAGCATGTTTCACTAATAACAGACTGCTAATTGCCCACGTGTCTGTACTATATGTATGGTTAAGATAAAATGTAACTTGGTTGTTGATAAAATAGATTTAATATAGATTTACAATTTTGTATTATTTCTGACTAGTTTCAATATTTTTATATTTTACCATATACTTTAAAAACATTTGTAACATCATTATGGACATCAAAATGATTATTATTTTCAATCAGCTATGTAAAAGCAGATCTCAAGTACACAGGAAACGATGACATTTATAAATGGCTATTTGTACATTATATATGTGTGTGATAACATGTATATAATTTTTGTTTTTAACATTTTGGAAAAAAGGCCTTTAATTTTTAAAAATCCATTGGCATAAAAATATGTATTTACTTTTTTAATTATGGAAGAGCTATTTTCTACAGTACACAATCTTAAAACTGAACAAACTAGTGCTACTGAACAATATTAAATTTAATACTTGAAAATAAATTTTGACTATGAAAATTCCTTGTAATTTTATTTTCTGTAGTACAATATGATTTTTTTAAGACACAATTATTAATCACCCGTGCCCACATATCCTGATCATACATCATTGTCTTAACATTTCCTTTCCTAACAAAGTATCTTAATTCTAAAGCTAACAAACAGAAAAAGCTGTGTTGTATGTGATACTTTATCCCCAACGTGGGGGGAGAACCTCTTGGTTTTACTTGAATGTCATTTATAAAGGTAGAGATAGTTGTTTTTCCAAACATGTGATCGATAAGTGTCCATTTCCATATCATTGTTAGCAATAGAAGCAATCTCATTCGGGAGCAGGGCCATGTAAAGTGTGTCTGCATATAAAGAGAAGCTTGTCACACTCCTCTCTAATAGTGAAGGATTTCAGTTCCCCTTTATGCAGACATTTGCACCTAGTATTTTCCAATTCTGCAATGCAAACATTGACGGAGAGGTTAAATACAATGTTGGCTCTGCAATATGTATGCAGGCTACCGCACACATTTTGCCCAGCCCTCGTTGAATTTAACCCTAGGTCAACAGACATGTTTAAATGTGAACTTGAGCATAAATGGCGCCTACCAAAAGAAAGTAAATGAGTGTGAAGTTTTTATAAAATGTCACAATTGATAAAAGCGTAAGATCTCGAAGGAGGAAGGAGAGGGGATGGATGTTCCGAAAGCACTTGGTTGAACATGTATTTCATCATTTTAATTTGATGACTGCACCAAATCACAAGTAGCCAAATTGGAGTTACAACTGTCCACTAACATTTTCTTTTCTACATTCCTGATAATGTTCTCTCACTTTCCAACTCTTCTATTTCCAGGCAGTTGTACCATATGAAACTGACAGCAATTGTTCTGATTCATGGTTTAGGAGGAGTAGCTGATTAATCCCATGTCAGCAGTCTTGACCCTACGTGGAAAATAGAACCTTAGAAGGCCCACTCCACTATATATCAGGGAGCAGAGCCTTGTGACTTGCCTTGCTCTTAAATGTAGTAAAAGTTTAGGGCAATGCTGAACAGTGATTTCATGCCCCCAACCCCCCTTTAAATGTTTCAAAAGAAAATTCTGGAGGAAGGAAAGGGAATGTACTTGGGAGAGAAGGTAAATAAATAAGATTATTTTCTAGGACAAAAATCTTATGTTTACAAATATTTTACTTGTGTCCTCCATGAAATGCTTTAAAACATTATCTTTTTTCTTAAACACAATTTCTGATCTTAAAGAAAGATAATTTGTTGCATGTGTGTAGTTTAGACCTTTAAATTTTTCAACCCTGCTATTGCTTTCTCTTTAATGACTATAGAATGCGTATCTATATTTAATGCAGAGTTCTGACCTGTACTTATAAAATAATTTCAAATCATTCCAAATACCAGAATCGTGTTTAATACCAATTTTAAAGAGAAACATACATGCACAAAAGACAGGCTGTGAGAAAACCTTTCAAGCCCTGGAGATGGCATTTTTCACTAAAGTCCTAAACAGGGCATCTATTTCTCCTATAATTTAGAAGACAACCTTAGTGCCCTGTGTTACGTTCTCAGAACTTATGGTTAAATAAAAGCAGAAAGTGGAATCACATCTTTTTCAAAGAGAACTGTGATAAAGGCACTAATGCATGAATTTTATTTACAACTAGAAAGCATATTGAAATGCCAGCGCAACTTGAAATTCTCTCAAATAATGCCACTTGTTAAAACACAGGGTGCTGTAAATGGTGGTCGCAGAGTCCAAGTTGAAATTCAGTATTGGAAACTACGCATAACTAGTAAATGAAACAAACAAACAAAAAGCCAAACCACCACACAACTACCTACTCTGTATAACTAGATGCAGCTGAAATGTGCTGAAATCTTTCCCGGCAAACTGCATAATAGCACTTGCAATGGTCCCTTTCTGTCACCCTCTGTAACCATCAAGCCCGATTCTGCTACAGTCAGGTGAACGGTCACAGAGTTCTTACGGTTGGCTGCATAGAACTCCCAGGAAGACACGTCTGTATGATTTTTCCTCGGATAATAATAAATAATACTTTCTGGTACATTTAAATTTGTTTCTAAATATATTTGAAACAAATTATGCAGGATTTTCTCGTGCATCCTCCTTAAGCAAAGGTTTTATTTTGACTGAATCCTTCACTGGGAAAGTGCAGCCCTTTGATCAAGTAACATTTGCATTTCTGTGTGGGGTAGGGTTTTATGTTCTTTTCACGCATAGTGTCTGTAACTACGTGTATCACGTTGGTTTGTGCGAGTCACCATTTGTAACACTAGGTACCAAGCGTCGCTTTGTGAACAGAATCCATATGTATTAAGCAGAAGACAATAGAATAGTGCAGTTTAAAATTCAAAATTAATAGGTCTTTTGAAGAGAACATATTTTTAGCATGGCTATTTTAAATATCATATGCCCAGATAAAAATGCAATATTTTGGTTTTTAAATGCAGCACCTTCATGTGAGCTCTATCTTATAAGCTCTTTTTTGGTTTTTAGAAAAGGAACAAATGGGATGCTTCTCTAGGTTTTTCTTCAGAGACAAGCACTCTGAGAATACTTTTCAGGTAGTATTAAAAATAATAATAAAACGAACTATAGGTTACATTCTGTTGCTCTTAAATGTGAAGCTGTGGATTATTAGAATGTGTCTTTTGAAGGATCAGCAAGAAGGCAGCATTGTCTACGAAAATGGAAAGAATTTTGTAAGGGTGTGTGTGTCTGTGAGGGAGAGAGAGAAAGATGATCTTTATCGGGTTTTGCTTTGTTATTTTAACAAGATAATAATTTTTTTTTCCCTCTGCTGCATGGAGGAAAGCTCTTTTACCTTTACCCAGAAAGCTGATAGAAAATAGTTTTCCCCTTTTCTCTGATTTTGATGATATATTTTTGCAAAGAAATCTCTAAACCCTATCTGCTTCATTTATCCGCATGTAGATATTAAAACCGCCTGGATCTCAAAGGCATACAAACACCTTGTCAATATAGTAGTAAATTAAACAACTGACAGAAAAAAAAATCTTCCAGTGAGTTTTCTCATTAGCAGTCAACTATTTTAGGTGCTTTCAGGCTTAGAGCTTTAACATTTGGTAAAATTTATGTAACACAAGATTTGAGTTTGTGGAGAAGTATCTTACAATAGACATAAAATAGTCATTCATTTCACCATTTTTTTTTTTTATTTCAGTTCGGTATAGTTTTTCTTAAAAGAACTACAGCTTTATTTACTAGGTTTCACATTGCATATTGTTTTCAAAAATATGGTAAGTTTACAATGTGGATGTAAAGGCTTACCTTACGATAGCCTTCAGCAAAAATTAAAACTAAGCAGAATATGAATTATATATCTCAATCAGAGACTCTTTAGTTTCTAATGTCAAGAATATATTATTGCAGAAGAGTCTTTTTGCCTCTTCACTAATCCGTGCTTTTCCTCACCTAGTGAGCGAGGCAGCATGTACTGTCTATGGAGAAGCTTGATATTTCTCAGATAATATGGTTTGGAAGATGCTGCTTGCAAGCTTATTCGCGTCTGCGTTGTGTTCATAAGCAGAATATAATTCATTGCTGCGTATCTGCTAGACTGGACAAATCAAGGTGACAATCCGTGGTTAGCTCTGGCGGGCCCTTTGTCCTACTGCTGCTGTGAATGGAAGTACAATGGAAGCAAAGTGAATGTGTAACAGTCCAGCTGCCTGGTTGTGACAGCCCAGTCCCACCATTGCAGTGTGTCAGCTTATGTTTGTATACTGGTAGCCGGTCCATAAGATGACAACGCAAATTGTGTGAGAAGTCTTCTATAAGATAACAAATCATGATGGGGGTTGAATAAGGTCTGGAGGAGGAGAGGGAAAGAGGAAGTTGGACACATGCTTAGAAAAATAATGACCCATAAAAGGTTATATTTTTGGTACAGTGATTGCATTCAAATGCGGGACCCTCATCCCAATTCTGGCATGTGTCTCAAAGACGCAGGTAGGTGCTTACACTTGAATCGATCATACCATTTCTGTGTGCAAGGTTCTGCATTAATGTTATTTTTAGGGCTGTTTATATTTCATTTACGCAATTAATCATCTTTACGGTGTTGATGCTACTGGCGTCAGCAGTGTGACTTAATTAAATTCGAAATTATAGTACAGTAAATATAGGCTTCCAACTAGCCTGTCCAAATTAAATGCTGTGGTCTATTTCTTACCCATGGTGTTTTCCAATTTAAGTGTTCATTTGAAAGGTTACATTTCAGACTGAAATCAGGTTTCTTTTTTAAAAAAAAAAAAAAAACTTAACTGTTGCTAAACTAGAAAGCTCTCTTTCAGTGGGGACTGTTTTCCTATCATCTCTACTCTCTGTATATAAATACAATATAATCCATATTTATTACATTACCTTTAATATCTATCAGATTAGATGCCTACGGTTCTTTAAGGCATGTTTTCCCCCTTTAATACATTTCCCATCTCTCTCTGATGGATCATCCCTCAGCAGCTTTAAAAAGGTCTCGCCTCCATTTTGTTTCAGGCTGGTAATCAAGCAATTAGCCCACAAAATGGAGGCCTCGGCTCTGCTCTACATACCGGCTCCTAGGTGGGTGGTTTTACCTGTTTGAAAGCCCAGGCGGAACAGTTTACTGCTGTCCTTGTGAAATTGGCCTCTGAAAAATGTTTATCTGATGTCAAATAAATGCCTTTTACTTAGGGGAAACCTTAGGAGCTGGACACCTCTGTGGTGTTGTCACTGGAGAATTATTCTACAGTCAGACCTGCCCGGCCCTGATCTGGCCCATCCCTGACCTCAGGACTCCATAGAGTGAAAATCCAAACTGTGTGTTCAAAAATTCCAATGATAAAGCCCCCAAGACTAAACTATTGCTGACTTCATTTCTTTAAATGTTTATTATTGTATGTATTACAGTCTTCAAACAATGCATAACATGTCTGGGAAGGCATCTGACCAGAGACGCAGGCACTCTCCTCTCACGTACACAATACAGGGTGGGGGACACAAGGAAATTTGTCATCCGTAAAGTACAGCACAGGACTTGTGTGTAAAAAGAACAAGCCCTTTTCTTTCTTTTTTTTTTTTTTAATGCAGTGCTGCCTTGTCTGCACTTTTTGAAATTGCATATTTATCAGCTCATGAATTATTTACCAGATCGGAAAAGTCTAGGGGGGTGCTGGGAGGATGAGGAAGAGTGCACGCAAAAAATATATGCTAGGAATACTTGGGATAGGAGATGCTTATAATGTGAACGTTAGCAATTCTGCTCCAGGATGGCTGTATTTTGATCTGTTTCTGTATGTTGTGTTTAGATCCAGCGTTATACATGTTTGGGATTTGAAAATTGTTTCATTGGGTCGCCTGTGTGCTTTCTGGGGAAATTAGGAAGGGTGCAGTTTGTTTAGAATTAGCCGAAATGGAAACCCAAATGAATAGAGTGTTTCACAAACTTCTAGTGTATTTAATAAATATTAATCTTTTGTCTATCAGCCTCTATTGTTGTCAAAAAAAGAGCTGACAGATGAGGATTAATGAAATGTTTCGTAAATTAGGAATGAAACTATCAGCAGAATATCTAAAGTAGGTCTCAAACACTGCTCAAGCCAGATCCTTGGTCAGTGGGATCGTCCCTTCTTAAATCCAATCTTTTTTTAATCTGTGAGAAAAAAAAAAATAAACCTCCCCTATCTACTGTGCCGACAGCATATGCTTAGCATCTTTCAGGAAGAAATCAGTATTTTCTACATGATTCTTAGCATATTGATGCTTTTCCCATATTCCTGAAAAACAAAAGGGGAAAAAAAAAACCAGAAATGGCTATGAACCCAAAAAACGCAATACTGAGAGTTTCATGAATGGGTATAAAGATTGTAAAAGGTAAGAATGATACTAAATAGAATGTGGGATTGTCAGCCTTCTATTCCCAAGGTACTTCCTGTGGGCACTGAGGCGGGGCTTGCTGGACAAGGGGAGGTGACTGTGTTTGGGAGGGGCTGTAACGTGCTACCCTATTACACAATATCACATATTGATGAGCCGCTAAAGCCCCAAAGCTAACTCACCGGTGAAGAAAGATGAATGATGGCCTGCAATGATAAATTATAAAACTGATATTTTCTTACTCTTAGTCCCCGTGGAATTTCCTATATAAAGTGTGTGACACGGGAAGCATGTTAGCCTAAAATAAGTAATAGGCACATGCAATGTGTTGGGAAAAAAACCATGATGCTGAAAAGAAAAATAGGCGAGCGTGTGTGTGTTTGTGTGTGATGTGACCATACGCTCCAATTTTGCTTCCTGAAAATCCTGATAAGATGTTAGCAAGTTAACAATGAAAGAAGAGCTCTTTTAATTCTTCCTCTTACTGTTCTATTCATTTGGATTTATTAACTTTTCCATGTGGCTGTTCCGAACACTCACCTGGAGTACCTTTCTTCCCATCAGCCAGAGATATCAAATTTGAAAGTGGGCTAGTAGAGTGTATAAAAATGTTTAGCCTAATCACTCCCTAATGACAGCGACTTATGTCCTTAGTGCAGTCGATTTGTTTCCTGGGTTTTAAAAGTAGATTATTTCCATGGTGCGGGCTTAGTGTAAGCTGTTGAGAAGCCACGAGCACTGCACTTCAGCCTGAGTTTGGGATGTTAGCCAAGGGTAATCTGATTAAAAGGGCATTTTTTACAACATGGTGCCGCTTTGAAAATTCTGTGTAGCCCGATAGAGTGGGGGCCAAAAAGAAAAAAAAAAAATCGCTATTTGAAGAATAACTAGTTTTCTTGAGAAAAATGATAAGCCTGATTGATTCTCTTCAACCTCACAGCTATGGATAAACAAATTGTCTTTAGCAATAGATCTGTCACCTACTACAAGTAATGTCATCATCTGTTTGATGCAGCTTTTTTGCTTGTTTATTTTGCTTTTAGTCATGTGAACGTATAGACTCACCACTCTAATCCATCAAGAAGTATAAAAATAGTAAGTTCCTAGTTCTAGTTTAGTTAATCTGTGAGCTACGTGTGTGTGTGTATGCATTGCATTCTGCCCTGAGAGGTGGTCACTTGTGGTCTACGGAGGACCAGCAGAACCGATGGTTACCGGAGGAGTTTAGCAGCTGCGAGTTGTTAAAAGGTAATTTTATATCTCCAATCTTGGGTGTCTTTTAAAAGATGGATTATAATACTAATTAAATATGTCATGTTTGCACACATCAGAATGCACTCAAAAGAATCTTTCTTGCATCTTTTATTTTATTGAAGTATTTTCATATTCTTCTGTGGGATCTAACTAGGCACATACAGATAGATAAGGAAATCTACTTCCATTTGTCTAACATCCTCAGAGTAGGATGAATAGCAAATCTATGTGAGAGTTCATCCATTTAAATAGCATAGGGCTGTTTGCACCCAAATGTTTGTGTATACTGCCTACAGATGAATATTTGGTTTCCATCCCTTCTTCGAACTTGCTATCCTAATGGATCTTATTGGCTTTCTGTCCTTGTGGGAGGGACCTTTAATTGTTTGCTGGCTTTCCCCCTACCAATCAAAGCTTTTCAAAATAGCTGAAATATTGTAACATGATGCATGACATAGTTCTGCCAAGAAAAGTAAAATATATTTTAATTCCATGTCCTATTGGTTCAACAACTATGCCAAATCCTATGTGACTCAATCGCTGCCTGCAGCTGCTCACACTCTACTGTGGAGGAGAGGGTAAGGTGCCAAGGGGGAGGCAGAAACCAATCTGAGAGCCCTAGAGGAGGGAAAAACGTTCCCGCTGGGAAGAGGATTGGTATTAGTTAACAAGAGTCTTGTTTTGTTTTTAAAGTACCGCTTCTAAGATTGGACCATTGTATAATCCTTAGGTTTACGTTGTTACGGTAGGAACTAACGTCAAGGAGAGGACATAGACCATTTCACGTGTGCACTTCACATATCAGGGTCCCATTGTTGTTAGGCAAAAGCTTAGTAATAGCTTAAATAGTGCGGCGTTCTGCATCGGGTTTCTAAATCCTGTGGTCCACGTTTTCACGGACATAAGTCCCTGAGCATGTTGTTCTTAGTAAATATCAAAAAAAAGGGTGACATTCTAAACATATACTCTCCTGCTTTTGGTAACATGGTGAGAATGTGCTGAGACAAAATAGAAACCCAGGGACACTACACATGGAACTGGGCCTTCTCCCTCAAAAACAGCCATTGCATTTCTTTGTAAAGGTGGCAGTTTTTCTTGTGAGCCATCTTTAACTTCCTGAGAATGTGGGTATAGAATGATTCAGGAAGGAGTGCTATAGTAAAGACGAATGAATCACAACTATGGTGTTTTCAAAGAAACACTTTGCAGTCATTAGCTCGTGTTTCAGGGCAGAAGTGCAGTCATGTTAGAGCAAAATTCCTATCTGTGCCAATGGGTTGTCCTTATGGATTCAGAGAGCATTTTATGGTCTTTCTTCCCCCTGCAGAATAGAAAGGGTAATTTGACACAGGCCCATTAATATGAATGGCTTGGCGTTATATGATTGAAGATTTTTTAATACTAGCACCAACGTCAGCATGGAGGGTAGAAACGGTGCTCCAGGGGGCCAGTGAGCCAAGTCCATGTTCCTATGACCAGACAAAGAGAAATGATTTGATTCTTCAGAGGTGTAGGTAAGAGTGAAGAGGGGGTTTCCTGCTTTCTCTGCATTAGGCTTGTTATTTGAGGAGTCATTTGAAAACCTTCGAGGAAAAATCGCTTATGAGAGGCCATATCTCCAGTGTCTGCCTGTGTAACCCCTTCGTATCATCAGTAATGCTTATGAGTCAATTTTTCCCTTTGAATTTCAATGGTAGACTTTTTAAAATTTATGTTTTGGATATCTCTTTAAGATTTTTGGATTCTGTGTCAGTTAAAATGAGACAGTCGTGTTAGGAAGAGGTCCTGCTGTTCTAGGCATGAGAGGGGGACACCATTAAAAAAAAAAAAGAAAGAAAGAAAGAAAATCTTGATAACTGAGGCCACCTGTGATCCTAGGCTGCTTTCTGGAGCACAAAGGCGCTGAGAAAAGCTGTTCTCCGAACCAAAGCAAATTTCTGTGATCCATAAGACACTTTCAGCCTCTTCCCACTAAGAAAAAAAGAAAATCATGCCACAACAGGGTCAGCTGCTCTCTGTTCCCTCCTTAAAAAAAGTCGAGGTGGTTGCTATTTAACACAGAGCCCCATGACCTTCGTGCTGTGTCTGCTTTGAAACACCGAGCTATTTAATGATGCAAATTACAAACAGAGGGAAAACATCAGAAGAATCTGTCTGGAAATTAGCTTGTTTGACTGAAAATTAGCTGGCTTAATCAAACTCGCAGGGCTCAGATTTTCTCTGCAGAAGCCTGGCTTGGAGCTTTGGTCCATTTGAATTATCTCGCCTCTCAGTAGAACCCTTAGAAATGTTGAAAATTAGAGACAGAAATATCTATTGTCCGTTTACATGGTTGAAATGACCTCTTGGATTTTTTAGTAAGGGCCTTACGGTTTCTAAAGAAACATTATATTCAATACTTAAAGTCAACCGAGAAAAATTAAGTCAAATTATTACTACACTTTCTAGTTCTTAAAATTCTGAATTAAACTTATTTATTGGTCCTGAAGAGCCTGGCTGGATCACGTATGTGTTCTAAATATTTAAGTACATTTATAAATTCTTATATAAATTCTTTTTGCTTTGGTTTGAGGACTTTGTGTGGTAGCATTATGACCCAATTCATGCAGAGAGAATCTGTGTAAACATTGTATCTCGTCAGAGACATCAAAGACATACTTAAAACATAGAACTACATTGGAGGTTTATGAATAATTCTGAAGGTCAAAAATTGTGCCATGTGGAGATAACAGAGTCAGGTCATCAAGATCTGTATTAAAACATCGGTTCTTCAATTAAGGGAAGGACTCAGTAATGTTAAAGCCATACTTTCTGAGAGCCGTCAACCAGACTGCGGATCATCTCTCTGAATAGTTTTAGAAATACTTGTGCCGTCATTTTTTTTTATATTTGTTTGTATTTATAATTTCAAAGTAACAGAAGTCCTAAACCATTTGCCAAGCAGATCTTCTGCTTTGTGCACAGCTTAACACTCAAATAGCTTTGTTTGATAGAGAAAAATAAGACATATAAGAAATGATGACACATATACCCAATTACAGGACATCTTTTAACTTAAAAATTAATCTGTAAGTGGTAAGAGTATGAATAGCTATAAAATAGCCTCATTTTCTAAAATAAATAAATAGTTCAAGTTCAAAATACACTTGCACCCAGTAAAACAGGACAGAGACCCTGGAGAGAAATTTACTGCTACTCTTTGGGTATCACAATGAAACAATATTGGTGACTTTAGGCGGAATTTATCGAAAGAAATGATAAATGTTTATTATCATTCTTCTGTTTTAAAAAGTAAAATATGTCATGATTTATTATTTATAGACTTTAAATTTTAATAAAAATCTCAGAATTTTTATTGAGAAAACGCACAGTTCATAAATATGTCAAAATTAGTTATGAGGAACACATTGTCATTTCTAATATTTTTACAAGAATGGTAGCATTATTCTTGTAACTATTTTAAAACAATGGAGGTTATATGAAAACTTAGCCTCTGTTAAATTTTTTAACTTCCATGTTTTTTAGATGAAATAGCCTACAAGCTTCCAGAGAATGCTAATATCGATAGCCCTCAGTGGCCAACTTTTCTAAGCGTGATATTCTTTTCCTTCAGAGCTAGTGTAATGGCAATTTTATTTTTATCTTTAAGCAATTTTTATTGGAAACTAAACCATAGATATTTTTGGTTAGTATTCTAACAAATGTTGAATGAAATTCATTAGTTCTCATTAAAGACATCACATTTTAAAAATTAATGTGCAAATCTTATTTGTATAAAAAAATGATTCCATCAGTGTCTGTAGTCTCTGTTTCAATGGAACCTCAGACTTCCCGTTATTGTTCACCTCCAGTGTCTTTAAAGTGATAGAGAGGCAAGACATCAGTGGTCCTCAAAGAGAACTCACGGTGACACATGTTATTAAATCCCTGATATCTCCAATGCGCACAGTCTACGGTTTGTAGTGTGTACATCAGTGGTTTCTGGTTTTATTCTAACTATGATGAACACTTAATACCCAGAAAAGCCATTTAAACAAGATCATTCTTTATGTCACTGTGAAAATATGTTTAGAAGAGGATAATTATTTTCTCTTTCATTACCATTTGTGGTCAATCTTCGTGGTGCTACTCAGACATGGGGCTTGATTCCAAGCAACTTTTATTTTGTCATCTGAACAATTTATGAAAATGCTTTACCTTCAGAAAGAAATTGCCCAAGGTTCCCTCTCTTCACCTTTGGCTTAGTCTTAGCTCTACCTGTCCAGTCCTCTGCACAGGTGAAGACCTTATCACCGGGCTCACTGTTGAAATGCATCACTCTTATCTAACTATTGTAATGCATCAGTCTTAAGTATTGTCACTCCTGGGGATTCTGTAGGTGGGTAATATAGAGGCTGTGTCAAGAGAGGAATGCTAAAGACAAAGGCATCGCTTTTATTCTGCGAGATGTGGTCCTGCTGTGAACCTGGCACTGTCCATCACTACACTTCTGTTGCTGCTCTCTTTGGTTGGCTTTGGTCCTTCCCCTACATTTGGGGAGTGAAGGCCCATCATCTGTTACTTAAAAGCATTGCATATGTAAGATTTCCTCACTGTCTAAGCAATTTTGAGCCCATTGTGTTTACACAAAGAACTGATCATAATGACATATATATATGAATATATATCATAGTATGTAATATACACTGTTATACGTGAAAGACTATGTTCTAAAATATAGTAACTACAGTATGTCTGATATGTTTTAGAAGGGGTTAATATACGTGCATATATACATTTATACCACTCTAGGTGGTAAAAAAAAAGTTATTGGGTCATTTTAAATTATATACTGTGTGATTTAAACTGCAAATGGTTTATGGGCAGGGTGTATATTTTATAATGGAAAAAAAATCTTTCCTTAAGAGGTCTTAATCTGTAATGGTGGTTAGCATTTAACTTTTACTTGGATAGATTCTGAATGAATCATGCCCAGAAGGTGGAGTGCAGGGGAGGGGGCCAGGACCCCCTGCGTGCCTCACTCTGCTCTGCGTCTCTGAGGTGTCGGCCTCCCTGTGCAGGGATGGAGTGTGGATGGAGGGAAATGGCCCCTCTGCAGCAGGAGCACATCCTGATCGCAGGCTGTGGACAGCTCCTCCGTGGAGAAATAGCTGATGGCCACATAGCTCCTCATTTACACTCCCCTCCCCCACCCTCTTGCTCCATTCCTAGCTATCCGAGCTCCGGCTGGGAGCTGCCAGGTCTGACACTGCAGCAGGAGCCTGCGGGAAGAAACAAGATTGGGTGCGTGTGCGGGGTGGAAGCGCACAGGCAGATCAGAGAGAAACGGGTGTCAGGGGGCGGCTGAGGCTTATCTCTTCCCCCTGGATCTCGAGCCCAAGAATAGAACTGCTATTAGGAAAACCAAATCCTGTTTAAACCTACTGCACTCCTCCCTCCACAAAATGCTTTGGACTTTGCATATAGGAAGGACTTCGCTTGTCATCACGGTGGGTGGATTTCAAAGGCCAGAAACCTTTAGGGGAGAAGACCAAAAAACAAACAAGTAAAACCTCGTAACTTGCTTTTTTTCTTTACAAAACTGTTTGTTTGTTTTTTCTAGAAAGCTTCCATGTGTTCACTTATTCTATCACCAACAGGTCATTTCTGCTCTGTCATATTATGGTCGCTTCACAAAAGTGACTATTATTAACAAGAACAGGAATTTGCAATTACTTTACCCACATGTAAAAGGCATGCTTTCTTTTCTGCAGGAACATGAAAGTTTGAGAAGCTTATATAAAACGGGCTGCACAATTATCGAACTAAAAGAGCGTTTCTGTGACCAGTTTCGTCTTTATTTTAAAAACTAAGCATGAAGTAAGCAGTAATTTGCAAAGAAAAGGCTGCCTCTTGGACAGGTTGTCAGATAAATTGGATGCTTTAGCAAATAAATTCTGTATATTCTAAACTTTTAACTTCTTCATCGTGTGATTTCCTGACTAATAAGTCTCACTTAGAATTTTCTCGTTTTCTCCATGGAGGCATAGCTGAGACTTACTCAGTGGCAGTGAATCCATGGAATGTACACTTACACCCTTCATAAAAAGATCTGATGCGGGGCACACAGCCAGAGAGAACTTCAGGGATTTGGCAAAGGCAGGAATATATCTTAACCTACCCCAAATTCTCATTTTGAACATGTAAAAATTTCAGTCACTTAAAAAAAAAATAAATTTAATTATGTGTAGTTTAGTACTTTCTTCCCAGAACTGGTACTAGAAATAGTTTAAGAACAAACTGTTCTAGGTTTTATTTTTACTGGGTCTGTAGGTAAGACTGCCAAAACTGTCACTTAAAAATGTTGTTTGCAACCAGATCTTGGAGTCCTTGCTTCTGGTTCAGAACTTTGAAATTAGCAGCCAAATGTTTGGATACTTGTTCAGTTGTGCAGATAAAAATTCCAGGATGGGCCAAAGCATTCCCATGGCTACATGGAAGAAAAAATATTAATAAAAGAAAGGATGAGAAGGAGGAAGCAAGGAAGGAAGGAGGTTAAAACAGCAACCGGATGGGAAAAGTTACAAAGACTGGACCTTGACCTACTTTGCAAACTTTTCCTTTCTACCAAAACTATACTTGCAAAGACAAAGTCAGCTTCCTCTCAGAGTAGCATGATTACTCTTTCATGACACCTTAGCAATCCAGAAAGAAAAGACCTCTGGGGTCACCTTGACCTTCCCTGCCACTGCAGGCTGAGTCCAGGCCCTCCCGGCTTGTGCCCTGTGATGCATTATGGCAGGTTCAGATGTTAATGTAGCACCGTTATTAGAAGGGGAAAGGATTGCTTTTACAAACCAGGTTTTATCACTGCCATCTCCAAATTACAGGCACTAGGCCTACCTCCCCCCTGTTCTCACCACACTCCCTCCCCCAACGAATGAATCGGGACTCTGAACATTTTGTGTTGTTCTCCGGGTTGCTCTGGTTGAGCAAAGATCATCATGCTCTGATTTAGTGTTTTCAAATAAGTGTGCCCTCTGCTGCAGCACTCTATTGAGAGACGACACAGCCCAAGCAGGAGGGTTCAGCATGGCCACTAATAAAACACAAGTGCGGCTTTGTCAGGCCACGAGTGATTACTTGAACAAGTGCCAACGAAGAAACCGAACATTAGAGCTCAGCGCTTCAGACCCTCAAGACAAAGGGCCAATTGACTTTCCTCATTAGTTTTTGTGCCAAACGTGTAAACACAGTTTCCTCTCTATCTTTGATGCTCAAAACATGCCAGCTTGTTAACATCTTGGGTGGTACTGTGGTTTATGAGGCTATAAAGACTTTTATGTTGGGCTGGGTATTTTTCCTTCTCTTCTTATTGGAAAAGATTGGCGGATCCTATTTCTTTTTCTTTTCTTTTCTTTCTTCTTCTTCTTTTTTTTTTTTTTTGCAGTGAAAGGAGAGTCTTTAGCATTTTTTGCTTACTAATACTCCTAGGATTCAAATACATTAGTAAGCATTTTTTGCTTACTAATACTCCTAGGATTCAAATACAACAATTCAAAAATGTGAAAAAGAGTGTGAGAGGGAGAGGAAAAGGATGACAGAAAGAGAGAGAGGAGGAAAGAAAGTAAGAAAAGAAAAAGAAAAAAACAGGCATCCATGATTCTCACTCACTCTCGCTGAATATTGATGGGCAATATCTGCTGTCAATGATTCTAAAGCAAAACCTGTAAGTCCGTAATTACGTTCATAGGCAAAAGAGTAGAAAGGGGCAAAGCAAGGAAAGCCGTCTTGGCTGCAGTCGCTTCAGACTCCGTCTTGGAGACAGGGACGTGTCACCTCCTCCCTGAGCTCTTGGCAGTGAGAGTTTCAGAACAGGGTCTCCTTGGATTTCAGCTGCTCCGTTTATTTTCTCTTTCCTTCTGTTCTCTGCCCTGGTTATTCTTTTACACACATGCCCACCAATACTTTATGCTGTCTTCCTTTGACCCCTAATTCCTCAACCCCGATGGAGTATGTGTCTACGAATGTCGTCATTTGTGCGGTTGCATAAGAAACACAAATTTCTCTCTGTAACTAGAGCAGAAAGAGAGCCCTGGCTCAGTGGTCATTGACTCAAAATTGTGAGTCTTGGCTCCATGAAACAGCTGTGCTAACTTCTTCAGAGGGAATCGTTTTTACCTATTCTACTGGCCAGTACTGAAATGTGATAACATGACATATTGTGGAGGGAATATAAATTATTACAGACTCTGGGGATGGCCATTTAATCATATCTATCAATATTATAAAAAAATGCATATATCTTCTGTTTCAGCAATTCCATTTCTAGGAATTTATTATACAGACGGACTTATACATATGGGTAGAGGCTGATTTTTAAAAATACCACAGCATTATTAATAATAACAAAAGATTAGAGAAAAAAAAATCCCTAAATTTCTATCCCTAGAGAACTGGTTAGATAAATTATGCTACGTATCTACAATGGAAAACTACATATCTGTTAAAAAGAATGCTACTGTTTTATACGCATTGAAATAGAATGATCTCCAATTCATATTTTTCACAAGGTGTAAAACAGTGTGTCTACTAATCTAATATTTTTGCAAATATATATATATGCCCATAAACACACATACACAAATATATGAGTATATTTACAGATCATGTGAAAAAATACACATAATTAATCAGAGAGGTTGTCCCAAGGAAAGGGAACTGGACTCTTTGGATCATACCAGAAAGGGAAACTTAACATTTCTCTGTATTATCTTTCCTACTTTTTGAATTTCTTATTATTACAATGCATTTCTTGATCTAATAAAATAAAATGCTTAGTTTTAAAGCATGTCCTACATAAGATACACAAATTCACTACTGACTATTAACAACATAATGTGAGTTATCTTTCCCCTTAAGAAAAACTGGTTATTGTAAACCCCTCAGGAACTGGGACTGAATATTGAACTATTTTATTACAGTGGAAGGAGGATTTTGGAACCAAGAAAGCAAAATCTTTACCAGAGAGTACAAGTGTTGGGGCTACAGCATAATGAAGACCTGGAGGCAGTCTGGGGACTCCGGGTTCTTGATGACTTGGAGACCAGGCAGTGGTCAAGGAATGGAGGGGGGGAATCTCCGAAAGCAGAGAGGAGACCTCCAAAGTTAAAATGAGCTCAAAAAACAATCTGATGTGGTACTAGCCTGGGCTAGAAAACCTTAATAAATGTTTAAATGTTCTGCGAGGTGAAAAGGGTGTCAGGGCATCCCTAAGCTTTGCAGTAAGTATACCAATGGGGAAGGTGCCTTCGCTCTCCGGCAACTGGGGTACCATTTAGAGTGGCTTTCTATCATTGCAGCCAATGGCCTAGAAACAGATTATTTCAAAATAATGACACCCATCAGCCTGGAAGAGTTAATGTGCCTCCTAAGTGACTACCTTACCATTAGGGAGCTACTTCCCCTTTGGTGAAGACAGAGTTTGTTCTCACAAGGGCAGAATAGTTCAGGAGATAAGGTTGAGAAGTAAAAATAGTAGAGCCCTGTTCTATTTCAGCTCCTTTGCAGATGTGTTCTGCGACCTTGGTCAGCCACTTAACATCTCTCTGTCCTAGCACAGACATCGTGAATGTGTGAATGTGACCCTCTGGTTTACCCAAATCTCAGGCACAACAGTATGGATTGCTAAAATGTACCTTCTAGGGAGAGAGTGCTCTTTAATGGGGGTTGGCAACCTGTTTTAGGGCACCACAGCCATGCAGTGAAAGACAAAAGACCAGATTTTAGTCCTTATTTACTAGCTAGTTGAACTTGGATTAGTTTCTTAACTTTTTTTTTTTATTAAATCATAGCTGTGTACATTGATATATTCATGGGGCATCATTCACTAGCTTCACAGACCATTTACCAAGTTTCACATATACCCTTGTAAGATGTACCGCCGGTGTAATCCCACCAATCCCCTTCCCTCTACCCACCTCCTCCCTCCCTCCCCTCCCTTGTCCCCTTCCCCCTATTCTTAGGTTATAACTGGGTTATAGCTTTCATGTGAAAACTCTAAATTAGTTTCATAGTAGGGCTGAGTACATTGGGTACTTTTTCTTCCCTTCTTGAGATACTTTACTAAGAAGAATATGTTCCAGCTCCATCCATGTAAACATGAAAGAGGTAAAGTCTCCATCTTTCTTTAAGGCTGCATAATATTCCATGGTGTACATATACCACAATTTATTAATCCATTCGTGGATCGATGGGCACTTGGGCTTCTTCCATGACTTAGCAATTATGAATTGGGGTGCAATAAACATTCTGGTACAAATATCTTTGTTATGATGTGCTTTTTGGTCTTCTGGGTATATGCCCAGTAGAGGGATTACAGGATTGAATGGCAGATCTATTTTTAGATCTCTAAGTGTTCTCCATATCTTTTTCCAAAAGGAATGTATTAATTTGCATTCCCACCAGCAGTGCAAAAGTGTTCCCTTTTCTCCACATCCGCGCCAACATCTCTGGTCTTGGGATTTTGTGATATAGGCTAGTCTCACTGGAGTTAGATGGTATCTCAAAGTAGTTTTGATTTGCATTTCTCTGATGATTAAAGATGACGAGCATTTTTTGATATGTCTGAAGGCCGTGCGCCTGTCTTCTTCAGAGAAGTTTCTCTTCAAGTCCCTTGCCCAGCCTGTGATGGGATCCCTTGTTCTATTCTTGCTAATGCATTTGAGTTCTCTGTGGATAGTTTCTTAACTTTTTAAGCCTAAGTGTCCTTATTTGTAAAATTAGATGAACCAGTGACCTCTGTTGCAGCTCTGCCATTCAGAAATTATATTCAAATACCTAAAATATAATAAAATTGGGAAGTTTATAAAATGTACAATGAAATTTTACCATTTTTATTTTCTCCCAAGCTTCTCTATTATTAGTTAAGCAGTAATGTATACTAAAAATATAAAATTTAGAGAATGCATCATGGCCAAAAAAGATAAATATTAAAGGAGTAACAGTGGCTTCGTGATTTATCTCTCTCTTTTGAAAACTAGACCATATATTTGTGAAAAGGACAAAAGAAAAGTTAAAAGAAAACATATTCAACAACACAAATGCTATAAATAATCCATAGTCACATAAAATAGATACAAAAAGCAAGTGAAGTTAAACCAAGAAGACTTCTGGAGGATGCAAAAAAAGAAAGAAAGAAAAAAAGAAATCGAGTTAGCAGAATAAAGAAAGAAGATATAATATTATAGTGAGGGAATAATTAATATGCAAAGGCAATAAATAAGGAACTAGCAAGATAAGCATAAGAACAAGCAAATTGGTAATATAATAGTAAAGATTTTCATAAAAATTAAGATATTGGGATGAGGATGTTAAGAAAATTACACAGGTAAACATTTATTTGTGAAAGAGCTTCCCCGTGATTATGGAGAGAAATTTTTATGTAAAAATACAAACAATTTAAAGTTCATAAAAGTTTGGAGACAGAATTATGATATCATAAAAACACAGTCTGAGAAAAATTACTCCATCAAAATAAAATCAGCAAGACTGAAAACAAATTCGGGACTACCGCTAAACATAGATACGTATTGATTACCAGGATTAACAATATTTAAATATGTCACATTGTTTTTTTCCTCTGCCTGCCTAGAATATTGACAAATGAAAATCTGAGAAGTAGATTAGATGAAGTTAAGGGAAGAGAAACTTTATTGTTCCAAATGCATCTCAACTTCACAGATTTTGGAATCTAGCCAATATCCAGTAAGTTGATAATGAGCCTTAGAATATTTGGAAAGAGAATTTAGAGGAATTCAAACACCATTTTCTCTTCTAATTAAAGATTAGATTGTATTGTAAGAAAAATTATAGTATTTTATTGTGTGTATTACATTTTATGTTTTGGGGTGAGCATCTTTAAAGAATTGTTCTCAGATAATTGATTGCCTGGAATAATTGTTTCAGCTTCCTAATGAGTCTATTGCAGATGGAAAAAATACAAGTAAAATGTGTGAAAAAGACAAACTTCTTATTCAATGTCTTGATCGCACTTAACTTTGTAGAATATCATGACAAAGACACCTCAGGATCAAAGTTGTGGTTTGTCACAGACCTCTTGCTTCAAAATAGTTATTCTGTATAAATCCCCATCTTATAAAGACGGCAAGTTCACTTTGTTATATAGCTGGATGAATTTTAAAAACATTAATACATACCCTAACCACACAGAGCAACACAAGTGGGTGAGCAAATGACCTCAGGGGAGCCAGAGATGTTAGCAACCTTTACATAAAGCAAGTAGATTTTACTCTGATTATGTCATTCAGGCCTTTGTTCAAATTCTGCTTATTTTTGTGATGTACCATCTATGGTTATAGTCAGTCTTGTCTATATATACTTATTTCTATCAACTCCATGAATGATTAGACTAAAAATTATCAAGAGAATGAAGCCGCTGTCAGCTTGCTCACTGCCCACAGTGATTGTTACTCAGAACAGAGAGGACAGTGGGGACAGAACTACGGACACAGAAACTTGAATGAATTCAGGCCAAAGCCATTGAATGAAGGAATAAAAATCTCTGTGGAACTCTTGAGGGCATGAGAGCATGGGCGATTATAGTTCTGGACAATCACTGATAGGAATAATTACAAGCTCGAGTTATAATAATCAAAATATATTATACACGTATTGAGTACATGTTGTTGACTATCAGATAACTGAGACGAAAAGAAAGTTGTGTTTACAGAAGTTAAAATTCAGCTTACGTGAAAAAGCTTCTTCTCTTAGGATTTTAGGTTGCCAAGATTTAAAGATAATAAACACGTTTTTTCTTTTGCCTTCTGAAAAGAGTGTTCTCTAAAAAGCATCGTTTGTGTGTGGTATGTGATCAAAAGCTCCATGGTTTGAGTTTGGGACTAGTTTTACTCTGTAACACATGGCAAGTTCATGTATTTAGTTTCAGAATTTCTCAGAGGCAAAATGGTGAGAGTAATACCCACCTCAAAGGGATGATATAACACTTAACTAATAATGATTTCTAAAATCACACTAGAAAGTGTTTATTATGTAGCAGTTTCTGTGTTAAGGTTTTTCTATATTAATACAACCACTCTATCAAGTAGGTCTATTAATATCACTCCAAAATTATTAGTTGATGAAACTGAAAAATAGAAATGTCACACACAGTTGTACAGTTGCAGAACCAGGACTCAAATTTAGGTATTTTGGCATCAGTGTTTATGCTTTTAAACACTAATCTGTCATGTAAATAAGGACTACCTATAAAAATTGATCCCCAATTAGCTTCCTCTAACCTTCCATTCTCATTCCCCCTAAAGTTAATACCAAAATAGAAATCAATACTTTTTCTTTTTTTTCTTCTTTTTTTTTTGGGCTTCAATTTTTGGTCAGGGCTGGTTTGAACCCACCACCTCCAGCCTCCAGCATATGGGGCTGGCGCCCACTCCTTAAGCCACAGGCACCACCCCCTTCTTTTTGTTGTTTTTGTGAGCAGAGTCTCACTCTATGGCATCAGCCTCGCTCACAGCAACCTCAACTCATAGGTTCAAGTGATTATCTTGCCTCAAATACTCAATTAGCTGGAAATACAGGTGCCTGTCGGCTAGTTTTCTACCTTTGGTAGAGATAGGATCTCTGTCTTGCCCAGCCTGGTCTTGAACTCCAGAGCTAAGGGATCCTCCTGCCTCAGTCTCCCGGAGTGCTAGGATTACAGGTGCAAGTCGCTGTGCCAGGCCAGAGAGCAGTAATTTTATTTTTCTAAGCTATACTCTTTTATTGATGTTATTCTCCTGCTGTATCTCACAAAGCTCTGCTTTCTCTCTGCATTGGTTATTTACACCACCCAACATGTTTTAATTGAGGGATTTCTGTGTGCTCGGCACACAGGATGTAGCAGTGACTCACATGTGTCCTGGTCTTTGAGTTGCTTGAGGCCTGGGGGTTGGGAGGCACTATTCAGAAGATGCTACTTCCTAGGCAACACTCTGCCTTCTTACGTAGACAAGGAATTCTGTCCAAGGCCTTTGTTGGTATTTCGTCCTGCTGGTGTGGATACTCAATTAAGCCCCGTATCTCATTTTGACCATGATTTTCAAATGTGTACCAGATTTATTGCCCTATATTTGAACCAGATAGGAGCTATAAAAATTCATTACTAAAGAATAAGGAATTGCTCTGAAAAATATTTAGGGAAAAACTAAGGGGAAATATTTGGAAAGAGAGTTTAAAATGATTAGTTTGGGTGGTGCCTGGGAAGGCTAGAGGGTGGAATAGAGAACACAGATGAGGAATCCAGAATCTGATTTTGAAGACGGGTATCATTGACTCCGTGTAGTTTTGCTACCATCCTTGACCATTTCTCACTTTCTCTTTATGAAGAAGCATTTCTTAGGATCATATATCTAAGTTTTTGTGAAACAAAGACACATATAAAACCAGAGATAGACCCTTGAGAATCACATGTGAAGATGTCTCCTAAAGAAAAGCTATCTCTTTATACATATATATACATATATATGTGAATATATATTCCAAAGTAAATGTGTATGTATACGTTTATAAAAGAAATTTGAACATTTGACACATTTGGAAAGGAAACAGGAGAGACAGGGAGAGGGAGAGAGAGAATTAATCACTTGTCATTTCAATATCTTAATGAACAAACTAGAAATTTGTGCATGTTTTCTTCCAGGCTTTATTTGAAGTACATATATTTTCAAAATTATATGCATGATATACATACAATTTTGTACCCTGCTTTATAATGGTTTCTGTGTATTATAACAATCTCATATTTTAAAAGGTTATGTTAATAGTTGTACAGTACTTTCTTTATAGTTTGTTTTTGTTTTATTTATTCCTTTAAAAAATTGAATGAAAAATACCTGCTAGGTACTAGGCTGCTATATTCTACAATGCAAAAATGAATAAAACATGGTTTTTGATCTTCAATATTCTATAGTATTTTTTTTTAATTAGTAAAATAGGCATACACCAAGAAAGTTTGATAGCATTGTATAAGTGCTGTCTTATTCAGTCTGAAAGCTCCACGATGGTGATGTCAGCACAACTGGACTCCATGGTGGTGGGAAAAAGCTCAGCTCTTCTGAGCTTTGTGATGGTGGTGTCAGCAAGACTGGACTCTGCGGAGGGCCCTCTTCTGAGCTGTGGCCTGCTGACCTCTGGCATCCTCACATGGTGGGCAGAGGTTCAGCCAGCTCTCTGGGGCACTTATTATAAGAAATTAATGCCATTTCTGAGAGCTCCACCCTCAGGACCTAATCAATTCCCTAAGGCCCCCATTCTAATAGACTGAGTGTTACAATTTGGGGAAGACACAAACCTGGCATCCGTACCGGCTGCCCTGGCAGGTTTGCACAAGAAGTAGAGAAATGGGAACTCCCCTTTTGGGGAAAGTATCCTATAATGATCATTAAAAGCATTGATTTTGAAGGATGGCTACACATGCTTGAGGTTTAAGGTCTGGAGAAAAACAAGAGAAGTTGAAATTTCAGGCAGAGAGCAGGGACAAGGCTCCCGAGCACCTGGGAAGTGCAAGGCATGGCAAACAGCTCATTCTAACAAAGCTAGTGGTGTGGGAGGGCTTTCAGAAGAAGTCAGGTTGTGTATAATCAGGGCATGATAAGGAAGTCTAAAGATATCAGTGAAAGGCCCCAAGCTCTCACAGTCACGTCGTATTTGAGTCACCCTGGTACAACAGCGGCTCGTGGTCTAAGGGAGGCACAGCTAATGTTACACGGTTTTCTAAATATTTTCTACCAAACTTGGTTCCTATTATACATTGATCTTTAATTCTGTTGATTTAATGGAACTTTGTATTGTATTTTATGATACCATTTCATATTTTTTAAGAATACATGTGTGGATATAATGCTGGGAAAGTCATTCCTGAAAATACCTTTTCAAATTTTATCTTTCCTGAGATTTGTAAGCTGGATATTCCACTTAAAATTCTCTAGGCAGTCAGTTTCTCCTTTAATAAGAAATTATTTCTTATCATAAAAGTAAAGCCTGTACACCACCCAAAAAAAAAAATTAAAATCCACAATGTATAAAGGGAAAGTAAAGCTTCAATCCTGCAGAGCCCTCAGAGCCCTCATCCCCAGTCACCTCTGTGAATTAAGTTCCTCTGGCAGCCGCCTCCATCATTCTCAATAATATTGTTCTCACTGTGGGTTTTATGTTTTCAAATTTTAAAGCATATCTGCTCTTCCAACTCAAAGAAATCATCCCCACAATTTGTTAGTTACATAATTAGTTTTTTTTTTTTTACATCACTCATTCATGATGCTAAAAAGTATATTTGAACCTTTCTATTTTATTTCATCAATCAGAGTTGTTATGTAAGTATGACTCTGCACAGAACAAAGCCCCTGCTGGACCTATACAGAATAAATGTAATTCCGTGTTTTTATATATTTGTTGTTTGAAAAAGAACACATTTCAAGCCATCAGTTCAAGTGGAATCATTTTTTTGCTGACCACAGTGGTTCACTATCCTGCCACCTGGTCATTAACTTCACATTCAGACAGAAATGTTATTGAACAATTCCCGCCCCCTGGCATTTCTAATTTCCTTTTTTGCCATCAACAGAAAAAGTATGTACTTTCTTTACAATCTCCCAGAGATCTTTCAGCTTTTTCTTCATATGATAGTTTAAATGAAATTAATTTCTTCTTGGAAAAAATATTCATATGAAGACTTTGACATTCAACTTTAATTTGGATCAATTGCTTTTGAGTTCATTCATATAGACTAATATTCTTGGGAATTGTTTTCGTACTAGAGTAGTTCCAATTTTTTTTTCATGCAGCCCATGCTTTGCTTTTTTTTTTTTTCTTTAATTTTATTTTTAGAGATGGACCTTCATTAAGTTACTCACACTTGCCTGGAACTCCTGTACTCAAGCTTCCTTCTTTAGCCTCCCACGTATCTGGGACTATGGTGCACGTGACCTCTACTGGCTGGATTAGCGTATCATGATCTTTTTGGGATGTATTTACGCTTTTTGCTTTTTTTTTTTTTTTTTTGGAGCATATCTCCAAGAAGTTTCTTCTTTGATTTTTCTTTTGTTTTTCAGAATAAGAAGAAATGGATAATTTAGGTTGGTAGATGGGTATAAAATAGAATTCCATATTTAAAACATTTATCTTCCGACTGTGAAGGCATCACTTTATTGATTCCAGCTTGCCAGGTTTTATTTTATTACATTTTAATGAGATGTTTGATACTAACCTGATGGTCACGCTTCGCTTTTCCTTTCTGGAAACTTTCAATAATTTTTTTATCTTCACTATTGTGAAATTTCCTAAGTGCATGTCTAGCTTTGTGTCTTTTTAACTTCATATTTTGAAAGATATCTGATATTAAAGCTCTTGTTTTTCTTTGATTCTGTGAAATGTTATCTATGTAGTTTTGGGTTTTTTTTTTTTTTTTTTTGCAGTTTTTGGCTGGGGCTGGGTTTGAACCCGCCACCTCCGGCATACGGGGCTGGCACCCTACTCCTTTGAGCCACAGGCGCCACCCATCTATGTAGTTTTTGTGTAGAATATTTGCTTTTTCTTTTCCCTTTGATGTGTATCAGTGAAGTTAGGAGCACAGGTTGTGAATAGAGACTAAGTTCAAATCCTATATCTACCCTTTTAAGACAGGTTACTTAACCTTTCTTTAAATTAGTTTTCTCATTTGTAAAATGGACACGTCATAGTACTTAAGTCCTGGGATCTTTATGAGGACTACGGAAGGCATAACGTACACCCAACACTTAGGATTCCGACCTATACTTTAGCCCAGTGAGATGTAAGGGTCATGTAGCAAACACACAGCACTTTATGTAATTGTGAGCTACCATTTCTTTCTGGAATTCCTCTCATCAGTCACATATGGGCACTCTGGATTTTTGTCTTTTTCCATTTTTTTGGTCTTTCTTTTATACTTCAGCAGTCACAAACTCAATGAGAATGCTGGATCTTGTCCAAAGATGTTTGAGGGCTATATAAGTTTTAAAAAATTATTGAATTGCAAACATTTGAAACTAGGCAATTTCACATTAAAATCTACATTTCTGGCTCTTGTTGCAAAATGACAGCCTGTGTTAATCCTAAAATGCTTGAAAATCCACACAGATTTGGAAATGAATAGCTAAATTGGGTAGTATAAGGTGGTGGTCAAGGGTTTCTTCTGCTTGGGTGGAAAGTGAGCTTTCTCCAAAGCGGCAGAGCCAGGACTGAGGTCTATGCATTGGTCTGGGAACATCCACCTGTGGGTTTCATGTTTTTATGAGCAGGCAGGAGCAGACTGCCCCTTGACAGTGCCAAGTGCAGGACTTTATTTATGGACATCAAAACCCACATCCAGCTTAGCTTTCCCTGGGCAGATTTTTCCATCTTTTTTTAAGGTGTAGAACTCAAATGCAAATCCTGATACAGCCACTCTGAACTTGGGAAGATAAAAAGAGAGAAATGCTTTCAATGCTCCTTCCTGTCACCTGAAAATCTTCCTAATTTTGTCCAGCAGTTAACTGTCTTATGTGCTGTCCCCCACAAGAGTCCTGAGAGTCCAGGAGCTTCTACAATAACTGGCCTTTTCCTTGTTTTGAAAGAGTTTTTTGTTTTGTTTCAAGAGCTTCTGTTGTTTCTTGCTGTTCATTCTTTCTTAAGTGGGAAGAGAGCCATCCCACCGTAGTGCTCGTCCTAGGCCTATTCTCCATTCATTTGTTGCTTGTTAAATCTCCTTGTGCTCATGCTAGCTGGACGGCTGGTTGACACATTCTGCTCCTAGACTAATTTTCAGCATCAACAAACATTTATCCTGTGGCTTCCATAGGATCAAGGCATAATTTTCTCCTAGTCCCATTGCCTGGATGTCTTCCTCTGATGCAACAGATTTATTAAAAAAAACCATTCCTAGAATGCCTTAGCACCTGGCCTTCCCACCGCCACTCTACGTCTGTATATATTTATTCTTTAGTTTGTATCATTACCTGGCTGATCTGGGACGAGATCTCTTAATGTGCAACCCTGCCGACCACGATAGCTCTTGCTCTCTGCCTTATTGGGGAATTGCCAACTCCAGTCAATGAGGCCATACATTTGCTGAAAGGGAACAAACCATGTACTAATCTCAGAAACCAACAGAGGGATGGTTGCCCTAGTTTCATTATTACAAAAATGGGTGGGATTCTGGGCAACATGAGGGCAGATTGGAAAAAGAAAGACAGTAAATTTCATTTTTTCCCTTAAGTTAGTAGCTTATTTCTTTGGGGATAGAATATTTTAAATGAGTTGTCAAGTTACCTCATTACCTTTGTTGCATTGAAGTCGTTAATATTTACTACATGAAATATTTCTATACGAAGTAGTGTTTAAGGGCACTGGATTTGGACTTGGTAGGCATGTATATGGATGCTGAAATGAACCATATAACATTGCACTGATAACCTTTCTTAGTATTTTTTTAATCTCATTGTAAAGTGAGAGTAATAACATTATTTTCATTGTGAGGGAGGTGGATATTGAATGAGGTAACACATGCAAATTTGTAGGACTAACCATGATCCGTTAAACACCAACACATATTAATCTTTGGCATTTATGCTTATTTATGTACTTTCTAATCTCTTTAGTTCACAATAAACTTTTCAGTAGTTTCATGAATATCTCAGTGTTTCCTTCAACCATTTCTGAGTTATGACTTTTTAAATTGAATTATTTACTATATGTGGAGTTTATGTTGATATACAGGATGAGGTCAGCATCTTAAGTCACCCTTAATATTATAAGTGGCTTTAAAAGGTCTAACTAAATATTATTTTTTATACTGGTGTATTATGATAATTTCATTAAAAATGTAATTCTTACAAAAGCAGTCACCTATGTGTGATATAATCATTCTGAGCTGCTGAAATGCCTATCATCCCTCAGGTAGAAATCTTTCAGTTGTTTAGAACATGCTTGATTGTGTAATAAGACCAGTTCTATTTAATCCCACTTACAGATAAGAAGGCCTGGATTCTGGATCCAATTTGGGGTGTCTGACTGAATGGCATATAGGAAAGAATAAGTAATCCATGAAGTTTCATCTTGGATAGAGGCTTAAACAAGAAAAGAAAGAAAAGAAGAAAACAAGAAAAGAGAAGAAAAAAAAAGATAGGCTATTCGTCTTTTGCTTGAACCCACAGTGTGAGATGGATGGAAGCAGGAACATTGTTGAGACAGAAGACGTGGGGCTAGAATCAGAGGTTTATCCAGGATAAATCACACTTGCCACAGATGGTAAGTGGCCTTTGACTTGGGGGGAAGAATGATTAAAAGTGTCAGCAAAACCTGACATTGATTTCTACCATGCTGCTTCTTTCTAAGTCAGAAGTTCATTTTTATCTGTGCCCATTCATTTATTCCAATTGAACATTAAAATCCTAGGTTTTCCATTTATTAGCTGAATAGATTTTCCAATCACTTACCCTGTCTAGCTCTCTGTGTTCTCAGTTACAAGACAGAAACAGTAACTCCACCTAACAGGGATGTTTACATATAAAAACATAAAATCTGGGCAGTGGTCATTAGAAACAAAAACAAACCCCTTTCAACATTTAGTTCATCTTGTTGCTTTTGTTGTTTATTTTCTTGTAACTAGCTAAATGGGCCTGAATCTCAAACCAAATGACAGAAATAAACTGAAAAGGAGGGAACTAGAAATATTTTTTCTTCCTAAATCCATGAACTTTGATGTCATGATTCCCTGTTCTAGCCTATGCCCTCTCTTATTGTCAATCCACGCCGCAGGCAGACGAGGCCAAATCCAGACTCACTCTGCTCCTGGTTTTGGGGGTTTCCTAGCCTTTGGAAGAGCAATTGTTTCACGTGGTAAGATTAATTAACAAACAATTCACTGGGAGCCTTTTTGTGTAAACATCCTTCAGGAAAGCCAAAGCTCTATAATGGAGCCTAAGAAACTATTGGAGTCGCCTGAGTCAGGACCCCCTGGTCACTTCGTCATCAGAGCATCAGCTTCCGAGGGCCGTGTCCTGACTTCTTCCCCCAGGCGGGGCCACCCATTTTTCCTCAGCGTGGCCGGAGGGGACACCTGCTGAGGACCTAGCTAGTCTAATAGTATGGTATCCCACTTCTAACAGCATCGTTTTGTTTTAAAATAGCCCCAGTACTTTCAATCTTGCTTTCAGCAAGGCTATAAGAAGAAAAACCTGCCTGCATAATTTATAGGGGAAGGAAAAGATCAATCCGGCTGTGAACAGCTGCACGGCCCCATGATGTTAGCGTGATGAGTCACCGTGTGGACAGCGCGTGTTGGTCCTGTTGTCCATGATGACATTGTAGTTACTGAAAATAACTCAAAGACATGATTTTGTTGAAATCTACTCCATTGGTCACAATGAATAAACATTAAACCCTTGAGTGGGGCCCAGCCAATGTGAAAATTGAACCGCAAAGCACAGGTGCTCTGCTGCGGAGTTCATTATCGTAACTTCTGGGTTTTCTTCCGATCATGTTCTTTTCATTTAAAGAGCAAGTGCTCTGATGGAGGACACACGCCAAAGCTCCACTCTTCTCTGTTTAGAAAACAATGCCGCGGAGCATATTTTACAAATAGATTAGAATGGTTACCAATATGCAACAAATGCTGCTCTTCACGTGCTCACCATTTCTCTAATACAGGCTGAGAACGGTGCCAGAGCCACACACCAAATGCTCTCCCAACTGCTAACAGGGAAGGATCCCCTTTCATTCTGGATCACTCAGTGGGAAATGTTAGGCTTCATTTTACCTTTTAAAGTAATAGTTCAAGGGTACTGTGACTTTATTTTCTGAATATGAACCAGTAAGAACTTAAATTGTAAGTTTAAAATGTAAATTAGAGAACAAAATGAAACATTTTGTTACCACAGACAGTCTTGGAATGGGGTCAAAAGCATTGATGTGGGCTGATCCATAAAAACTGTATTACTAATTTTACTCTGCGCTTACGTTTTTCTAAATATAATGTGAAGAATATAATGTCATTCTCATAAACTCAAGGACGTGTTCGTCAGATTAGCCAGTGTGCTATTGGTGAGAACTGAGAAATAAGGTTATAGAAAAGTTTCATTGAAAAAAAAAATAACCAACAGTGAATAAACATGAAAATTATATGATCAAAATAATCTAAGTAGCTTAAGAATGAACACTGAAAATTAGTGGATGGCATCATTGATTAAACTGGTCCTGTTGAAGGGTATCAGTGTGCACGCTAAAGACTGAATCGCTGGCTCATGTTGTGAGATGGACGCAGTTTTTGGCAGTATGTTTTATATCAATAAGCACTGGTATTTTGTTGAAAACCTAATTTGTATTCTGTGAAGGGTACACTGTAAACTGATATCCGTCTATGGCAAGGGTGGTTTTATAGCCTATTGAGCTCTAATAGAAAAAAAATCCAGGTAAAACCAAACTGTATATGGAAACTTTTATGATATTATGATTTTTTAAAAATATGTGTGTGTTCTTGACCCTTGAATACTGCTTTGTAATCCCTTAATAGAATTTTAAAAAATTCAAATCCTGTAATTTTTATTGAGTACCTACTATGTGACGCTCAGTGTACGAAATGAGCTGCTTAACCCTTTAATGCAAATAAACAATGGGACATGGTTATGAGTGAAAAGACACGGACAAATATGTCTAATTGTGCCTTTTCAGAGATGCAATGGGGCAGTAATATATTTGAGTTCTTAACTAATCAATCACCTTTGAACACAAGGTGAATTTTTGATCAGTCTCACACTCAGAAACCACTTTTCAACATTTGCAAGGTTTACTATACATTGGAATTCCAAATATTGTGCTATTTTTCCAACCTTTGTTCTTCTGCACTGATAGTTTTTAAAATGAAAGCCTTAATCTGTATTATATAGGATCATTAATTTCTGCATTTTACACTTGAGCAACAGCACTCTGATTATCTGCTGCAATGAAAAGTAAGCAGCCGTGCTTTTGCAGACTTAATTACCTACTGCAGGGCCTTTCTTCTCCTGTTACCACAAACAGTCTGGAAATGGGGTCAAAAGCATGATTAGAAACCAAATTAGCCACTGAATCCAGAAAACAAACATGGAAACAGATCCAATAAGCCACTCTGACACAGAAATCAGTCTCTTATCACACCTGGGTTTATCCAGAGGGCTTCTTAATACCACATTCCCTACAAGAACAAAGCCACATACCAGAGGCACTTCGGTGCCTTTTCTATTTCAGAAAATAAAATCAACTTAATATTAAGCGATGGATCAGTATTACGAGGAGTCAGAATCCATCTCTTAAAGGTTATATGAATGCTAGAAACATGACCACATTGTTTTTAAAAGTCAATCCTCAAATTTTATCTTTAAAATGGCAGAAAGTAGACAATTTGTTTATAACCTATTTCCAGAATAATTAAAATATTAGCATTAGTCTTGATTTTTTTAATATGTCTGTGCTGTATTTGAGAACTTCTGTAATACTATTTTGTGGGTAATTTCAAAGCTCTGTCACTTAATAGATTAAATTATGTCCATTCCTTGTGTTTCTTTAGTCACAACCAGGTTCTGAACACATCAAGTGCCAAGAGAATTTGGAGGCATTTTCTAGCTACATGTAAAAGAAAGATGTCTCTTGGATTAGGGTCTTCCTTTTCAGGGAATTTAATGAATAGTAATATAATTTTACACCACAAATGAAATAATGATCAATTTATATTAACAGGGTTCATAGTGTTTGCTCACAATATTGATAGGAACGGTAACATGATGATCTAATTTAAAAGATTGTTGGTCAAGACAACTATTGTTTGAAAATATACATAAAAGGCAACAGGGAACCAAAATGATAAAATGTTTAAAAAACATATAGGAAATGAGTTCATAAAAACCAGTTATAAAAGACCATCCAGTACCATTTGGAATTTGCTGACTTGAAAATACTACACACAATTAAATGCAGCTAGTCACAGTAACTAAAGCTGAAAACATCAAATAAAATTCTATCTTATTCATAGGATGGATGTTCAGAAAAGTGATTATTTAACAAGATTTACTTATCAGTACGCAGTCTTTACTAAATCATCTGGGTATATTTTAAAAGCCTTGCTTAAATATTTCAAGTAGCTACATTCATAACATGCAAACACCATCCCCACCTTCATCACGGCCCTGCAACAGTTACATCTAAATTACCATGCCCAGTAAAAGTGAGGGAAATACGCAGATTTCCTTAGGATAGCAACTCCTTCTCCAGATTTATGTCCATTTCCTTTGTACCTCATCTAATCTCCTTCATGCAGTCGTACGCAGAGATGAAAAAGCTTTATACTCTATAATGGAGATAACCAGATCTTAACTACAGCAAAGAGTTTAAACAATTATATGGAGAATGTATGTGAAGCCTGCTGAATATATGTGAAGCTAAATCAAAAATCTTTTGCTTTCATCAAAGCCCTTTTTCTTTTTTCCTTTTGGTTGGTGTGCATAGGGTTAGGGGAAGATTCTTTCAGTTTGAATTGTTCAGCAATTTGATGCATGCTTCCATTCTGCGACGGCAGCCTTGCCTAACGTGAAGACTGAAAGCTCACAGAATTCGTTTTGAAACAACCTTAAAGATGACCTCCTATTTCCTGACTTTTCTGAGGATATCAGTAAAATATAACATCCGCGTATTATTGAACTAAAGATATTTTCAAGGGGAAAATAATCTCATTGTTAGTAGCTCATTTCTCTAGAGCTATTTTCTCTCATCAAGGGACTATTGTCCAGTGAGTACAATTTTGGAGCAAAAGAGCCTTACCAGCCTATTCATGCTGAGCACCCCTCTGCTACCTGCCTGTTCTTATTTGGAGGAATTGTTACAAAAAAATTCAACTGGTTGATCAATATTTATTGTCTGCTAAGGCAATCTGTGTTTGGAGGATATAAAAGATCTCAAAGACCTCATAAAGCTTATAGTCCAGTTGAAAAGACTTAAAAATGGCAGTAGTCCTGGTGTAGAATATACCCAGTAAAAGGCGGCTGTGGGGCTTAGAGAAGCATAAGCTTGCGAGCTGAGCAGATGTGAGGCAGAATGTTACCCATTTCTCACATGGCTCATGAGACCTTAATCAAATGAAACTTTTTGAGACTTAAGTCTTCTCACCTGTGAAGTGAAGCTAGCATTATCCAATTCAAAGAAATTTTGTGGCGTTTAGAAATACTAAATTTTTAGCACCTGGCATATCATATGTGCCAAGTACACGATTGCTAATTAAGACTATGATTGCTTACTCCTAGCAATCCTGTGTATAAGCACGTGATATGTAAGACACAGGCATGTGTTTTAGAAGCTATCTATAAGGTGGCTGGGAAGACAAAAAGACTGAAAACAAACAGAGATTATACAAACCTAAACAAGGCATACTGAGGAAGTGAGCTGATTATTTTGGAAACAGAATTAAAAAGCAGAATTTGGTAGACAAATTAAAGAGCCAGAGAGACTTAGTGGTAATTTTGATATAAGTACAAAACGATTTGAAATACAAAGTGAGCAGGACCCAACAATGTAAAATTCACAATGTTTGACACACAAAGAAGGAGAAAACCATAGCCCATAATAAGTAGAATAATCAATTGAAATCTCCTCAGAACTGACACGATTGTTAGAATTAGCAAGACTCTGGATATAATTCAGATTTAAGAAATGAATTACATTTCTTAAAAAGTAATTAGGCAACAAAATTTAAGAAACAAAAATCACTTAAATATTATCAATATTTTAAATACATAGAAATAAATCTAATTAGAAGACTACACACAGAAAACTAAAAAGTCAATTAAGGAATACCTAAATTAGCAGAGGAGTATCCAATGTATTATGCATGTGAGTTGAAGGACATGAAGTGTCCAGTTGCAAATTCTCCCTGAATTGATCTATTGATTCAATACATTTTAATTTAAAATCTACTTCCGATGAAACTTGACAAGCTAATTCTAAAATTAAGGGAAAACATCAAAGGCTGAGATCAATTAATTCATTTGTGATAAAGAGGTAAGAACAAACTGAGATAACTTACTTTATCATGTAACTATATCATATATCAAGAGCTAATCTAAAGTATAATTGTTAAATGACTGTTTTGATGCAAAAGTAGCATATATAGCAGTGGGAGATAAATAAGAAAATGAGACAAAAATATGAAAATTCATAACAAAGGTAGCACTATGATGTAGTAGAAATAAGATGATTGTTTCAATGATGCCAAGCCACAGTGAGGCCATAAGTGTCAAGTGTTAATTTCAAATGAATATAAGGCTGAGCGCAGAAACTCACACCTGCAATCCTAGCATTCTGGGAGGTCAGGGTGGGAGGGTTGCTTGAGCTCAGGAGTTCAAGACCAGCCTGAGCAAGAGCAAGGAGACCCTGTCTCTAAAAATAGCCAGGCATTGTGGCAGGTACCTGTAGTCTCAGCTACTCAGGAAGCTGAAGCAAGAGGACCACTTGAGCCCAAGGTTGCTGTGAGCTATGATGACATAGCACTCTCCCCAGGTGACAAAGTGAGATTCTGTCTCAAAAAAAAAAAAAATGAATATCAATTGAACTGTAGATCTATACATTAAATCCAAAACAAAAAATATTCTTGACTATTACATATTTCATCATTATATATAGCAAAAAATATTTCCTAAATAGGACATTATTAGTAAAAGTAAAACTTGGTAAGTTGGAGCATATTAAAATGAAAATATTTCAAAATTGTATATGAAACCAGCACAACGTACCCCATGATTGCATTAATGTACACAGCTATGATTTCATTAAAAATTAAATTAAATAATTAAATCAAATTAAAAACTTCCATTCCCCAAAATAAAGAAGTACACCACAAAGTAGAAGATGTTTATTTCATATACACACACTAATAAGATATATCTACCCAAGATAAAGCTTCTCTTTTCGGTTATTAATAAAAAAATCACACAATAGAATAAAGGACTGAGGACTTAAACTGCCACTTCACATATGAGAACATACACATGATGAACGAAATACGAAAAGTTTTCCTTTTGGGGTCAAGACACGATTGCAAGAGGGACTTTACCTAACAAATGCAATCAGTGTAACCTGGCTTATTGTACCCTCAATGAATCCCCAACAATAAAAGAAAAAAAAAAAGTTTTCAACGACAATAGTCGTCAGAGAAATGTTTTAAAACTACAATGAGATATCACTGCACATCTATCAAAATACCTGAAAGTAGAAAGATGATACTAGAAAAAGTTGGTGAAGACACAGACCCACGGTAACTCCCATGCCCTTACAGGGGGACTCTGACCTGATACTATAACTTTGCAAGACCTTCTGAAATTATGAATTATTTGAACTAAGATTAACACATTTGTATCTTAGAACTCACCAGTTATAGTCCTTATGACTATATGCAACAGAAATGTGTGAGATTGTTTACCAAGAGACACGTACAAAAATATACATAGCAGTGACGCTGGAAAGAAGCTCAACAGTAGAATAGATAAGCAGATTGTGGTACCTCCATACTGTGCAATAGAAGAAAGTAACTAAATAAATGAGCTGGTGTTACATACAGTAACATGGCTGAATCTCACAAATACAATATGGAGTGAAGGAAGCCAGGCAGAAAAGAATGCTCTGTAACTTCAAGTATATAAAGTGGAAAGCAAGTAAAAGAAGACTGTGGTGTTGTTAAGTATGAGAAGAAGAAACTATTACTCAAGGCCAGGGAAAGAATCATATGAAAGGATTAAAGGAAACAGTACTCAGAGCTCACATAGGGCCAGGGGTTATGGCCATTCACACCAGTCAGACTGGAGTAACTCATAATTCATAGGGAACTGAGCAGAATACGTAAAAGGATCTTGCCTCAATCGTGGGGAATAGTTAGCCGTATGCTGAACAGTGTTCTAGATATGCCTCCTGAACCATAAAAGGAAGACCCTAAAGGGTAAAACTGTTTCCAAGTAACATAACTACATCCGGAACAAAACTCAAGAAAATTTATACATGTATAAAAATTCTAACATCCAACAAAGTAAAATTCATCATGTCTCGCGTCCAATTAAAGATTGCTAGGCATGCAAAAAGTAGAAAATCATGACTGATAAAAAGGAGAATGATCAGTGCCTCAGAATTGACACTGATATTCAAATTAGCAGACAATTACATTAAAACTGCATTCAGTTATTACACATTGTAACTCTATTCCATGTGTTCACAATGTTATGTAGAGATATGGAATGCATAATAAAAATTTAAAAAACATTTTCCCGAAACAAGACTACAATGTCTACAATGAAAATAATACAGGGAAGATTGATATTGCAAAAGAAATGATCAGTAAACTTTTATATTCATAGCAAGAAGAAATTATCCAGCAATTTGTGAGGCAACTTCAAGGAGACTGATAAATGTGTTCTTGAAGTTGACGTTCTCGAAGAAGAGAGGAAGATAGAAAAAAATTTGAATAAACAATTTCTGAAAACTTTCCAAGTTGATGAAAACTATAAATCCACATATCCAAAGATTTCAGTGAACCAAAACACAAAAATATAAAGAAAACTGTATCAAAACACATCATAATCAAATTGCTCAAAGCCAGTGATAAACAAAATCTGAAAAGATGGAGATAAAATAAATGTTACATAGAGAGAAATGAAGATATGGATAATAGCAAATTTCTCTCTAGATGAGAAGACATCAGAGCAAAATCTTTCAAGTACTAAAATAAAAACAGTCATCTTAGAAATTATACATGTGCGCATATATATTGCATTTATATGTGAATATATATTATAGATGTATGTATATCTTTATTTAGATAAAATTAATATAACTAATTTTACTATTATAATCATTTTAAAATGAACAATTTAGTGTTTGTTTTAATATATTCAGAATTCTATGCAGCCATTACCATTATCTACTTCTAAAACTTTATGACACCCCAAAAGAAACCCCCTACTTCTCAATTCCCCTCTCTCTTTTTCTAATGTACTTTCTGTCCACATAGATTTGTCTGTTCTGGAAATTTTATATAGGCATGCAAAAAAGAATCATGCCATACATGGCTTTTTGTGTTGAACTTTGTTTGCTTAGTGTAATGTTGTAACACACATCAGCACTCTGTTCCACTGGGGGCTGAATAATGTTTTATTGTATGGACATACCACATTTGTGCATTTCCCAATTGATGAACTTTTAGTTGTCTCTGCTATTTAACCATTATGAATAATTCTGCTGTGTGACGTGTGTTTCCTTTCTCTTGGATATATACTTTAGAATGGAATTACTGAATCATGGGGTAATCTATGTTTAACTTTTTTAGAAATTGCCACACTACTTTCCACGGCAGCTGTGTCATCTTATAACTTCACCTGAAATATATGAGGGTTCCAAATTCTCCACAACCTTGCTAACATTTGCTATTTTTTTTTTTTTATGGAGACAGTCTCACCTTATCGCCCTCGGTAGAGTGCCGTGGCGTCACACAGCTCACAGCAACCTCCAAATCCTTGGGCTTAGGCGATTCTCTTGCCTCAGCCTCCTGAGTAGCTGGGACTACAGGCGCCCACCACAACGCCCAGCTATTTTTTTGTTGCAGTTTGGCCGGGGCTGGGTTTGAACCCGCCACCCTCGGCATATGGGGCCAGCGCCCTACCCGCTGAGCCACAGGCGCCGCCCACATTTGCTATTTTTTATGTTGATGATAAGGGCCATCTCGGTGTGTGTGTGAAGTACCCTGTTTTCCCGAAAATAAGACATCCTCCAAAAATAAGACCTACTTACAGGAAAGATAAGACGTCCCCTGAAAATAAGACCTAGCGCATCTTTGGGAGCACACCTTAAAATAAGACACTGTCTTATTTTCGGGGAAACAGGGTAGTAGTGGTTTTGATTTGCATTTCTCTGATGACAATTCTTAGTATCTTTTCATGTACTTATTGGTTACTTGTACATTTCCTTTGGGGAAATCTCTATTCATGTTCTTCACCCATTCTTAAGTTGTATTATTTGCCTTTTCTTAGTGGAGTTTAGGAGTTTCTTGCATGCTCTGGATGCTAGGCCTTTATCAGATGTAAGGTTTACCAGTATATTATTCCCTTCTGTACATTGTCTTTTTACTGGGAAGTATACTTTGAAGCACAGAAACTTTTAGTTCCTATTTAGTCTAATTTATCTATTTTTCCTTTTGTTGCTTGTACTTCAACTTTAAATTCTTTATCCATGAAAAGAACATTTAAAAATGAGGATAAACGGGGGGGCGGGGCCTGGCGTTGTGGCGGGTGCCTGTAGTCCCAGCTACTCAGGAGGCTGAGGCAAGAGAATTGCTTAAGCCCAGGAGATGGAGGTTGCTGTGAGTTGTGTGATGCCACGGCACTCTACCGAGGGCCATAAAGTGAAACTCTGTCTCTACAAAAAAAAAAAAAAAAAAAAAAAAAATGAGGATAAACGAAAGATATTTCAGACACATAAAGTTGAAAGAATTCATCACCAATAGGCCTGCCCTCCAAAAATGTTAAAGGAAGTCCTTGAGGCCCAAGGAAAGTGAGAATGGCATTAATAGAAACGTGAATCTGTGATGAGACTAAAAATAACTCAATTTAAAATGAGCAAAATGGTTGAATAAATTGTTGAATACCTTACCAAAAAAAAAAAAAAAAGATATATGTCAAAGATACACATGAAGAGATGGTCAACGTAATTAGTCATTAGAGAAATTTAACACAATGAGATATGACTGGATACATACCAGGGGCTAAAATTAAAAGACTAACCATACCAAGAGGTATCAAGAATGTGAAGGAACTGGAACTCCCGTACAGGCTGATGAGGGTGTAAATTGTTCAACCACTGTGGAAAGGGGTTTGATCATCTTTAAATCTTAAACATATATCTACCATAGTATCCAACCATTTCATTCCTACATATTTACATAAGAACAATGAAACCATAAAGCATGCAAAGAACAGTACGTGACCTAAATGTTCAATAACATGGGAGAGATACACACATTAAAAACTGGAATTATTTATAAATGCTGCAACACCTGCTATTCTCAAAATAGTTATGCTATGTGAATGAAGCCAGACCAAAAGAAATATATATTTCGTGAATTTATTTTTACAAAATTCTAGAAAATACAGGCTAACAGTTATAGAGAGCGGGTCAGTAAGGAGAAAGGAGGGGCAGGAAAAATTACAAAGAGTCGTAGAAAAACTTCTGGAGAGAGAGGATATGTTTATTCCTTGATTTTGGTTATGGTTTGACAAATATCTACATATGTGAACGCTTAGCAAATTGCACATTTTACTATGCACATTTTGTTGTAGACAAAGGATTTTTTTCCAAATATATATCTATAAAACTTAAAAAGTTAGCTAACAGCTTGAAAGTTAGAGAAACAAAAAAGTATAAAATGTATTAAAGAGAGTACTAAAAAAATAAGTAAAATGTTGAAGATGAAAAATTTAATGTCAAATGTATATAATCACAGAAAAGCATCAATTTAATTTAAAAAGAGGATTCAAAGATAATATCTGGTATAGTCCAATACACTAAAGTGATTGTGTAAGACTAGGGGGTTACTTTAAAAATTTCAAATACAAAATATAAATTGTGTAAAACTGTGTGTGTCAAATCCTTTAACATTATAAATGTAGGCAAATTTGTTGTGAATGCAAAGAGGAATTGGATGACTCTGTTGTAGCTCCAAATATCATCTCCTTGGAAGATAGGACTTCAAAATACAGACTTTCACTTCATTACACAAATACAATGGTAATAGCATATTTTTACACACATTTATGTCTTTGGCAAGCTAAATAAACTATAGCAATCAAAAATAGGGAATCTAAAGTAAGTAATTAATAATGTCAATTTAATAAGCATGCATCCAATTCTGTAATCTTCTAAATAAAAATATAAATTCTATTTAGATTCATTACTAATCGATCATATATTACACTCATGAAAATCTTCACTAATTCCAAAATATAGATATAACATGAACTATATTTCCAATGATAATATATCAAAGCTAAAAGAAATTTTAAGAAGCTGGGAAGAAATACATTGTCCAACAATTTCAAATTCTAACACACTCTTTTAAAAACTTAGTTCAAATAGAAAAACATTCATTTCAATTCATATATTTTATTATTATTTACATACTCTATGGTCATTTGATTTTAACAAAAGTGAGAACTCAAAGAGGAAAGGATAGTCATTTCAAAAATTATTACAGAGGCAATTGAATATGCATATTTGAAAAGATTAATTTAGATCCTTTATGCAATACACAAAAATTAATATAAAATGAATTATAGATATAAATGCAAGGCTTAAACTATGAAATTTCTAGAGAACCCATGAAAGTTGTAGGACATCAGGTTAAGCATGCAGTTCTTAGATAAGACAATGAAAAGCACAATCCATTAATAAAAGGTTTGATAAAATGCACTTCATCAAATTAATAAAATTTATGTTTAAGAAGACATGATTAAGAAAATTAAAAGACAACACAGACTGGGGGAAAGTATATTTACAAATAATATATCTAATAACAAATTATTAACCTATAAATAACCATAAAAATATCAGTGTAACCTGGCTTATTGTACCCTCAATGAATCCCCAACAATAAAAAAATAAATAAATAAATAACAAATGGGTATAAGATATAAATATTTTACCAAGAAAGATATAAAAATGGTCAATAACAAAAGATGCCAGCATGGTTAGTAATTAGGAAAATGCACATGAAAACTGTCAGATCCCATCACACACCTACCAGAAGGGCTACAATAGAGAAGACAGACAATGACAAATGTTGGCAAGAATGTGTGAAAACTAGGACCCTCGTCATTGCTATTGAAAATGTAAAATTCCCCTGGAAAAATAGTTTGGAAAACATTTTGGCAATTTCCTGTATTGTTAAACATAAACTTACAATAAAACCCAGCATTCCACCCAAGAAAAATAAAACCATAATTCCATACAATGACTTCATAAACATCCACAAAACATAATAGTGAAAAATTAAAGAGTGCAAATTTTCATCAGGTTTTATATTTCTGCCACTTTGAGTTTTTCTTTAAATTAGTATTTTCTTATTCATGTGATTTAAAGCAATTATGAAAGAAAAAATCCAAAAGTGCAGTTATGTTTAAATGTTGTATGTTTGAAGTTGCCTTGGTCATCTAAAAATAGAATTCAGCAGACACAGTGGTTCATACCCTCCATCCTGGGAGTATGGGAGGCCAAGGCAGGAGAATCTGTTGAGAGGCCAGAAGTTTATGACCAGCTGAGGCAAAATAGAGAGAATTCTGTCTCTCTAAGAAAATAAGAAAGTTTAGCTGGATGTGGTGGCATGTGCCTGATGTTCCAGCTCCTGAGGAGGCTGAGGTGAGAGGATCACTTGAGCCCAGGAGTTAGTCTGCAATGAGCTATAATCACACTACTGCACTTCAGCCTAGGCAGCAGAGTGAGACCTTACCTTTAAAAAAATATATAAAGCTGGGAGCAGTGGCTCACACCTGTAATCCTAGCACTCTGGGAGACCGAGGCGGGTGGATTGCCTGAGCTGACAGATTTGAGACCAGCCTGAGCAAAAGCGAAACCCCTGTCTCTAAAAATACACTGGCGTTGTGGTGGTTGCCTGTAGTTACAGCTACTTGGAAGGCTGAAGCAAGGGAATCACTTGAGCCCAAGAGTCTGAGGTTGCTGTGAGCTCAGATACCACAGCACTCTACTGAGGGCATTCTACCGAGGGTAACAAAGTGAGACTGTCTCAAAAAAAAAAAAAAAAAGAAAGAAAAAAAAATATATATCTCAAGACCTGACACATTCCTGAACTCATCCTGGAAAAAGTTCTTTGGAGGTGGACTGGGCACTGGTGTTGGTGCATAACTTCCCAAGGAAGTTCTTTGATGGTGATCATAATGATATTAAGCAATGAGGTGTGTAGCACTTTTTCTAGGATGAATTCCTGAAATTAATTGTCAGACCTCATATATATATACACACACACATACATATGCACACACACATATACTAATATAAAATTTGTAAATGTTACTACTGCTTGAAAGGAGTTATGTGAAAGTATGCATTTATTTTTGCCTCTTTCCTAATTCCCCTTGTAACCATTTATCAACACAGCAGTGACTGACTCCCTACCCATTTACTCTGTAATAAAACAGATCATCTGCTAAGCTACACACATATAGTATCTCACAATTAAATAGGAATGTGTATCCAAGAATCTTCAGTGAACAACCTCAAAAAAGTCTCCAATAGAAAGATGGAGACTCCAAGAAGTAAACAAATAAAGGAACTCAAAGAAAATAGTGATGATATTGCAAAATTTCAAAAATGTACTGTGAAAATTTTCAGAAAGGTAAGTGAAGGGGTATATATACCATGACTGTGGAAAAAAAAATAAAAGAACACCCAGAAAACAAGAAAGAGCTTTTAGAAATATGATGGTTGAGCTAAAGAATAATCAATACTGTCAGATATAGTTGAAGAAATCTCCCAGGAGGACCCCCAAATGTCAGAGGTCATGAAAGCAGCACTCCAGATGATGAGCCCTCGATCTTAGAACAAATGTGGGGCTAAAAAACATCAGAAATAAGACAAGAAATATTCTCAGAAGTCTAGAACATGATTTTTTATTGAATGCATTCACACATGTTCAAAACAATAAATGAAACACACATACACAAAGGAATAGCACCATTAACTTTCTGTCCAATCAGAATGAAAAATGTAAGAAAAAGAAAAACTCTTTGACCTTGAGGAGTGGAAGAAATAGGGCATCTAAGGACTGAAGAAACAAAATGGGATTGCATGTCACAATCGTAACAGTAGAAGCTAGAAGAGAATGGGGTGATGCCATCACAATTCTAAAGGAAATATGTGTTTTATGTATTCTGAACCCAACCAATCTACTAAATATGAGAAGAGATTAGATACTTTAGAAAGATCATGTCTAAAAAAAAGTTTCTCATAGCCTCTCAGGAAAGTACTAGATCATGAGACAAACACAACAGCTCAAATTAAGCAAAAAGGGTTAACAGGGTCAGGAAAGAAATATTCTCACAGAGGAGAGAAGGGAAGGGAAGTTCTACAATAAGAGTTGTGGAAAGCATCCAATCCTATGTAAAAAAAAAAAGAACAGATTGCTCCAACAGGGATGTGGTCAAAATTTGGTAACTTAAGAAATAAAGTTATGTTATATTATTTACAAATAAAGTTATATTATTATAAACAGTTATGTTATTTATAAATAATGATATGTCATTTAAATTTATGGGCGTAATACTAGAAGACACAGCTGAAAGAATTGCAAATGATTGCCTCTAGGTTTGAGAGTAAGAACAAATAGGAAAAAGGATGGCTGCTTTTCATTGTAAGACTTGAAATATTTTACGATGTTTAAAAATAAATGCATATATTCTTTTTGCAAAAAAGAAAAATGATGTCAGATCCAACATAACCATTTGTAGTTAATGGAACTTGTGTTCCATTGATAGAATGCCTACGTATATGTTAACAAGAAACTGCCAAAGAAACAGGACAGCATTCACTCAAACGTGCATGTCTGAACCAAGTCTTTGGTTGGCACTTCAATGACCAGGGAACTACGGAAAGTAAGTACACAGTTCTGATACACATGAGTTCCCATTAACATAGCGTCATGCAAATCAGACTACCTATGCCAGTTTTTATAGATTACATTTGGAAATTGATCCTTTATCATTAATATAACTAGTATCCTAGAAAAATTTGTTTTCTTCTCCAATCATGTAAACAACATTGATTTGGAAATCAATTCCTTTAAGAATATGTAGGTCTTAGAAAACAAACCATGTCATATTTATTTTGGAATATATTTCTAGAAGATTCCTGCCATGTCACAAGTACTAAATATCTTTCCTTGAGGATTCTTTTGCTTACAGTCCTCAGTGAAAATAGAGTACTTAGCTGTTCACTGGTGTGTGAAAATCAATTAAAAACACAACTAAAGATTTAGGATTTCCTTTAATTTTGTTCTACTTTTAGATGAGGGTTCAGGTCAATTCTGACTTTATTCCTATCAGTTCATCCATCAGAAATTATAATTACCTTTATTCTAGTCCTTAATTACTTTTACCAAAAATCTATATAATATTCAAGATGATTTAAATTATTTTATCCAAAAGAAAATGTTTAATTTAGAGTGATTAGTCAGTAGAGTTGATAACTACATTGTTTTCCCTACAGAGAAGAGGCACTTGTTCTGGAGAAAGAGTTTTAACACAAGCAAGGAAGTAAATCCATCCTACATAATATAAAGGTGCTAAAAAACTTCAAATTTAATTAAATAGTTTATATATATGTGAATGGGAAGAAATTGATATACTAAATTGCTTCGATATGTTTAAAATTACATTTTTACTTAACATGTTTTATAAATGCAAGTTTTATTATTCCTTGTTACTTTTTAAATAAACTTTAATAAAGTATAATTTAGGAGTATATAAAAAAAGAGTTTTTACAAACGTATACACCTGTGTTAACACCATCACAATTGGGCTGTAGAATCACTATATCCCTCAAATTTATCTCACACTCAGCCACCCTAAGGATCTACTATCCTGCCTCTGCCACTGTACACTAGTTTGCCTGATGTAGAATTTCATATACCTGGAGTCAGATGGAAAGCACTCTTTTGGCTTCTGACTCCTTTTTTTTGCACATCCTTTTATGATTTCACCTTTTATTGCTGGGTGGTATTCCATTGTTGATGAACACTTACTTGTGTTCTTCTGAATTTTGGCGATTACAAATAAAATTGAAATGAACATCAGTCTACAAGTTTCCATGAAAATAAATGTTTTTAATGACTCTAAATACCTAAGAATAATACCACTGGGTCATATGGTTAAGTGCATTTTTAACTTTCTAAGAAACTGCCGATCTATTTTCCAAAGTGGTGTATCATTCTATACTCCCACCAATAACACAAGAGAATTCCAGTTGCTCCAAATCCTTGCTAACACTTGTTACTGTCAGTCATTTAATTTTAGCCTTTCTGGTGTAGAAGTTTTAGTGTGCACTTCTGTAATGACTGGTAATTGGTAATGATATTAAGCACCATGTTACATATCCTTTTTTCAAAAGTGTCTGTTCAAATCTTTTACACATTTAAAAAATTAGGTTGTATGTATGTATATTCATTGAGTTGTAAAACAATCATAAATACTTAGGATACATGTCTTCTGCTACGGGTATGTGTTGTGAGCAGTTTTTCCCTATTGGATCTTTTTTTAAGAGAAAAATTTCAATTTTAAAAATCCGGATATATCAATGTTTTTCCTTTATGGTTAGTACTTTACATGCTCCTGTAAAAAAATTTTTTTTTACTTACCTTCAGCCAATAAAGGTTTCCTCCTATTTTTTAACCTTAAAGTTTATCATTTTGGTTTTTATATTTTTCTTAGTAGTGCTTTCTTCCTTGGCACTTTGGAGTCTCCCCGCTATGCATAAGCAGCTTAGTAGTCAGCAGAAACTCACGGGTTGGTGCCCCCAGGCTATGGAGCAGTACCAGTTAGGTCAGTGGCCTATTAGAAATGGAGCCACACAGGAGACAAGCAATGGGCAAACGAGGGAAGCTTCATCTGTCACTGTCTCCCGTCACTCCCAGATGGGAGTCCATAAGTGAATGAATGTATAAAGAAAAAATATATATACACTATGGAATACTATTCAGCCATTAAAAAGAAGGAAATTTTGTCATTTTTGACAATGTAGGTGAATTATGCTAAGTGAAATAAGCCAGGCCAAAAAAATAAAAAGACAAATACCACATAATCTCACCTATAAGTGGATTCTGAAAATGTTAAACTGGTAGAAAATGTTAAACTGGTGGAGATTTGAATGATGGTTACCAGAGCCTCATCAGGGATGGGGGTAGGGAGCAGGGGAAAGGAATGAGGCATTGCTGGGCAAAGGGTGCAAAGTTTCAGATAGGAGGAGGAAATGTTGAGATCTATTGCACAATAAGGGCACTATAGTCAATAATAAATATTGTATATTTCAAAATAATTAAGAGAGTAAATTTCAAATGTTTCACAAAAAAATAGGTAATATGGTGATGGATATATTGATGTAATTATTTTTCATTGTATACATAACATGTATATCAAAATGTCACATTGTAACCCATAAACGTATATAATTATGATCAGTCAAATAAAAGCAATATTAATACAAAGAAATGTTCAAAGTCTGAAATGCAGAGGAGAAAATATGTGAGTGAGAAAAAAGAGACTAGTGTATGAAGATTTTCCACATAGATATTTATGGTTGCCTGCTTATTCAAGTGATTTGTATAAATTAATCAATTTTTAAAAATTTACCAGCTAACTGAATCTAACACCTGTCTTGACTACTTTTTTTCTCACTAAAATTTGACTATGAGCACCCAAGTATAGTTCTCAACATTATGCAGAAATGTTTTTTCTGCACCTTATATTGCAGAATGTTTTTTCCCACCTTATATTGCATAACATCTTTTCTTTTTCTCATTTGTGTTCCTCAATCCACTCAGTTAATTTAGCCTCTTTGCAAGCATGTGAAATTTTTCAGGCCATAATTGTAGGATGGATTATATGAGAGTGACGAAGTATTAAACAAATTCTCTTCCAACCATCCATTGCTCTATTCTGTCTAGATTTAGTGACACTAAAAGTTATTATTATTAATTATAATAACCAGCATCAGCAAAGGTCTTATATAGTGAGATAACAGCAATGACTTCTCTGGAATTTGCTTTGTCTATCTTACCTACCTTGTGAAGTAAGTGTTATGATTTCACATTTCTGGTTATTGATTTATAGCTCAGAAAAGTTAAATAAATTACCTAAGATCACACAGCTTTTAAGTGACTGAAACTAGAACTCAAACTTAGATTTATATGAGTCCAACACCCATGGTCTTTGATTGTACCACCTTGCTACCTATTTTATCTGAGTTCCTGTGGCTGTAATTTAATTCTAGTGAATTATCTTAAAGGGTATAAGAGGTTCACATGAAGAAAGACACCACATCGATATTTTTCCAGGTGATTTGTTATCTATTTTTGGAGGGGTGGGGACAGAGTCTTACTATGTTGCCCTTGGTAGAGTGCCGTAGTGTCACAGCTCACAGCAACCTCAAACTTTTGGGCTTAAGCCGTTCTCTTGCTTCAGCCTCCAAAGTAGTTGAGACTACAGTCGTCGGCCACAATGCCCAGCTATTTTTTGGTTGTAGTTCTCATTGTTGTTTGGCAGACCCGGGCTGGATTTGAACCCGCCAGCTCGAGTGTATATGGCTGGTGCCACTGAGCTATAGGTGCTGAGCCCAGGAGATGTAAAGTGGGAAGTTTTGGGACCTAGAGCTGCTTCTTCATCTTAGACATGAAAGCAGAAAGTGTGGTCTGGTTCCACTTCAATCAATCACTCTACTGCATCTGGAACCTGTCCTTCAGTTCCGCAGCTTCTGCCTTCTGTTGTGTTTACCCTCAGGATAATGTGATCCCAGTTACGGATTGAAATTGGCAGGTTGTGGTTGAGAGCAAGATGGCAGCCGAGTAACAGCTTCCTTGCATCTGGGCACCATGAGTCTGGGGAGATAGGACTCCAGGCATCTCTGGCTGGTGGGATCTACCTATCATCACCCCTGTGAGGATACAGGGAGTCAGTGAGAGAATTCTGGACCACAAGAGGAGGACTAAAACAGTGGAAAAACGGGAGGTAGTCGCGTGTGTTCAATGGGTCTAAACCCACCCACAACTGTAAGTTCAGTAGCAGTGAGACTGCAAACCAGAAAGGCCTTACCTGTGAACTGTTTTGGTGTCTTTGGACTTGGCACTCAGTTGAACTGCCTTGGGGAGAGCCTGAGCGGGAGTGCGGAGAACTTTGGCCGTTGTCTAGGGCCCCAGTCTGACTGGCTGAGCCAGACGGAGCTAATAGTGTTTGGCTGTGGGCCACAGGGAGCCATTGTGAGTGATCTGCCCCGGCAAGCTCCGCACTCAGGGTTGCAGAGCTAGAATCCCGGTGGGAGCTGGTAACCTAGCAACCGAGTAGCCTAAGGGTGGGGTCTGAGCTGCCTTGCAGCCCTAACCCTCAGGGGCAGAGTGAGACTGGTTTTCCCACACTGGGTAAATGGATAGCCACTTCAGCAGTGATTCCAGCAACAAGCACTTTCCTGGAAAGGCTTCTGCTCAGCAAGTTTAAAAGTTCAAAGTGCCTTTTATGTGGGCTGAAGAGAGATTTAGTGTGTCTACCTGCTGGGGTTTAAGAAATCAGCAGCCTCCAGTTGTATCAGAACTGTGATTAACATCTCATACCATAGAAGACCACGTGCTGCCCAGACAATATTCAATAACATATACATACTGCTTTGTTTTTGGTTGTGGGGTTTTTTTTTTTTTTTTTTTTGGTTTGGTTGTTTTTTTGTATATTTTGATGCTGTTTTGTTTTTTAATTTCAACCTTTTCCGTACAGATCTTTTTTCTTTCTCAATTTTTCTAATTTATTTTTAATTTCCCATTGCTGCCTTTTTTAATAACTAGAACTTCATTTTGGCTAGTGTTTCTATCACTATTATTTGGTTTTTCACCCAATTTTATCCCATAAAGTCTTCTGTTTGCTTGTTTTGGTTTGATTTATAGCATTTTTGTCTTTCCTCTCTACTTGGTGGAGGTGGGGTACTGTGTCTGACCAGGTTAGCAAAGAGCTGCTGACCTCAAGGGACCCACCCAACTGGGCACCCCCAGAAGGTGGGTTTTCTTTAAAGTTGTGTCAAAGTACCCTACTGTACACCTATATTGCTCTGTCTCCCTCTTTCTGAGCCTCTTTTCTTTTTGTCAATATTCCTTTTACCCACCCCCTCTCCTTTCTCTATTTTTTTTTTTCTTATCACTTGGTCCTCCTTTCTTTCATTCCTTTCTTGCTCTTCAACCTTCTCACCCTTCTGGTCCTGTACCATAAGGACTCATTGAACCCTTAGTCCACAGGCACGAGAACTTAAAGAGAAAGAGGAAGTGAAAGGAAAATTAGGGCAAGGAAACAAATAAAAGAAATCACTCATGAGGAAGAATCAGCAGAAAACTCCAGGCAACATGAAGAACCAGTCCAGAACAACCCCGCAAAGGGACCATGAGGTAGCTACTGCAGAGGATTCCACCTATAAAGAAATGTTAGGAATGACAGAAAGGGAATTTAGAATACACATGTTGAAAACAATGAAAGAAATGATGGAAACAATGAAGGAAACTGCTAATAAAGTGGAAAATAACCAAAAGGAAATCCAAAAACAGAATCAAATAAGAGATGAATGATATGAAGAATATAAAAAGGATATAGCAGAGCTGAAGGAACTGAAACAGTCAATTAGGGAACTTAAAGATGCAATGGAAAGTATCAGCAATAGGTTAGACCATGCAGAAGAAAGAATTTCAGAGGTAGAAGACAAAGTTCTTGAGATAACTCAGATAGTAAAAGAGGCAGGAAAGAAGAGAGAGAAAGCAGAACATTCACTGTCAGAATTACAGGACTTTATGAAGCATTCCAACATACTAGTTATAGGAATCCAAGAAGGGGAAGAAGAATGCCCCAGAGGAATGGAAGCCATACTAGAGAATATTATAAAAGAAAATTTCCCAAATATCACCAAAGATTCTGACACACTGCTTTCAGAGGGCTATCGGACCCCAGGTCGCCTCAACTCTAACCGAGCTTCTCCAAGACACATTGTGATGAACCTGTCCAAAGTCAAGACAAAAGAAAAGATTCTGCAAGCTGCCAGGAGTAGGCACCAGTTGACCTAAAGGGGGAAATCCATCAGAGTGACCGCAGACTTCTCTAATGAAACTTTCCAAGCAAGAAGACAATGGCCATCTACCTTTAATCTACTTAAACAGAACAATTTCCAGCCCAGAATTCTGTACCCTGCTAAGCTAAGCTTCAAAATTGACGGAGAAATCAAATCATTTACGGATATACAAACATTGAGGAAATTCGCCACAACAAGACCAGCTCTACAGGAAATACTTCAACCTGTTCTGCACACTGACCACCACAATGGATCAGCAGCAAAGTAAGAACTCAGAAATTAAAGGACAGAACCAAACCTCCACACTGATGCAAAAGATAAAACTAAGCAATGGACTCTCACCAAATAAGACGAATAGAATACTACCACACTTATCAATTAACTCCATAAATGTTAATGGCTGGAATTCCCCACTGAAGAGACATGGATGGTTGACTGGATTAAAAAACACAAGCCATCCATTTGCTGTCTGCAAGAAACACACCTGGCTTCAAAAGACAAATTAAAGCTCCAAGTCAAGGGTTGGAAGACAATTTTTCAGGCAAATGGAATTCAGAAGAAAAGAGGAGTTGCAATCTTATTTTCAGATACATGTGGATTTAAAGCAACTAAAGTCAAAAAAGACAAAGATGGTCACTTTATATTGGTCAAGGGAAAAATACAACAAGAAGACGTTTCAATTCTAAATATTTATGCACCCAATTTAAATGCTCCCAGATTCTTGAAACAGACCTTACTCAGTCTGAGCAATATGATATCTGATAATACCATCATAACAGGGGACTTTAACACTCCTCTTACAGAGCTGGACAGATCCTCTAAACAGAAATTAAACAAAGATATAAAAGATTTAAATGAGACCCTAGAACAACTGTGCTTGATAGACACATATAGAACACTCCATCCCAAAGATAAAGAATATACATTCTTCTCATCACCCCATGGAACATTCTCCAAAATTGATCATATCCTGGGACACAAAACAAATATCAACAGAATCAAAACAATTGAAATTTTACCTTGTATCTTCTCAGACCATAAGGCACTAAAGGTGGAACTCAACTCTAACGAAAGCGCTCGACCCCACACAAAGGTGTGGAAATTAAACAATCTTCTGTTGAATAACAGATGGGTGCAGGAAGAAATAAAAGAGGAGATCATTAACTTCCTTGAGCATAACAACAATGAAGACACAAGCTACCAAAACCTGTGGGATACTGCAAAAGCAGTTTTGAGAGGAAAATTCATCGCTTTAGATGCCTACATTGAAAAAACAGAAAGAGAGTGCATCAACAATCTCAAAAGCCATCTTATGGAATTGGAAAAAGAAGAACAATCTAAGCCTAAACTCAGTAGAAGAAAAGAAATATCCAAAATCAAATCAGAGATCAATGAAATTGAAAACAAAAGAATCATTCAGAAAATTAATGAAACAAGGAGTTGTTTTTTTGAAAAAATAAATAAAATAGATAAACCATTGGCCAGACTAACGAGGAATAGAAACGTAAAATCTCTAGTAACCTCAATCAGAAATAATAAAGGGGAAATAACAACTGATCCCACAGAGATACAAGAGATCATCTCTGAATACTACCAGAAACTCTATGCCCAGAAATTTGACAATGTGAAGGAAATGGAGAAATATTTGGAATCACACCCTCTCCCTAGTCTTAGCCAGGAATAAATAGAGCTCCTGAACAGACCAATTTCAAGCACTAAGATTAAAGAAACAATAAAAATCTTCCAACCAAAAAATGCTCTGGTCCAGATGGCTTCACACCAGAATTCCATCAAACCTTCAAGGAAGAGCTTATTTATGTACTGCAGAAATTATTCCAAAAAATTGAGGAAGAAGGAATCTTCCCCAACACATTCTATGAAGCAAACATCACCCTGATACTAAAACCAGGAAAAGACCCAAACAAAAAAGAGAATTTCAGACCAATTTCACTCATGAATATAAATGCAAAAATTCTCAACAAAATCCTAGTCAAACAAAAGTCATTCATCATGATCAAGTAGGCTTCATCCCAGGGATGCAAGGCTGGTTTAACATACGCAAGTCCATAAACATTATCCACCATATTAACAGAGGCAAAAATAAAGATCACATGATCCTCTCAATAGATGCAGAAAAAGCATTTGATAAAATCCAGCATCCTTTTCTAATTAGAACACTGAAAAGTATAGGCATAGGTGGCACATTTCTAAAACTGATTGAAGCTATCTATGACAAACACACAGCTAATATTTTACTAAATGGAGCAAAACTGAAAGCTTTTCCTCTTAGAACTGGAACCAGACAAGGTTGTCCTCTGTCACCTTTACTATTCAACATAGTGCTGGAAGTTCTAGCCAATACTATTCAGCAAGACAAGAAAATAAAGGGAATCCAAATGGGAGCAGAGGAGGTCAAACTCTCCCTCTTTGCTGACGACATGATCTTATACTTAGAGAACCCCAAAGACTCAACCACAAGACTCCTAGAAGTCATCAAAAAATACAGTAATGTTTCAGGATATAAAATCAATGTCCACAAGTCAGTAGCCATTGTATACACCAATAACAGTCAAGATGAGAAGCTAATTAAGGACACAACTCCCTTCACCATAGTTTTAAAGAAAATGAAATATCTAGGAATATACCTAACGAAGGAGGGGAAGGACTTCTATAAAGAAAACTATGAAATCCTCAGAAAGGAAATAGCAGAGGATATTAACAAATGGAAGAACATACCATGCTCATGGATGGGAAGAATCAACATTGTTAAAATGTCTATACTTCCCAAAGCAATCTACCTATTCAATGCCATTCCTATCAAAATACCAACATCGTACTTTCAAGATTTGGAGAAAATGATTCTGCGTTTTGTATGGAACCGGAAAAAACCCCGTATAGCTAAGGCAGTTCTTAGTAATAAAAATAAAGCTGGGGGCATCAGCATACCAGATTTTAGTCTGTACTACAAAGCCATAGTGCTCAAGACAGCATGGTACTGGCACATAAACAGAGACATAGACACTTGGAATTGAATTGAAAACCAAGAAATGAAACTGACATCTTACAACTACCTAATCTTCGATAAACAAAACAAGAACATACCTTGGGGGAAAGACTCCCTATTCAATAAATGGTGTTGGGAAAACTGGATGTGTACATGTAAAAGACTGAAACTGGACCCACACCTTTCCCCACTCACAAAAATTGACTCAAGATGGATAAAGGACTTAAATTTAAGGCATGAAACAATAAAAATCCTCCAAGAAAGCATAGGAAAAACACTGGAAGATATTGGCCTGGGGAAAGACTTCATGAAGAAGACTGCCATGGTAATTGCAACAACAACAAAAATAAACAAATGGGACTTCATTAAACTGAAAAGCTTCTGTACAGCTAAGGAGACAATAACCAAAGCAAAGAGACAACCTACACAATGGGAAAGGATATTTGCATATTTTCAATCAGACAAAAGCTTGATAACAAGGATCTATAGAGAACTCAAATTAATCCACATGAAAAAAGCCAACAATCCCATATATCAATGGGCAAGAGACATGAATAGAAACTTCTCTAAAGATGACAGACGAATGGCTAACAAACACATGAAAAAATGTTCATCATCTCTATATATTAGAGAAATGCAAATCAAAACAACCCTGAGATATCATCTAACCCCAGTGAGAATGGCCCACATCACAAAATATCAAAACTGCAGATGCTGGCGTGGATGTGGAGAGAAGGGAACACTTTTGCACTGCTGGTGGGACTGCAAACTAGTACAACCTTTCTGGAAGGAAGTATGGAAAAACCTCAAAGCACTCAAGATAGACCTCCCATTTGATATTGCAATCCCATTACTGGGCATCTACCCAGAAGGAAAAAAATCCTTTTATCATAAGGACACTTGTACTAGACTGTTTATTGCAGCTCAATTTACAATCGCCAAAATGTGGAAACAGCCTAAATGCCCACCAACCTAAGAATGGATTAACAAGCTGTGGTATATGTACACCATGGAATACTATTCAGCTATTAAAAAGAAAGGAGACTTTACATCTTTCGTATTAACCTGGATAGAAGTGGAAGACATTATTCTTAGTAAAGCATCACAAGAATGGAGAAGCATAAATCCTATGTACTCAATTTTGATATGAGGACAATTAATGACAATTAAGGTTATGGGGGGGAGGAAAAGCAGAAAGGGGGATGGAGGGAGGGGGGTGGGGCCTTGGTGTGTGTCACACTTTATGGGGGTAAGACATGATTGCAAGAGGGACTTTACCTAACAATTGCAATCAGTGTAACCTGGCTTATTGTACCCTCAATGAATCCCCAACAATAAAAAAAAAAGAAAGAAATTTGCAGGCTGTGAAGCTTACAAGTTCATCATCAGTTTATACCAATTATCTAAAATATAATATATTTTACTCTTTTGTGTTAGTTGTACCTGAGATAAAGTATTACTTTAATGCCAAATTTCACTATCTTAAAATAGAAGAAACATATTAGAATATTAATGAAATGCATATCATTGCCAGATGGGCTACTATAATTTTGAACAAGTCACTAAAAATTCTGCTTAAGTCCCTACATTTCAAATATGAAAATAATAATTTTCCTCCTCCAGATGAATGATGTGGCTCAAAGCGTTCAAAGCACTAGAAACACTTTCAATAGAGTTTTGTTGTTGTTGTTGTGGTGGTGGTTGTTTTTGTGAGGTACCATTGCCTCTCTTTAATGTTAAACACAAGTACATAAATTATATCTTTTTGTTTTTAATTGTTACATCATAGCTGTGTACATTAGTGCAATCAAGGGGTACAATGTGCTGGTTTCATATACAATCTGAAATATTCTCATCAAACTGTTCAATGTAGCCTTCCTGGCATTTTCTTAGTTATTGTATCAATAGAGTTTTAAAGCAAAATGTGAATATACACCACTCTGCTCAGAATGCATATCATCTAGGGTCCCATCTCTATCAATGATTTGGATGGGAAAAATGTATTAAAAATTCAGGGTCTATGAGAGGTATGGTAATTTATGTAGGACGATAATACTGGGTAGAGAAGATGGACTTAGGTATTCTCGTGTCCAATCAGGGCATGTGAATGTTCTTTGAAGTACCAAGGCCTCATTGCTTCTTGTTTTTCACTGTTTAATTTTGTATGTTTTGTTTGGAGAAAAAGGTAGAAACACTGTCATTATTTAAAAACCATGTTCTTCAGGATATGTTTCATTAAAACAACCTAAGTCTTCTTGCTTCTGCAGTGCCCTGATAACACATGATGATACTTCCTTCCAACAAGGCTTTCAGGGACACTCTAGAAGGTTGTTACTGCCTTGTCTTGGCAAATGACCGCATACAGGAAAATATGAATGGTGATTTGTTTTCTGGTCACTTTAAATTTACCAGTCAGAATTTTATGCCATAAAACTAGAAGACTTCCAACTTCCAATCTTTAGTCTCTTGAACTATTTAGGCCACAATTACCAAATTCTGAGAATGAGCTCTCTTTCAGTGTCTATAAACCCCTTATTTCCACCCACCATCACCAGCAAGAAGAAAAGACAAGAGGCATGTTGAGCAAAAAGAAAGGCTCCTTCTTAAGAAATGTCCACACCTGTCTAGGTAAAGGACAAGCACAATGCCATCACACTGATGGTCACGAGAGGACATCAACTAGGACTGCGGGACCTCTGGTACAGAACCTGTGAAGGGGCAGATGTGCATCCTGGGTGCAAGTGTAGTGTGTGGGGTAAAGACCAAGCCAGTCACTCTCCAGCACTGTGTCCAGGAGGTGGCACCAGGTCACAACAGAGGTAGGTAAGAGCCCTTGCAAGAGCCACAACAACTTGACTGGCACCAGAGGGTCAGCCTTTGCCCTTTGGTAGCCCAGAACCCTGAACCGGTCCATGTCCCAGATAGATATGAATCATTCTAAATCAGTATGCCGGTTCCATTTTTTGAGGGGTAAACTGGGTAAGTACCAGGAAAATTACAAAGGGCTGAGGAATGGGATGGCCCACAGGCGTGAGTACAGAGAATCTTCAGCCCTCTGTTCAATCCTACGTGCCAGGTGAGGGGTCAGAGAGTGCAGGAAGGGAAAATACCTGGCCATGCCCTAGGTAGGAGTAGGGCTTGGGCTCACAACGCCGCGATGGTACTGCTAGTGCTACCTGGAACCAGCCGCGGAAGAGCTGCTCAGAAAGTTTCGAGGAAGGCGCTTCTGGAAACCAGGATTCAGGACCAGATCTGGGTTCCTTCCACACAGTGCTGGTCAGCCATCTGGGTCGCTGGAGGACAATTTAGAAACTTGGGGGGGCAGGCACAGGATCCCCATTGTGCTGGTCAGCCATCCTGGTCCCTGGAGGACAATTTAGAAACTTGGAGGGGAGGGCCAGGGTCCTCATTGCCTGGGCCTAACACAGACACTGCAGAGTAAGGTCAACAATCTGAGAGGGCCAGCACAAAATACCCCCACCCAGTAAGCAGGCGGATGACCTCCAGGGTGGGCTACAAGTCAGTATTCTCAGTGGTGACAGGACGCCACTGCTTTCAACAACCTTTCCTCTACTTTTAACCTTTCCTCGTCCTCAAGGAGATAGCACGGGAAGGAAGGCGTAAGCAAGATGTACAGGGAAGACTTTGTGTAAATAAGAGATACAGTTCTTATTTGCTGAGTCCTCTGTGGATCACATGAAGGCCTGCAGGAGAATCCCGAAAATGCTAGCCTTCCCTGCCTGCACTCCCCGGGCCCTCCACCATGATGTAGGTTTGAGCAGATAGCCCAAGAGACCCCTGGACTCATGCCTGTGGGGCCATCCCATTGCAGGGGCCTGCGTTATTTTCCTCGGATTTGCCTGCATAGAGCCTTATATCCTAGGGCCCCACAACGTGTATTAACATCTGACAGCCTATATGATGAGATTATTTTCCTTAAGAAATGTCTAAATTGCTGCTTTAAAGTCAAACCTATAGGTGAGGCCTCACCTAACCTGCATGATGCGATGGTACATTTCAAAACTATTTATTAAGAAAAGAGTATAATTGTCAAGGATGTGTTAGTTTGATGTAAGCTTTTCACACTGTATATCAAATCAGTACACTGAATCCCATTAATGCATCAATGTACAAAGCTATGATTTAATTAAAAAAATAAAGTCACTTTAAATGTAGTAGCCCAGTTATGTTTTGATACTAAATTTATAAAAATGAATTAGAATTTTTATTATTGGGAGAAGCTAATTTTCTATGAACTGGTAGTAACTGTAGAGCTACATTTCAGAAATAAATAATAGAGGTAGAAATTAAGGGCCTTTTTCAACATAATTTCACTTTTAATGACGAGATAACATAAAACCACTTTGACCCTTATATGCCTTACAATTTTCTCCCAGTTTGTGGTTTTCTTTTCTTTCTCTTTAGGATGTCTTTGATGAACAAAAGATTTATAAATTTTAATTTAATCAAAATATATCAATCTTTTCCTTTATATCTTGCATTTCTGTGTATTAAAAAATTGTTCCTTCATAATAGGCAACATACGGCAGACCCTGTCTCTACCAAAAAAATAAATAAATAAATTAGCCAGGAATGGTGCTGTATGTCTGTAGTCCTAACTACTTGGGAGGCTGAGGCAAGAGGATTACTGAAGTCCAAGAGTTTGGGGCTGCTGTGAGATTTGATTGTGACACTATAGTCCAACCTCAGTGACAGAGTGAGACCTCATCCCTTAAAAAACAAAAACAAAATTATTCCCACTTTGAGACCATACAGGAATTATCCTATGTCCTTCTATTTATTTCCCCCCAAAATTTGGCATTTAACTTGGAAGTACTTATTCTTGCTGGTAATAAGAATAAGGGATGTACCCAGCTGCTCGGGAGGCTGAGGCAAGAGAATCGCGTAAGCCCAAGAGTTAGAGGTTGCTGTGAGCCGTGTGACGCCACGGCACTCTACCCGAGGGCGGTACAGTGAGACTCTGTCTCTACAAAAAAAAAAAAAAAAAAAAGAATAAGGGATGTGAGGTAGGGATTCATTTCAGTCTTTTTTTAAAAAATCGTATTTGTAACCAATTTTCTAAAGATATTTTTGTTTCACACGTTGACCTGCTACAGTTCACACTCTTTCCTATGTCAGTCTTTTGTTTAACATATATATCTGTGCTGAGTTGTTTTTTCCTATCATGCTGTCCCTTTGATCTAACCTTGCACCAACATCTGTCACAGTTACTGTAACTTTGTAATACGTGTTCATTCTGGCAGAAATGGTTCTCCCTTAGTTCTCATTCAAGAGCTCTGTTGTGGACATATGCTGTAGAGCTGTGTAGTAAGGCCACATCTGTCCCAGAGTCACTTAAGCAAGTTATCTAACTTCTCTGGACCCCTGTTTATGAAGTCTGCTTAAGGGGATGGAAATAATAGAAAATACTTTTCGTAGGCCTTTGTGATTGAATAAATTTATAAGTATAGAACTCATGGCACAGCTCCTGATACAGAGCAAGGACTACATACTTGTTTGATGAAATATGCAGGAGGATCTCTGTAGTTGATCACCTCCCTACACTGACCACCTCCCAAGCTGACCTAATTTTCATAAACCAGACACGCACCACACATACGTATCAGAGCAGCTGGCCTAGTTCCTTACGTTGATCACCTCTATATGCTGACCAATTTGTTACAATCCCTTGGGTGGTCAACTTACAGAGTTTATACTGAACATCATGATCATGATGGTATGATGCTGTAGGATTTTCTTTACCATGAATTTTTTCTTTACACTTCTGCATAAATTTTAGAATCTGCTTAACAAGTTAATGAAAACAATCCTGTTCTCATTTCTTTAACATTGCATTGAAAGAATAAAATAAACAGAATTGAAATCTTCCTATTTAGTCTCCCTCTACATGACCATTATATATTTCCCCCATGTATTTGGTAATATCTTTCCAAAAAAAGTGTTTAATTTTCTAAATAAAATCTTAACACTTCTGTTGGATTCACCCCTTGGCAAGATACTCCTCTTCCCTCTCTTTTTTGGTCACAGGATATAACTCTGTTGCCCAGACTGTAGTGCAATGGTGTCATCATAGCTCACCACAACCTCAAGTCCTTAGGTCAAGTGATCCTCCTCCCTTAGCCTCCCAGAGTGCTAAGATTACGTGAGCCATCATACTCAGCCTTATATTTCTCTTTTTTTTTTTTATTAAATCATAACTGTATACATTGATATGATCATGGGGCATCATACACTCGCTTCATAAACCATTTGACACATTTTTATCACAGTGGTTAACATAGCCTTTCTGGCGTTATCTCAGTTACTGTGCCAAAACATTTACATTCTACATTTACCAAGTTTCACAAATACCCCTGTAAGATGCACCACAGGTGTGATCCCAATGATCCCCCTCCCTCTACCCTCCCCCCACTTCCCACTTCCCCCTATTGTTAAGTTGTAGCTGGGTTATAGCTTTCATGTGAGAGTCCCAAATTAGTTTCATAGTAGGGCTGTGTACATTGGGTACTTTTTCTTCCATTCTTGGGATACTTTACTAAAAAGAATATGTTCCAGCTCCATCCGTGTAAACATGAAAGAGGTAAAGTCTCCATCTTTCTTTAAGGCTGCATAGTATTCCATGGTATACATATACCACAATTTATTAATCCATTCGTGGATTGATGGGCACTTGGGCTTTTTCCATGACTTAGCTATTATGAATTGGGCTGCAATAAACATTCTGGTACAAATATCTTTGTTATGTTGTGATTTTTGGTCTTCTGGGTATATGCCCAGCAGAGGAATTACAGGATTGAATGGCAGATCTATTTTTAGATCTCTGAGTGTTCTCCATATATCTTTCCAAAAGGAATGTATTAATTTGCATTCCCACCAGCAGTGCAGAAGTGTTCCCTTTTCTCCGCATCCACGCCAACATCTCTGGTCTTGAGATTTTGTGATGTAGGCTAGTCTCATTGGAGTTAGATGATATCTCAAAGTAGTTTTGATTTGCATTTCTCTGATGATTAAAGATGATGAGCATTTTTTCTTATGTCTGAAGGCCTTGCGCCTGTCTTCTTCAGAGAAGTTTCTCTTCAAATCCCTTGCCCAGCCTGCGATGGGATCCCTTGTTTTTTTCTTGCTGATGCGTTTGAGTTCTCTGTGGATTCTGGTTATTAAACCTTTGTCAGAGATATACCCTGCAAATATCTTCTCCCATTCTGAAGGCTGTCTGCTTGCTCTGCTTACTGTGTTCTTAGCTGTGCAGAAGCTTTTTAGTTTGATCAAGTCCCAGTAGTGTATTTTTGAAGCTGCTTCAATTGCCCGGGGGGTTCTCCTCATGAAATACTCACCCAGACCAATTTCTTCAAGGGTTTTCCCTGCATTCTCCTCTAGTATTTTTATAGTTTCATGTTTTATGTTTAAATCTTTAATCCAGTGAGAGTCTATCTTAGTTAATGGTGAAAGGTGTGGGTCTAATTTCAGTCTTCTGCAGGTTGCCAGCCAGTTCACCCAGCACCATTTGTTAAATAGGGAATCTTTTCCCCACTGAATGTTTTTAATTGGCTTGTCAAAAATCAAATAACGGTAAGTAGCTGGATTCATCTCTTGGTTCTCTATTCTGTTCCAGATATCTACTTCTCTGTTTTTGTGCCAATACCATGCTGTTTCGATCACTATCGATTTGTAGTAAAGTCTGAGGTCTGGTAGTGTGATTCCTCCTGTTTTGTTTTTATTTCTGAGTAATGTCTTGGCTATTCGAGGTTTTTTCTGATTCCATATAAAACGAAGTAATGTTTTTTCAAGATCTTTAAAATGTGACAGTGGAGCTTTAATAGGGAGTGCATTGAAATTATATATTGCTTTGGGTAGTATGGACATTTTGATATGTTGATTCTTCCCAGCCATGAGGATGGTATGTTTTTCCATTTGTTAACATTTTCAGCTATTTCTTTTCTTAGAGTTTCATAGTTCTCTTTATAGAGATCTTTCACGTCTTTTGTTAGGTAAATTCCCAAATATTTCATCTTCTTTGGCACTACTGTGAATTGGATAGAGTCCTTAACTGCTTTTTCAATTTGACTGTTGTTGGTGTATATAAAGGCTACCGATTTATGAATGTTGATTTTGTAACCTGAGACGCTGCTGTATTCCTTGATCACTTCTAGGAGTTTTGTAGTAGAGTCCCTAGTGTTTTCCAGATACACAATCATATCATCTGCGAAGAGCGAGAGTTTGATCTCTTCTGACCCTATATGGATACCCTTGATCGCCTTTTCTTCCCTATTGCGGTGGCTAAAACTTCCATTACAAGGTTGAAAAGCAATGGAGATAATGGGCAGCCTTGTCTGGTTCCTGATCTGAGTGGAAATGATTCCAATTTAACTCCATTCAATTCCATGATATTGGCTGTGGGTTTGCTGTAGATAGCCTCTATCAGTTTAAGAAAAGTCCCTTCTAGACCAATTGTCTTGAGTGTTCTGATCATGAAGGGATGCTGGATATTATCAAAAGCTTTTTCTGCATCAATTGAGAGAATCATATGGTCTTTGTTTTTTAATTTGTTTATGTGCTGAATTACATTTATAGATTTACGTATATTGAACCAGCCTTGAGACCCTGGGATAAAACCAACTTGGTCATGATGTATAATTTGTTTGATGTGTTGCTGGATTCTGTTTGTTAGGATCTTGTTGAATATTTTTGCATCTATATTCATTAGTGATATTGGTCTATAATTTTCTTTTCTTGTTGGGTCTTTTCCTGGTTTGAGGATCAGGGTGATGTTTGCTTCATAGAACGTGTTGGGTAGTCTTCCTTCTTTTTCTACATTTTGGAACAGGTTGAGTAATATAGGTACTAATTCCTCTTTAAAGGTTTGGTAGAATTCTGACGTGAAACCATCTGGTCCCGGGCTTTTCTTTTTAGGGAGGTTTTGTATAGTTGATGCTATTTCTGAACTTGATATGGGTCTATTCAACATTTCCACTTGATTCTGGTTAAGTCTTGGAAGGTGGCGCGCTTCCAAGTATCGGTCTATTTCCTTCAGATTTTTATATTTCTGAGAATAAAGTTTCTTGTAATATTCATTAAGGATTTTTTGGATTTCTGATGAGTCTGTGGTTATTTCATCTTTGTTGTTTCTGATTGATGATATTAGAGATTTTACTCTTTTTTTCCTGATTAGGTTGGCCAGAGGTTTATCTATTTTATTGACCTTTTCAAAAAACCAGCTTTTTGATTTATTGATCTGTTGCATTATTCTTTTGTTTTCAATTTCATTTAATTCTGCTCTAATTTTGGTTATTTCTTTTCTTCTACTGGGTTTGGGGTTGGAATGTTCTTCCTTTTCCAGTTGCGTGAGATGTCCCATTAAGTTGTTAACTTCCTCTCTTTCTGTTCTCTTGAGGAAGGTTTGCAGTGCTATAAATTTCCCTCTTAGAACTGCCTTTGCAGTGTCCCAGAGGTTCTGATAGTTTGTGTCTTCATTGTCGTTTTGTTCCAAAAAATTGGCGATTTCTTTCTTAATCTCATCTCTGACCCAGCTATCATTCAGCATAAGGTTATTTAACTTCCATGTTTTTGTATGGGTATGCAGATTCCTGTTGTTACTCAATTCAAGTTTTATTCCATGATGGTCCGAGAAGATGCATGGAATAATTTCTATTCCTTTAAATTTACTGAGGTTAGACCTGTGACCTAAAATGTGGTCAATTTTGGAGTAAGTTCCGTGGGCTGATGAGAAGTATGTGTATTCAGTTTTGTTGGGATGAAATGTTCTGTAGATGTCTGCTAAATCTAAATATTGGATGGTTAGGTTTAAATCTAAGATTTCTTTGCTCAGCTTCTTTCTGGAGGATCGATCCAACACTGCCAAGGGAGTGTTGAAATCTCCGACGATTATGGAGCTGGAGGAAATCAAGTTGCTCATGTCTGTTAGAGTTTCTCTTATAAATTGAGGTGCATTCTGGTTGGGTGCATAGATATTAATAATTGAGATCTCATCATATTGAGTATTACCCTTAACAAATATGAAGTGACCATTCTTGTCCTTCCTTACTTTTGATGGTTTAAAGCCTACTGTATCTGCAAATAAAATTGCAACACCTGCTTTTTTCTGATTACCATTTGCCTGAAATATGGATGACCATCCTTTCACCCTGAGTCTGTATTTGTCTTTTAAGTTGAGATGTGACTCTTGTATGCAACAAATATCTGGCTTGAGTTTTTGTATACAGTCAGCTAACCTATGTCTCTTTAGAGGACAGTTTAAGCCATTCACATTGATGGAGAGTATTGATAAGTCTGGTGGAATTTTGGGTATCGAGTTTTTCAAAGGTCCAGTGGACATTTTTAATCCTTTCGCCAGTGTGGAAGTTGGAGTTTGATCCGAAGTTTCTGAGTGAGTTTACTTTTGTGGTATAGGATTGGGTTGGTCATTGTGGAGGATAGGTCTGAGAACATCTTGAAGAGCTGGTTTACTTATGGCAAATTTTTTCAACATATGAATGTCATTGAAGTATTTAATTTCTCCATCATAGATGAAACTCAGTTTAGCTGGATACAAGATCCTGAGTCGAAAGTTTTTTTGCTTTAGGAGATTAAAAGTTGATGACCAGCCTCTTCTGGCTTGAAAAGTTTCAGCAGAGAGATCTGCAGTTATTCTAATATTCTTACCTTTGTACGTTATAGTTTTCTTTCGCCGGGCTGCTTTGAGAATCTTCTCTTTCATGTTAACTTTAGTGAAAGCTAATTATGATATGTCTGGGGGATGACTTATTGGGGTTGAATCGTGCTGGGGTTCTGAAGCTGTCTGCTATCTGAATTTCGGATTCTCTAGGCATGTCTGGAAAATTTTCTTTCATAATTTCATGCAGAAGGGCCTCTGTGCCCTTGGAGGCGACTTCATCATTCTCAGAAATTCCTATAATCCTTATGTTGCTTTTTTTCGAATTATCTGAGAGTTCTCTGAGTGAGTGATCCGTTTTTGCTCTCCATTTCTCTTCCTCTTTGAGAGATTGGGAGCGTTCGAAGACTTTATCTTCAATGTCAGAAATCCTTTCTTCTGCTTGCTCCATTCTGTTACTGAGGGATTCTACTGTATTTTTCATATCTTTGAGGGCTGTAAGTTCTTGCTTCAGTGTGTCTAAGTCTTTGGTGGTTTTGTCTTTAAATTCGTTAAATTCTTGAGACAATTTTTGAATTTCTCCTCGAATTCCTAATTCCATTTTATTAATCTTGTCTGCCATCCAAATTCTGAATTCGATTTCTGACATCTCAGCCAGTTGTTTATGAATGGGATCTTCAATCACATCTGCCGTATCTTTTCTTGGGGGGGTTGATCTATTCTGGTTATTCATGTTACCAGAGTTTTTCCGCTGATTCCGCCCCATGGTTATTTTACTCCCTTTGGTTTTTCCCCTGGGGTTTTATCAAGGGCCCGTTCAGTGTTGTGGCCTGAGAAACTGGGGCCCTGTCTGGTATGGTGGAGCAAAGTGGTTCTGTCTTGCTTTCAGCTGGTTTCTGTTCGATCCTATTGCAACTTCTACTCTGGCTTGAAGTCTCAGCTGTGTGGAAAAATCAGCAATTAAGTCACCCCGCCTGCCCACCTCTGGCCCCAGTTGGAAAAGGAGAATCAAACCTTCCTACAATCGCACACCCAGGGCACCGCCTGAAAAATCCTCAGTCTATTAGCCCAGTTCAAAAGGTCCAAATCCGCTGTCTCAGTTGGCACTTGTCTCGGGTGGGAGAGTTCAAGAGGTCTCTGGGAACTGGATCACAGGGGCCTGGTGACTCCTCTGACACGGCTCACCCCAGTGCAGCGTGGAGTCAGGAGGAGCCACTCAACAAACAGAGCAGTCCAGGAAGGTTGACGTCTGCTTCCCCACTTTGCCCCTCCGTTGGACCCAGTCACTGGTATCTCTGCAGATGGCTAACCCAGTTGCCTGCAGTGAACAGACACTCCAGGGGTTTGCACCTGCTTGAATCACAAGGAAGTCTGCCAGGCCCCCGCAGACTGCCGCTATCTAGCAGGAGGAGATGGGGCCTGACATCTTTGAGTGTTTGATGCAGGTGATGGGAAGGAGGTGTTCACTCAGGCTTAGCCCCGTCCCTGATGGATGCTGCTAACAGAACAGAACAGAATAGAACAGACAACTTTGCGGGGTTCTGTCTCTGTTCCTGTCGAAATCGCCTACAGAAGATGGGCTGTTTTGAGTTCAAACGTCTTTGCTGCTGGAGATTTGCGTTCGAACACCTCTCTGGGTCGGCCCCGCCCTGGAAGTTTCCCGGGTTTGTGAGCCATGTCAGGAAATCCCCCGCTCACCGGTGGCCTCCTCTGGTTGCCCAGGGAGACAGGGGGTGTGGCCTCAGAATATCCAGAAGTGAGCGTTCTGCCGTTAAAGAAAAAACGGCTGTTGATCTACCTCCAGGGAACTGCTGCTCTGGTGTGGGCACTCAGGCGACCCTTTTCTCCTCTGTCCCGTGCCCCAGAGTTGGCACTGAGCGGCCGCAGTTTGTGCTGGGTCCACATCCCTCAAGAGATCCCCCAAGAATCAGAACTGTTGGGGGATGGGCCCCCAGATCCCGATTGGGAGTGGGGGGGGGAAGCTAGAGTTTCATTCAGTTTTACGCAACACTACGGCCTGGGGAGGGCTTCTGCACTGCACCGCAGGGAAGTGCCGCCAAGGCTTGATTTCCCCTCAGCAGAGTGCCCTCTCCTCGCTCACGTGTCCCAGAGTCAGCACTGATCTGACGCAGCTCAGGCACTGTGCACTCCCCTTGAGAAATCACCCAAGGATCCGAACTCCGGGGGGATAGGCCCTCAGACCCCGAGTGAGAGTAGGGGTTCTCAGCTCTCAGCGGGGAAGCCAGAGTCTTATTCAGTCTTGTGCCCCATAATGTTGCCCGGGGAGGGTTGGTGCACTGCACCGCAGGGAAGTGCCGCCAAGGCGTGACTCCCCTTCAGCCCGGTGCCCTCTCCTCACTCGCGTGCCTCAGAGTCAATGCTGACCAGTCGCAACTCGGGGACTGTCCACTCCCCTTGAGAAATCACCCAAGGATCCAAATTCCTGGGGGACAGGCCTCCAGACCTCAGTGGGCGGGAGGGGAGCGCCGGGGATTCAGGGTTGCCGGCAAAGGATTTCCAAAGTTTTATTCAGCCCTATGTCCGGCAGGAGAACGCCACGGCACCCCAGTAGGGGAGGTAGGTCCAGTTTTTAGAAGGTCTCTCCCGTGGAGTGTAGTGGGAGGGCCTTTAATTTCTGCCCGCTTGTTCAATTGTGGGGCTCTTGAGCTGGTCTCATGGGGGAGGGGGACTCCCGTCCGCCTGGTGGTGGATTTTGTACCTTTTGTTTGCGTCCTTGTGATCACAGCTTGCCTCAGCGGTGTTGATGTACGTTCTTCAACCTTCTCTCTTGGTGAGGCTCAAGTCCACCAGGACACCTACTAAATTCCTATCCCTTAACTCTCCTTCTGGACGGGAGCCTCTGTTGAAAGCTGGCTTCAGTCCGCCATCTTGTCTCCCTCCTCCCCTTATATTTCTCTTTATGATGTTGTAAGTATCACACAAAGTGTATTTTCTATTATTTATTATTGTCTTCTAGAAATTCAACTGACAGGTTTACTAATCTTATAAATCTTGCTAACTCCTCCTAAATTCTTTAAAATTTTCTATAAAGAACATCTTTCGTGTAAAATGTTAGAGTTTCATGTCTTCCTTTATACACCTTAAACCTTATATCCATTTTTGTTCAGAACTATTATTGCTATATAATTATCATTATGTAAATTAGGAGCCTTGCAGACTAATAATGGGGATAGTGAACATCATTGCCTCGTTCTCATTTCGGCTGAAGCCCCATCTATTGTTTCAGTACTGAGTCTAATATGCCCTATCAATTTGCTACTTGTTTATTTTTATAGATGCTTGTTTGTAGTAAGAAACTTCGCTTAGATCTCGAGAGTTCTTTTTATGATAAATTATATAAAATGTATTAAATGTTTTTTCTACATAGTAGATCTTATGTTGAAAAGATCATATGGTTTTCCTCTTTTAATCTGTCATGGAGTAAATTTCATTAATAAGTTAATCTATAATATCAATTTTCTGATTAACCAATTTTGCATTCCGAGAATAAATCCATCTTGGTCATGATGTATCATGCTCTTTATACATTGCTAATATTTTTATACATTGTTAATATTATTGCTAATCTTTTACATCATTGTTTACCAGTGAAATTGGCCTATAATATTCCTTTTTTGTGTGTTTTGTTCTCATGTTTTGGTGACAAATTTACACTAGTCTCAATAATGAGTTGGGAAGTTTATTTACTTGTCTTTTCTCTGAAAGATTTCATTGAGAATTTTAATTGTGGTCTGTGCCTGTTGCTCAAGAAGTGGGGTGCTGGCCCCATATGCCGGAGGTGGAGGGTTCAAACCCTGCCCTGGTCAAAAACTGCAAAAAAAAAGAGATATGAGAATTTTAATTGTTTAATTATTTCTTATATACATGCTAAAAAACACATATAAGCCCTTCTGGAACTGCTATTTTCTCTGTGGAAAGAAATTTTAATTACTGATTGTGTGTATCATTTAGATTTTCAATTTCTTCTTAAGAAAGTTTAATTTATTTTCATCTTTCTAGGAAATTTCTCATTTCATTTCAATTTCCAAATCTACTGACATATGCTGTTTCTGATATCCTCTTATTCTTTTTAATCTTGTCTCCATCTGTTCCTGTGGTCCTTTTTTATTCCAAATATTGTTTACCATCTATATTTACAGTCCATATTTTTTCTTGATTCATCTTTATGGAGGTTTAGTTTCAAAGAACAAAATTTGATTGTACTGATACTTTTTTATTATGTCTTTATTTTCTACTTCATTGCCTTCTGCTATAATTTCATTAATCCTTCTTCCCTTCTAGTTTTCTTCTGCTTAGCCTTTTATTATTTCCGAATATTTCTTAGATAAACACATTTGACATTTAATTTCATTTTTTTCATTTCTAATATAAACATTTAAATCTGTTACTTTTCCTCTCAATACTATTTCATATCTCACATCTTGTTATGTAATAATTTAATTATCATCTTGTAATTGATGTTTTAAGTTATTCTACGACCTATAAATTATTTAGATATATATTTTTTTTAATTTCCAAATATATTATGAAGCTGCTTGTTATCACCATGTTAATTATTTATAATTTAATCACAGAATTAAATTATAACAGAAAATTAATTGCAAAAAACTATGTTTGATACTCAATCTTTGGAACATTTTTGGCACTTGCTATTTGATCTAATAATCATGCATTTTATAAATGCTGTATTTTCTTGAAAAGACTCTATTTCCAGTTGTGTTGAATATATATTTTATCAAGCTTAATAATCTTGATTAAATGTATTGATAGCTTTGATGTTATATTTTAGGCATGCCCATTCGATAAAGCTTATTTGTTGTGTTGCTCAGTTTTATGGCCTCCATTCAAGTTTCTTAATCTATTAATCCCTGCAAGAGCTGTGTTAAAAATTTTCTGTTGTGCCATGTCAACTTCAATCTGCAATTGTATCACTATTTTTAATAGTTTTAAAGTTTTATTATTGAGATCATACAACTTTAGAACTGTTATACTTTTAAATATACTTTTAAAAACATATTTGTCTACTTGTTTTTGTGTGTGTGTGTTTAGAATAGCCTTATTGTTTGTTGTTGTTGTTGTTAGTGTTTCTCCAATATATACTGTTCTATTCTTTTACTTTCAATCTATTATTTTATGTATGTCTCTTTTAACAAAGCATGGCTTATAGTTTACTTGTATTTTTACTTATATTTTAGCGTTATAATTTCTATTTTTCCAGCTCAACAGTCTTCATCTCTCAACCACAGCTTTTTGACTGCTTACATCAGAATTGGTTATTGACACATTTGGGTGCATTTCTATCTTCTACTTTAGTGTTTTATTTTTATTACTTCCCTCTATCTTTATATCTTTGTTCCTTTCTTCCTTGACTCTTTAGGATTGAGTTTGTTTGTTTCCTAGTTTGCTTATCTCTCCATTTCATTTCTCTCAACCTAGTAGCAAGGACCATCCTCAACATTTCTATATGCACACTTACCTCCACAAGATCTAATATCATTCATGCCCTTTTCTTCTCCATCTCAGATATTGCCATGATGTGCCATCATTTTCTTCTTCCTAAATTAAATCATGTAGAAGAAACTTAAGAGCTGTTATGGGCTGAATTCTGTCTCTCAAAAGGAAAAATTCGAAGACTTAACCACCATGCTCTCTGAACATGACCTTATTTGGACATGGGGTTGTCACAGATGTAATCCCTTAAGGTCATGATGCTGTAGGATAAGTTCTTACCCAGTGTGACTGGTGTCCTCATGAGAAGAGGAAGAACAGAGATACAGACATGGGCGGGAAGAGTAACTCCACGTGCTAGTGGAGGGAGAGATGGAGGTGTGGCAGCTGCTGCAAGGATCGTTGGCAAACAATCAGGAGTTAGGAAGAGGCGAGGAATTAGTCTCCTACAGATTTCAGATACAGCAAGTCCTCTTAACGTCGTGAATATAGACTCTTATCCACCAGCGAGACAATCAATTGTGATGTTTAAAGCCACCCAGTCTGGGGTACTTTGTTATAACACCCCTAGCAAAAGAACACATCCGTCAACTGTCTCAGCTATTACATGTTTGTAAGTTCTTTTTCATGCTCTTATGCTGGAAAGATAGTTTTACTTACTACAGAAATCCATTCACTGCCATGTTTCCGGTATTTAAGATGTAGTTCCCACCTTCCACCTTTCTCTGTGGACGAGCCTCCTCCTAGACTAACGAACATCCCATTGAAAGACATCTGGGTTTCGCTGATGTGTTCATTTCAGTCCTTCTCTTTATTCTTGTTATTCCTCAATATCACTCTGATGTGGCTACGTTTGAATCTCTTTTTATGTATGCAGCTTAGGATTCCTTGAGCTTTCTGAAACTTTGAGCCCCTGTCTACCTCAGTTCTGAGAAATTCTCATCAAGTGTCACTGCTCCTCTCTGTCTCCACTGTGTCTCCTGGAATTTCAGTCGGCTCTCTCAGAAGGTCTCCTGCAGCGCCAGCGTCACTGCTCTCCCCACACGCTCTCCCGTCCTTGCCCCGGTTGATGCCTCCTGTGTAATCTCCTCTGCTCTGTTTCCAGCCCTCTTTTCTCCTTTGAGCTCTAATTTATTGATTAGTACATCTAATGAGTTTCTGCTGTCATATTTATTTGTTTATTCTGGGTCTCTTATAGATTTTATTTTCAAACCTGTCATGTCAATTTTGTGAATCTATGATTTCTTTGTCAGATTTGAAGATCTACTTCTTTTTTTTTTTTTATTGTTGGGGATTCATTGAGGGTACAATAAGCCAGTTACACTGATTGCAATTGTTAGGTAAATTCCCTCTTGCAATCATGTCTTGCCCCCATAAAGTGTGACACACACTAAGGCCCCACCCTCCTCCCTCCTTCCCTCTTTCTGCTTCCCCCCCCCATAACCTTAATTGTCACTAATTGTCCTCATATCAAGATTGAGTACATAGGATTCATGCTTCTCCATTTTTGTGATGCTTTACTAAGAATAATGTCTTCCACTTCCATCCAGGTGAATATGAAGGATGTAAAGTCTCCATTTTTTTTAATGGCTGAATAGTATTCCATGGTATACATATACCACAGCTTGTTAATCCATTCCTGGGTTGGTGGGCATTTAGGCTGTTTCCACATTTTGGCAATGGTAAATTGAGCTGCAATAAACAGTCTAGTACAAGTGTCCTTATGATAAAAGGATTTTTTTCCTTCTGGGTAGATGCCCAGTAATGGGATTGCAGGATCGAATGGAAGGTCTAGGTTGAGTGCTTTGAGGTTTCTCCATACTTCCTTCCAGAAAGGTTGTACTAGTTTGCAGTCCCACCAGCAGTGTAAAAGTGTTCCCTTCTCTCCACATCCACGCCAGCATCTGCAGTTTTGAGATTTTGTGATGTGGGCCATTCTCACTGGGGTTAGATGATATCTCAGGGTTGTTTTGATTTGCATTTCTCTAATATATAGAGATGATGAACATTTTTTCATGTGTTTGTTAGCCATTCGTCTGTCATCTTTAGAGAAAGTTCTATTCATGTCTCTTGCTCATTGATATAAGGGATTGTTGGCTTTTTTCATGTGGATTACTTTGAGTTCTCTATAGATCCTGGTTATCAAGCTTTTGTCTAATTGAAAATATGTAAATATCCTTTCCCATTGTGTAGGTTGTCTCTTTGCTTTGGTTATTGTGTCCTTAGCTGAAGATCTACTTCTTTAAATATATTGAACCTATTATTTTAGGGTCTGTACTTTTCCTAAAACTGTCCCTCATTAATTTAATAAATGTATGTTGAGCAGATCTTTGTTGAGCCAGGCTCTTGTCTAGGCCTGTGGAAAATACTGGAAAAGAATAAAAAACGTGAAAGTCCGTGGCTTCATGGCGCTATCAAGCCAGCGAGGAGAGAAAGACAATATATAATTGCTTACTAGCAGGCATTAAACTCTAAGGAAGAAAGAAAAGAAAGAGATCAGAGAAAGAAAGATGGGGAGTGCTGACTGGGAACTAGGCCGCGATTTTAGATAAGGTTCAGAGGGAAATCTTACAGGAAGAAGTAAGGACATCACACAATTTATATATGGGAGAAAAGAGCTCAGGGTGAAGTGGATAGCCCCTGACAAGGCCCCAAACTATGTCTGTGAAACAGAAGGTTGGGATGACAGATGTAGAGACAGCAAGAAAGCATAGTAGTATGAGATTGTGTCAGGAGAAGACCAGGATTCAGATCACGATGAGCCTTGTAATTCATTGTAAGAATTTTAATTTTCATTCTGAATCAAATGGGGAGGGTTTTGAGCATGGGAAGACATGATCTGAGTACTCTGCATGGGCAGGAAGGGAAGGGATTTGGTATTTTACTGCCAGAGGGACGATCAGCTTTAGATAAGGGCTGGATGACTGACTAAAGGCAAAAGATGTGGCTCTAGGTGAAACCATGTGATTGTGAGCATCTGGAGAAGTTCTCTTTGCTTACCCTATTGAAAAAGAAAACTGACGATATATTTTGATAACAGAGAATTTAAAGCTGACAGTAGGGAGCATGGAAGGTGTGAGACGCCAGGAGGGCACCCCTGTGACCTGGGAGCTACAGAGGCACAAAGGCCATTGAGGAAGGAGAAACAGAAACCAGCGCGGGAGATGACTGTGTCCTCGTGGTTCCTGCTGGAGCAAACTTTCAGAAAGAAAGATCCAGGAGAGGCTTATGATAGAGCAGGTTTGTTCATGGTGGCTCATGCATTGCAATAGGCAGAGCACGGAAGCAGCGTGGGAGATGGAAGCAGTGCAGGTGACACACAGAGCCATGTCTGTGAAACAGAGGTCACGATGGCTGACGTGAGGACGGGGCACTTGGAGTCCAGGACTCCGTTAAATGACTGACATGAGCAGGGCTCACAAAAGAATAAGGTTAGTGAGTTCTGGTGCCATGATGGTGTGCCTCTGAGGGACCCTGGGGCGACAGGTGCATTTGGGGGGGTCTCCCCCTTGACACCTGTGAATGTGGCCTGGGAGGGACTTGAGAAGGAGGCTGTGGGAGGTGCTCTCCATCCTCTTGAATAGAAGCTGAAACACCCAGTGAGCTCCTACTTGACATGCTGACAGAGGGCAGAAGAACATTGTTCATGGTGGTTTTATTTCCTCATGTGTCTTAGTAATTTATAGATATGGGCTCACAACACTGGAGTTTTCTTTTTTTTTAATTAGTATTAGATCATAGCTGTGTACATTCATGTGATCATGGGGCACCATGCACTGGTTTTATAAACAGTTCGACACATTTTCATCACACTGGTTAACACAGCATTCCTGGCATTTTCTTGTTATTGTGTTAAGACAATCATATTCTGCATTCACTAAGTTTCACATGTACCCTTGCAAGATGCACCGCAGGTATAGTCCTACCAATCACCCTCCCTCTGCCCAACCTCCACACTCCCTCGCCTCCCTCTCCCCCTTCCCCATATTCTTAGGTTATAACTGGGTTATAGCTTTCATATGAAAGCCATAAATTAGTTTCATAGTAGGGCTGAGTACATTGGCTACCTTTTCTTCCATTCTTGAGATACTTTACTAAGAAGAATATGTTCCAGCTCCATCCATGTCAACATGAAAGAGGTAAAGTCTCCATCTTTCTTTAAAGCTGCATAATATTCCATGGTGTACATATACCACAATTTATTGATCCATTTGTGGATCGATGGGTACTTGGGCTTCTTCCATGACTTAGAAATTGTGAATTGGGCTGCAATAAACATTCTGGTACAAATATCTTTGTTATAATGTGATTTTTGGTCTTCTGGGTATATACGTTGTAGAGGAATTACAGGATTGAATGGCAGATCTATTTTTAGATCTCTAAGTGTTAGGAGTTTTCTTTGTAGGGATATGTTTGAGGTCTTTATTTAAAATTCATTCCCCTAGAGAGGAATTTCTTTTACTTCTACCAGTTGCCTGGTTGTTCTGGAAGCAACATCACAGAAAATTATATTATGGTCATTCCAAGCACAGACCTCTGTGAGTACAGATTCGGGGTTAGGAAACCTCCAAGAATTTTTCTTCCCCTTTTCTTCTCTACTTGGCCAAGCCTGGGAGAGGCAGGGATGTATACTCTCATCCTTCTTTGATTAGTCTTATTCAGTGGTGGCCATTCACCCTGTTACGTGGCACAGGACCCAGGCCCAGTCTCCTGCCTCTGTCCGTTGTCACTGGTTTTCCAAATGCAGGGTCTGCAGGCACCACCTGGGAAAACACTGGCTCTAGTGCCCCTTTGACCCCTCTGAGTTCTCAATTTCTCCCTATTGCTGACCTCCAAGGAAATTTCTTTCTTCTACACCAGCTCAACTATACATTTAATATTTAATACATGACATTATTTCTTCATTGATTTTACGTGTACTGTACCTAATGATACTGTTCTGAGCATCAACTTCAACATATTGTCAGAAATAAAAGTTCCATTTCTTTGTTACAGTAAATATTCCAGATCCGGACATTAAAAAATGGCATAATCAATGAACGCTCATAGACTGACCACTCAGCTTGAGATAAAAAACACCACAAATATTGATGTTATTGTCTTATTTTATTCTTTCCCTATTTCTTCTTCAAAGATAACTCCTATCCTGAATGTTGTGCATTCAATTTTTAAGTATGTTTTTCCTACTTTTACACTGCATCCATAAACAATGTCTTATTATACTCATTACTTCTAAATGTTTATATAACATTTGTTTACATGCCAGAGTAAATAGGCTTCTGCAACCCTGTTGCACTCAATGATATAGTTTTACAATTAATTACTAAAGCTCTCATTTTCAGAGGTACGTAGTATTCCATTGTAGGTTTACTCCACAATTTATTTGCATTCTCCTGTTAATGGACATTTACACTGTTTCTAATTTCTTGCTATTTCAAACAGCACCATCACAAAATTTCTTGTTTGTACTCTTTTGTGAGTTTGTTCACATTTTCTAGTATATACATAAAAGTAGATCTGTATGTGCACATTCAACTTTACTAGTGAGGATGCCAAATGGCTCTCTAAACTGATTTCACAATTTATATTCCCAGCACTTTTTCTCAAGTTTATTTGGCATTCCACTTTCCCCTTCGGTGAAGTGCTATTTAAATTTCTTTCAGCTTTCTACTGGGTTTGACATGTGTATTTTACATTTTAATACACGTTGTCTAAATTCTTGGGAGAGGTGTAACAGTTCACATCCCCATCAACAATCAGATCAGATTTCTTCCAGGCACCCTCGTGAGCAATTGATGGCATCTTTTTAAAAAAGTTTTCCTAATCTAGTGAAAAGATTGGGGAAGCAATTTTTAATTGTTCAATTTTTTCACGTTTTTATTACTAGAGAGGGTTATTCTTGGTGTTTCTTTTTCTTTTTTAAATGACTAATTAATACATAATAAACATTTATATAATTTATTTAAACACTAATGCTCAAATAATACATATCAGGTTATTAGAAAGAAATGGCAAACATTGTAGAAAAATAAGCTAGAAATGTAAATAGGCTAACTCAAGAGCAACAACAACAACAACAACAACAAAACTGGAATGAACCATACTTAGCTTTCCATTTGATCATAATATATTAATTTTATGAGGCCTCACTGGAATTCTTGTTTGGAATATATATATAATATATTATATATATTTGTGTACGTGTGTGTATATTTATATATATTTCTTCACTATATGAATTTCCAACTGAAATCCATTGAGACTGATAGTTTAGTGTTGCTGATATTATAAACAGATTTTTATCCAGCATGGAACTCTTATATTCATTGAATGTTTTTTAATACAGATGAGAATTATAAATATCAGTTTAAACTGAAATAAATCTGATCTGACTGGAAAACAATCTTTCCATGATATTCTGAAATCTCTGGCTCATGTAATATTTTTGTTTTCCTGAACATTTTAACTTGTAAATGCATCTTTGAAGAATTGCATAAAGGAATTTTTTTAATGACTGGATTGCTGAAAAGTATTTATTTGCAGATTTAAGCTTAAAGTGAAAACTATTCTCTGCCATTATTGACTCTTACACATTTGCAGCCCTAAGTAATTAGCCCTTGCATATTGCTTAAATCCCTTTTGATTTAAATATCAAATTAAAAAAAGGATGAAGGTGTTGGTATATATAGCTATGCCATAGTCAATGTTGTGCAGTGTGTTTCACTATCACTGATCAGAGAGTAAAGCTCATTTCTAGAGGTTAATTATAAATTTTACACCTATAGTTGCAGTGTCAAAATCTGTCTTTTTCAGTCTTGAAGAAAATGAGGCTTTTCCTCAGGGATACTTTGGTCAGCTTTGTCACTAAAAAGATTGCCTCTCTTTCCATATCCTCTAAAAGCAGAAGGAAAGCCAAAAATGGAAGATTAACAATGAACTTCTGAAGTCTGTATACCTGTGTCCCTTATTATTATTTTAAGACTACTTTGTTAAGATACAGAAAATTCAATGTCGGCCATTGAGGAATATATTGGTTCACAGAGAAAATATATAAGGAACTAAAATCAATAAGCATGTCTACCTGTCTTATTTCTTATTTATGCGATTTTGTTTGCTTATGGTAAACTAGTAGGCAACAGTGGGAAAAAATAAGCATGCTTAATTTCCTAATGCAATCTAAAAGCTGTAGACAAGGACAATTCATGAATAAAGAGAGGAATACAGTTGAGAAAACAAAAAGTTTAAGCAGTGATACTAGAAAGACAAATATCATACGGTCTCACTTATATGTAAAATTTAAATAAGTTGAGCTCTTAGAAGCAAAGTAGAATGATGAATACCAGGGGCTGGAGGTGGGCAGATTGGGAGAGATGTTGGTCTCAGGACACACATTTTAGTTAAGCAGAAAGAACATGTTCAAGCAATGAATTGAACAACATGATGGCAATAGTTAATAATAATGTATATTTTAAAATTGTTGAGAGAATAGATTGTTCGGTTTTCCTCCTCATACAAAAAATAAATATCTGAGATAATACATATTTTAACTAGCTTGCTTTAGCCATTCTACCTTGTATGCATATTTCAAAATATCATGTTATATACCATTAATATGTACATTTTTGTCATCTTAAAAAAGAAAAATAAAAAAGATTTTTAAATGTCAATGGATTGAAATCTGAACAAATTGCAAAGAAAAATTAAACTATGTAGTACTAACAGAGAGACAAAATAGATCACTTAATTTTTAATAAAATCTCTTTAGGGAAAGGTGTCTTTAAAATTATATAGAAAATGTATATATAATATGTCTCAAAAACATAATTGTTTTATTTCAAAATATTACAGAGGTACAGATGTTCTTGCTTACTTGTACCAATTTTGTTAGGCTTGAATCAGGATGGAAAGTGTGCCCACCATGTAGATGGTGTACCTATTAGGGAGATTTTCCTCCCATCCCCTCCTCGCATCTCTCCTCCCCCCATTTGATTTCCACTGAGTTTACCTCTCCCTGAGCACATGTGTGCTTATCAGTTAGTTCCACTCTTTAGATGCTTCGTTTGGGAAAATGATCTGAAGTTCCTTTCAAATTGTTGCAAAAGAGGAACTAAAAGTAGACCTTCTATTCAATTCTGCAATTCCTCTACTAGGTATAGATCCAGATGATCAAAAATCATTTTACAACAAAGACATTTGCACTGTAATGTTTATTTCAGCATAATTCATAATAGTCAAGTCATGGAAGCAGCCCAAGTGCCATCGACCTATGAATGAATTAACAAATTGTGCTATATGCATATCATGGAATACTCTGCAGCCATAAAAAGATGGAGATTTGATATCTTTTATGTTAACCTGGATGGAGCTGGAACATATCTTCTTAGTAAAATATCTCAAGAACGGAATAAAAAGTATCCAATGTACTCAATACTACTATGAAACCAATGTACAATCACCTACATATTCATATGAATGATAAAACACAACTATGGTCCAGAAAGAAGGAGGAGATGGGAGGAAAAAAGAGGAGGTTGGGAGGAGGGAGGGTATTTGGTGGGACCTCACCTTATGTGCATAATGCAATGGTACATTTCAAAAATTTTAAGAGTATAAATGTCTTACCACAACAAATACCAAGCCAGGTGATGATTATGGTAACCAGCTTGAAGTAAGCCTTCCACATTATATATCAAATAAGCTCATTGTACCCCATAAATGCATCAATGTACACAGTTATGATTTAATTTAAAAAATGTTGCAAAAGGCCTTAATTCATCCTTCTTGGTCTTGGAGTGATATTCCATAGTATACATTACCACATGTTATTAATACACTCGTGAGTTGATGGGCACTTGAGTTTATTCTGAGTCTTTGAAGTTGTGAACTATGCTGCAATAAATATTCAAATGGAGGTTATCTTTTTGATACAATGACTTCTTTTCCTTTCAATAGATATGCAGTGGTGAAATTGATGGATTTTAAATAGAAATCATGGATCAAAAGTCTACTTTTAGTTCTTTGAGGAATCGCCATACTATTTTCCACAGGGGTTGTACTAAATTGCAGTCCCACCAAAAATGTATAAGAATTCCTTTCTCTTTGCATCCATGCCAACATCTATGGTTTCTGGACTTTTTAATAAAAATCATTCCAACTGGGATAAGATGATATGCCATGGTGGTTTTAATTTGCATTTCCATGATAACTAGTGACTTTGAACATGTTCTCATATGTTTATTGGCCATTTGTTTATCTTCTTTTGAAAAGCTTCTATTGATGCATTTTGCCCACTTTTTGATAGGGCTCTTTGCTTTATCCTTGTTGATTTACTTGAGTTTTGGTAGATCCAGGTTATTAGCCCTTTATCAGATGAGTCCTTATGAATGTTTTCTCCCATTCCATGGGCTGCCTGTTGGCCCTGTTGATTATTTCCTTAGCTGTGAAGAATCTGCTTCATTTAATCAGATTCCATTTGATTTTATTGTTGTTATGATTGCCATTTGGGTCATCTTCATAAATCCTTTCCCTGGGGCCAGTATCTAGAGGAGTTTTTCCAGTATTTCCTTCCAGAATTCCTGTTGCTTCATGCTCTACATTTAAGTCTTTTATTCATCATAAATTAATTCTTGTGAGTGGTGAGAGATATTGACCCTGTCTCAATCTTCTGTATGTGGCTGCCCAATTTTCCCAACACCGTTTATTGAATACGGCTTCTTTTTCCCAATACATGTTGTAGTTTTCTTTGTCTTGGCTGTATGCAGATGGTTTTATATCTGGGTTCTTTTTTCTGTTCCATTGGTCTGTGTCTCTATTTTTGTGCCAATACCATGTTACAATGGCCTTATAGTAAATTTTGAAGTTTGGTAATGTGATGCCCCCAGAATGGTTCTTCTTGCTTAAGATGGCTTTGGCTGTTGGGGCACTTTTCTGAATCCAAGTGAAGTGTTAAATTGTATTTTCTAGATCTGTGAAATACGGTGTTGATGTTTTGAAGTAGATTGCGCTGAATCTATAAATTACTTTGGGATATTTGGGTAGTATGGACATTTTAACGATGTTGATTTTACTGATCTATGAGCACAATATGTTTTCCCATTTGTTTGTGTTGTCTGAGATGTCTTTCCTCAACGTTTCATAGCTGTCTTTGTAGAAACCTTTCACTTTCCTGGATAAATATATTCGTAAGTATTTTTTGTTGTTGTTGCTAATGTGAATGGTATTGCGTCTTTGATTTGAATCTCAGCTTGACTGTTATTGGTGTATAGGAATGCTACTGATGTGTGTATATTGATTTTGTAACCTGAGACTGCTGAATTTATTTATGAATTACAGGGGTTTCTTGCTAGAGTCTTGGAGTTTTCTAGCTACATGATCATATAAACAGCTAAATATATACATCTTTTTTTTGAAGATACAAATGTATTTCTACTTAAAAATATGTCGATCTTCAGAAAGAATAATCCTAGAATAGTATATATATTTCTATTCTTGGTGCCTATTTTCACATTTTATTCTTGAAAATATACTTTTACTAAGTAAAATATAAGCTGATATTGTGCCAAGGTCAAAACTACAGATATGCTTTTAATGCTGATGATACATTCTGAGAAATGTGCCATTGGACAATTTCATCATTGTGTGAATATCATAGGATGTTTCATACAAACCTAGGTAATACCTGGCCTATGTATTATAGCATTTTGCATCTAAGCTATAAACCCATAAATCACGTTATTGCCCTGAATACTATAAACAACTGTAACATAATGGATAGTATTGGTGTATCTAAACATGTCTAAACAGTAAATGTACAGTAAAAAGATGGTATTATAATCTTATGGGACCACTCTTTTATATTCAATTCATCATTGACTGGACCATTGATGTACAGTCCAGGTGTATTTTAGTTTATATAATTTTTATTAGGAGCATTTAAAATATTTGTTTTTTAAAGAAAAATTGCTATGTTACATCTCTGTAAGTAGCATTGCTGCATATTGGCCTCTGCAATATTCCAGTTAGCATTCTGATTAACCATGTTAAAATGAATCTTAAAGAAACACAAACAGCAGGTATATATGTGAAAGATATTTGAAAAATTTTCAAGTATAGACTTGATGTTATGAAATGCATTAATAACACCTATTTATTTAGATTTAGTGTTTATTAAAATAAGTACATCTATTTTTATTAAAATACTATAAGTATATTTGGTGTCTCTCTTGAAAAGAGTGCTTATAACATGGTTAAAGACTTATATAATTTGCCCATGTAAAGATATTAAAAAGTAAACTTACCTACCAGCTATAATCATTGGTATTTTATGAGTTGAAAACATTTCTATTAATACAAAAAAAGAAAGAAAGAAAATCTCAAACTGAAAGAAATTGAAATGTTTAGGCTTTGCTTTATAAAAACTCTCTTTCCTGACATTTTCACCTCTTCAGGAGACCAGTAAGAACTTTGTCACAAACCGATTCACAGCCATGGCTTTGCAGGTGAGTCCAAATTTCAGACAGCATCTGTGGTGTCCCTACTTCTAATCCAGCTTTCTATTAATGGACCTTCCAGTGACACATATGCTTGAGAGACTCTTGGAAAGCCCCCCGTGCCTGCCTCTCCGGCGAGTGTCCTCCACCAAGGGCATGGTCTCCAGCTGTGTTGAAACTACTAGAATCGGTTCCCACAGCAGAGAATACCCTGGGAAGCCACTAAAAGCTGTGATGTTTCTGCACTGTGTGTAGGAAGCCTGTGAAGCTGGCCATCCCAGCTGAGAGCCCTGATGGGTCAGCCATATGGCAGGCTCCGGGGCAGTCAGTGTCCTGTGCCTTACCATGCCCTTGCAGTTGAGGAGTCTCCTTCCCCAGCTTTGGCTTATACCGCAGAACCTTGACTCCAAAACAATCCTCTCAACACCAATGCCTAATGTGTGTGTCTGTGTGCCAACGAGCATGCATGCATGTGAAACTGATTCCTTTTGGTGTTTTTATTTGCATACTCTCTTTTTCTAAGTCTTGGATACAAATTCTTCTCTTATTCAGAAGAGAAATCTGAATAGCAAAGATAATGTCTACCTGACAACTGGAGCATTGTGAATTTTATTGAACAATAGCCACATGCTTTTCAGCGTGCATCCTAGTAAGTTACATTCTTTTCCAGGTTTGCTTTCAATTAATCCTCTGGCACAATAACCTCACCGTTCCTCCAGACATGGACATAGGTATTTCTGAATGTTGCAAGCTCTAATTCATTTTATGTCTAGGGGCCGTTCCCACCAAGGACAGACAAATCTACCTCTTTGGATCATGGTCAACCAATCACAGAACTCCTCCTTCGTGGCAGTAACATGTTATTGTGAATCATGTGATTTTTCCAGTGAAAACACTGTGTGTATGTGGGTGATTTTCAACACTAACACAGCATCAAGGAGTCCTGTATGGATCATGAATTCCACCAAGGTGTCATGGGGGCACTTGTGGGAGAGAAGTTATGGAGAGACCCCATTATAGTAAACACCAAATTCTAAAAATGTTTTGTATAAACACAGGGCTACTGGAAAAAATAAGATGGTTTCTCTAACCAAAGGAGACACTATGTCTACTGAGTTAAGGGGAGAGATTCTATTGCTAGAAGTCTAGAACTAGGTTGAAATCCCAGCTTTAGCATTTACTGGGTTGAAATTCCAGCTCTATCATTTACTTGCTTTGTAAACATTTTGCAAGTTAAGTAGCCTTTCATTTATTGCCTGTAAAATGGAGATAATGTTATTTCCTTATCTATAGATAAGAAGGATTAGATACCTTAGTTTGCAGTAGATGCTGGGGCAAAAATCAGAAACAACGTGCTTGAAATAGGACACTGATATTTTGATCCTGTTTGCCTGAAACAGTCCAGAAGAGCTGCCGTTGAAATTAGAGATGGGCTGTGTTACTGTGACTTTTACATTTTCTCCCCAAGAAGAGAAATAAAATATATGCCAATTTTATTGGCAGGTACATGTTCTTCCTAGTTGATTCTCTTTTTGTAAACACCCCTAATATGTTCTGACTCCTTTTTCTTTCAAACTTTTCATCACTTCTTTCATGTACAGTGAAATGTGTTAAGATTTTATAGGATATGAAAAAAAAACCCACATTGACTAGAAATTTTAATTTTTTTAAATAGATTGATATGGCCAAATAAAAATATACATTAATTTTGGGCAATTAATAGGACATTTCAAAGTTTTCACTGAGCATTGAGGATTTAAGTATATACTTGAGGTTGCCCAAGGAGGGCAGGAATTAAATCTCTAAGGAGATGTTCTATGAGTTTCTGAGTCATGTTAGACTTCGTAGAATTGTAAGGAGGTTTGCTGGTCATGGTAGCTTCCCTGTCAACATTCATTTGATGTTTTTAAAATAACATAATACACTATAACCAGTATTAAAGGCCATCAAGAATCGGTAGGAGAAAAACTGCCCCATTCTTTAGGGCATATACATGCATTAGAACTCTGGTCCTCCAGTCCATCAACATATCTACATCCAAGGCCAGAGTGTGATCATTTCTTACTAATGCACCCCCCACATCGACCTCACACATTCAACTTTAGGACCTGATGAAGCTGGATTCTGTGTCTCTTCTCACCCCACACTATCAAACCACTGGTCACCAAGAGATACATTTCTACTTAGGCCTGATTGACTCTGAAATCTCTGCTTGAGTTCTTGTAAATACTAATCTGTAAATCTTCCCTGCCCTTACACTTACATTTTAAAAGATAGAATCCATTTTGAATGCTAATATTTTTCATCTTAAAGTATTTTATTTGTCCATATGTTAAATCCACTGCTTTTCTGTTGACCTGTTATCCATGAAGATGACCTTTCTTCACAATATTCTATTTCCTCTGTGCAATGGCGCTGTCATAAATTGAGAGGGTTGACTACCCTTTCAAGCTGCCTAAAAACCTTTATTCTAGCATTTTGCTGAATTGTATGCTAGGAGATGCAGAAAAAAATATTGTGACTAAAAACCCCATTAGAAATTCCAGACTGTGTACTTTTAATTGCAAAACTCCTGGGAAAAGAGTTGATTTCATTTCCACAATAAGCCTAAAACTTTCTGACATATAAAATTCCAGTTCAAGTCTTAGATGTTGGATCAGTTTCTTCTACTAAAAAGGGCCAAAGTAGAAAAAACAAAAATGTTTTATGTTTCAACAATTCTATTTCTCATAGTGGTCTATGGGAGAAAACATAGGAAGATTGTTTTGGAATTGCAAACTGACAGCTGTCACAAAGCAGTGATTTCCATTTCACTTTGTAAGCCATGGCCACCCTCCCATTGACCCAGGTGGACTGTCAACTCTCCCTCCAACAAAATATTGTAATAGTAGGATCAGTGAGCCTGTTCTTTTCTTCTACGCATGACCTTCAGGAGAACCTTTCTACCTAATGAGTCTTGAACAGTTTGGTCCCTCTTTTTTCAAAATAAGGAAGGGAGAACTTCCTTAGAAACCAAGCAGGAATTAATGAGACCTCACTACCAACAGTTTTAAAAATAAAAAATAAAAGACCTCCTGGGGAGGCGGGGGGGGGGGAACAATTATCTTTTCCAAACTAACGCACCTATCCCACGAAAGCAGCTGCATATCAGCTGATGTAAATCTTCTAAATTGACCAGGTCGTCTGAGGATGAGGAATTTTCATTTTTTAATTCCTTGATGGTAAGAAACAAAACAAAAAAGTTTCAGTTCTTTAAGTAGATAGCCATTTATCTCACTGTAATTTGAATAGTTCTCATTGGAAGTAAATGAAAGAGTAAGATGTTTATCCCAACTGTTTTAAAACAGGATGCTATTTTTGTCAGGAAAAGTAGCAAAGAGATCTTAAACCCTTGCCCTTCATGAAGAAATGTGAAGTTGCTTTTATTTCTATTGGCATTTTAGTGAGCAGACTCTTTCTGTGCTCTAAACTGGAGGTCACAATTTGTTTTGAATTTCAGCTGGAAATAAGATAACAAATATTGCCTAAGGCTTTATTGGATGCCTTTTATATCTGAATTAGATTAGATAGTCAGAAACTATTGCAAATCCTTTATGATTTTATTTTTAAGCCCTAAAAATCAAAAACAATGCATACAGGCAAAGTACATTTAAATGGGTAGCATTATACCACAACAGCTGTGTATGCATCTTTTCCTATATTATTTGACTTATGTAGGGAACAAACAAAATCTCCTTGGTCTATTAAACCCCAATTTTTAAGAAAATCATAGGTTTGTGCTGTCATGGGTTATCATTTTTAATACAGAGTGGGATGCAGATGTAAACTTTAGTATTATTAGAGAAAAAGTTTTATTTTTTTCCTTTTCATTGGAAAAATTCATGTTAATTATTCCTCTGCACCTGCCTAATGGGGCTGAAGTAATTCGATTGTCATATTGTTGTAGATTGTTGCTTTGTGTAATGTATCACCCCTGCTGTTCCATTAAAAAAATTCTATACTCTTCCATTATTCAGCAAGGCCTAATGATTATTCCAGCATTTGTACACGCTGCACTGTTATTTTGATTTTAATTGACTTCACTTTTTTAATTAAGCGCATTGGTTTTAACACCGCCGTTGACAAGCTTGGTTTTGTCATTATCAGTATTTGCTTCCGTGTACACTGCGTATCTATTGACATTTTATTTAGATTCATTATAAACGATAAGAGCAAATGTGCTCTGAAGTTTATCATCAGCTCTGACATGAATTCATGTCACATGTTATTTATACATAATGGTCTGCAGGATATTTTAAAGGGCCAGTTATTTTATTTGAAGTATTTTTAACATTAAGCTGTTAAACCTTTAATTTGAAAATTAAAAATAGAGATTGGACTGTTTTACAATGTGTAATAATATTTCACTTTACGCCATCAGTTAAATATAGTCCCATGTAACAAGCTCACATGATGATATAATGTTGTCCGTGCTTCGTGAGACATATAAAATTAGGGCTTGCGTATATTTGAAAATTAGCCATTTATAGCGGTGTTTTATTCTGGAGGAAATTTGTGTTGTTTATTTAAATTATTTAAAGATTTATGCATGATTTATTAAAAATAAATCCACCTATATTTATCATGGACATGTTATTTTAAGCATAGCACCTTGAAAGAAAATAACACTATCCTTGTGAAATCCATTGAAGTGTCTCTTTTTGAATGATATCCTGGCCATTTATCACCACACAGGCTAATGAAGAAAGGGCTATAGACAGAATAATTTAAGCTTTTTTAGCTAAGAGCTAGAAATTGTTGAACTGAAAGAAAGAAATGGAGCCAGAAAAAAATAATGGTAAATACCAAGATAAGAGTTTCGATGTTTTAAGAAATTATGTGAAATTTTGTTCTTGTTGTTTTCCACAATTCTCTGAACACAAATCTGTCCAAGGTGTGATTTGGAAAATGTCCATGAGTGGTGCAGACATATCTTATTATGGAGAAGGTTGACAGGAGAATCCTTCTTTCCCTGGGGCCATTTGTGTTTTGTTAATGGACATGAATGAATGAATGAATGGAGGATGAATGAATAGATCACATGGGATTTGCCTGCCATTTGGTCATCTGAGGGGCGAAGGACAGAGATTTAGAGGCAGACCCTTCTGCCCTGGTTCTGGGCTGCGGTTGTGATTGTTGATGAGCCTGCTGCCTAGGATTTATGTCCCAGCCTCTCCTTACGCCTTGGTGTGCCTGACCCAGCCCTATTAGCATAACTTCTATTCCCAGTGACAACATGAATAAAAGATGACTGGTATGACCTCAGAAAGTGCCAAGATGGTATTGATGTAATGAGCCCAATCTCCCCTGTTTCATGCATTGCTCTACAATAGCAATCTTAATAAAAGGTTAAACAGCATTATAATGTGCATTTCTTTGATGTCTCTCCAACTCACTGACTTCACTTTTTCATTCACCACCGCGCCTTTGAGAATTACCAATAATCTACGTTTTTGCTTGTTTTTGTTTTTGCCACCTCATTAGTCCTTTGTTTCCATGAGAGTAAAACCAAACCAAACAAACAAATGAAAATGGTTTTGCTTCTGTCGTCTTCCAAATTTCAGTAAATACTTTCTCTCTCTCTTGCTTGGCCCTGGCTTCTGTTGGACAGCAACCATCACTGTTCATAAACGGGAGACATGATTGCAGGTACTCTGACTTGAACACCCCATTTTAACATTTAGAATTTTGTGACTACCACTTCATCTTCTTGGCTTTCCATAGTTCTTTCTCTGATTGTGCAGATGGAAAATATGGTGTTATTACTGGAAATCCCTGAATTCCAGACCTGTATTGTATTTCCTCCTTTCCACCTTGATATATTTTAAAGATCTGTTTTGTGTGGGATTCTTAGATGTAGATGCCCTGATCGTCTTGATCCAAACAGCCCAGTGAAACAAACTGCAAATGCATGTGGGAAAAGATGAAGGGCTCCTCTCTTTCTGAGGCTTTCTGACCAAACCAACACCAGTCAGTTAACGTTTTCATCGCTCTGCAGGACAGATGAGAACACGGCAGGCACACGTCTCTAGTAATATCACACCTTGCCAACAGCATCCTTTATGATATTTTTCTTTAAAAGCAAAAGCCTATCTAGCCTAATATTCACCCTTTTAACAACAAAGAGAAAATGGTGTGCTTTTTATACTTCTTTTAGATAGCAAATCACAGGGGCTTTTGTAATATTATTCGTTGCTTTCTTGCAAGGTCTGTTACTTAGGTGATCTGGAAATATGACAATATGTTAACAACTAACATCATGTGTCTGTGGACCTGACAGAGAGATTGCAAACCATTTAAAAACGAGCTATCACTGAAACATCCCACTACTTCAGACCTCAGATTTACTGCTTGGCACACAGGTTGGGCCTTTCCGCATTTTGAAAAGGTGATGGCGAGGTAGCAAACAGGATACAAATTTTTCAAATATCTACCATGTTGCCTTGATCATATCATGTCTTGTTGGGGCATTGCAAATCTAACACAACAGAGAGTGATCTGATACGAGTTGACATCGCATTATGCGAATACGCAGCACTGTCAAAGATGTGAGATGGTAGTTGGGTATATCAAAATGCAAAATTAATTAGAAGACTCTTATTGGGTCCTTGTCTTAGCAAAAAAAAAAAAAAAATTGCCTTTATATCTTCAGCCTCTGTAATGGGATCCTTGAGTAATGAGAAAAGTATGTAGTAATGCTAAATTTACTGAAGGCTTACAGGTGATTTATATTATTTTAAAGAAAATCCGAACAACATTGTTTCATTTATCTCCCTTCAATCTGATAGTGACTCCAACCAATGATAGACAATAAAGTTTTTTGCATGGGGAAAAGTTGTAGGAAAATGGAAATTCTCCTAATTCTCATTAAGGTGGGGTTTGATGCTTTTAAAAGAGTCATAGAAAAGAACCAGGATCTATGATACACAGTGTGATGTAGTTTATTGCAATACTTAAAAGAGGGATATTTGATGAGGATATGAACACAGACTTATAAAACTCAACCTTGAGATTGCCAGAAAAAAAATAAAAAAGTCATTGGCTGCTAAAAAAAAAAAAAAAAAAAACTGAAGCAGATGTCAGATGCAAGCAGCTGTGGCCTAGGAAATTCAACAAAATTCCAATATTCAAATTGCTTCTCTGGGTAAAAACTGCTTGATAGTACAGTTTCAGATTTGATCTGGACTGTCAATGAACCATCTGCGTAAAATGAAAGTAATCTGCTGACATTGTCCACACAGGTAGGCAGCGGCCTAATTTGGTTGGGAAAAAAGAACACCATTAAGATGTTTGCTGGTGAGCTTGTCAGGAAAGTACTACTGTAATTAACTGCAGTTTCTAGATCAGTGAATGCCAGAATAAGGGGGTTTAAAAGAGTGTTTGTCTCATTGTTTAAGGACTATTTGAAAAGAAAAAGAAAATCTTCACTGTAATTTTAGGCTCATAATGAAATATTCTGGGTAAGAATTGAGATTGGGTAAGAATATTAGGAAAATGACATTCCCAGTACCAAGAAAAAGAGGATAATCCATCTGTTAAATCTGACCTTGTGGAAATGATACAAATGTATAGCAGGTTAACAATGAAATTGTTAGGATTGTGAGCTTTAAAAATTCAGTATCACAAGCAAAGGAATAATTCCCTGGAGAGTCAGGGAAAATAGTTTTTATTTTATCTAGCTATGTGTTGGATAAAATAAACATATGTAGATGCTGAAAGGTTGTTCACAAATAGGTCAGCTTGTGGTGGAAGTCTTTCATAATTCAAGATACATCAGCCTTGGCAGTCGCTGAGAATAAGAGCAAGTAATCAAAAGTGACCCAAACAATGACACCAGAGTTTCCAGATGGTATAGAAAAAAGTCCATAATTTATCATTGCCTGTGCAGTAAATAAATCTAAAACAATAGGCGTGGATGGGGAAGCAGTCACAGCTGACCACAAGAGCAGTTGTAATGCAACCCACAGAAAGCTTGGTGCCAGAAGTAATTGACATAGTCGTCAAATCAATTTCCTAGGGTGCAGACACTCAAGCACTCAATCTGATTCTGTATACTGCACAACATTTGGATTATACAGCTGCCTCTAATTCACATAGCCTTAGCTCAACGTGAATCCAATTCAAGGAACAGTCTGGAAGTGAACAGTAATTATTTAGCCTTCCTTTCTATAGGTTGACTGTTCTCTAGTCAAATTACTCTCTTTTGGAATAATATACATTTCATATTGTTTAACATGTAGCTAACTTTTTCCTCTTTTTGTGTCACCTAACTCAACAACATGCACAATGTCTGCGATCTTTCCTTTCAGTGGCACCAGTGAGTTACTGTTAGGTAAGAAAGGCCCAGAGAATGCTGCTCATTACACTGACTGTGGAATCAGCCACTTGATTGCAAATGTGTCACACCCACACAGAGGAGGATTAATGAATGAACGAATTGTTCTGTATTTCAATTCAATGCATTTATTGAAAGATACATTTTATAATATTTTGCTGCAAATAATTTTATTGTTATCCATCCATTCATTCACTTATCCAATGTTAAGAGGGTATCAGCAGCCCACCAGGTACTGGATTAAACATTGGGGTATAGAGACAAGAGACAAAGATTCTGCCTTCAGGAACCTCACAGCTTAGTAACCAAGATAGGGAAGGAATCATGCAAGAATTATCATAGAGCAAGTACAAAGGTCAGAGGAAGGAACAGGGTGAACTGTCAAACCAGCTATAGCTGGGGAGTGATTGGAGGAGCAGGAAGGCACGGATTTTGGAGATGCTGACATTGTCCACTGAGATTTGAAGGATGAGGCAAACCTTGGTAGAAAGGACTGATAATATTCCAGGAAGACCCAATGGCGAAAAGGACATGACATTTTTAGGTCATCGCACATTCTTCAGTGCAGCTGGCACATAGGGTTTGGCAGCATGGGGAACAGAAACGGTTGTGGAGAGATAAGGGGGTAGGTATGGATCAGATGGTGTAAAACCAGGTGTGGGAAGCACTTTGTAGCTTACAAGGCATTTTCACCTGCTAAATTTGACTTGACACTCAGTTTGCAAGAACATGATCGCCCCTATTTGAAAATGACTAAACTGAGAAAGGTTGGAACATTCACCAAAGTCACAAAGCTAGAAATTAGGCTCACATTGGTGTGCTTTAAAGAACGGTCTGCATACAGCGCCAACCACTTCTCAGTCAAGAGGTTCCTCTGGTACTGTGCTCAGCCACTTGTGAAAAGTTTCAAACTTCTGGAAAACAGAAAAGTGGGATGATGGCTCTGACAGCAGGGTGTCAGAGGCAGAGGGTGAAGGAGAAAGAGTAAGTGAAATAGAATGAAAAAGAAAAGGAGAAAGAGGAAAATAATATATGTTAATTTTAAAACATTATAAAGCCAGTGTCCTCTGGGGTATATGGAAAGAAGGGAGTTCCATGGTGACTGCTGAGGCAACAGAATTTCTTTTGCTGCCAAAGATCTTTAGGAGAGCAGATTAGAAAATGATAAATCACATCATTAATGAGCTATTTGTTTTCTATTAATTTAACCTTCTATGTTTGTAAACAGGGAAGGCTGAAGGGTCAGGAAAAGGAGATAGCAAGTTGTTTACAGGTGCAAACTGGTTGAGGGCAGAAATGGAAACAAAGAACCAGGGCTTGACAAAAGCCAGTGGTATTAAGGGTGAAGACAAAAGAACAGTGACAGGAGGTAGAACCCGGAAGAATTCTGAGAAGCAAATTAAGAAAAAGAATGATGAAGAAAATACTGTAATTCACAAAGCAAGAAGTTTAAAACACAAAGGGGGAAAAACAGTTAAATGGAGAAATGAAGTAAAAAAAAAAAAACGAAAGCTTTAAAACTAAAAAAATTTTAATAAAATAAAATGCTTATATATTTATAAAATACTACTACCCATTGTACAAAAAAAAAAAAAAATGGAGACTAAAGAATGGTAGAATAAAAGAGAAATATATTTCTAGTTCCCTAAACATCAGCTTGTATTTTGATGCACTTTCTTCCCGTCTTTGTTCTCCAGGAAGTTTTGCATAACTGTGATCATAACACAGGATTTTCTTACCCATTTCTTCTCGTATTTAGAATAAATGTTTGTAATGCTAAAGAATCAGTATTAATCAACATTTCCATTCTTACATAATTTAATCATATTGGAAAATAGCTTACTGTTACTTATCTTTGAAAATAAACAGTGCACAATTTCCAAATGTGTGAGATTGCCTGTTTATTTTAATATTTCTGCAACCACAAAAATAACTTCACTCTCGAAGTAGAGATATGTAAACATAAGTAAAATTAGAAAGCTTAATGGGTAAATGGTAGAAACACAAACTGTATGCACAGGTATGTTCTGCTTTGTCTGGTAATTCCAGTAATGAAAGTAATGTACTTTTCTACTGTCTTTGAATTTTATGAGGACACTTCAGAGGCAGGCTGGACTCCATGCCCCGTGTTATGCACATACATAACTTAGGTTTGGAATCAAGCCACCTACTAGGAGGAAAGATGTTCTGTGGGAGAAGGCACAGGCTTCCCTGCATTCATACGGAACTGTCAGATCACACAGGACAGTGTTGAAAACATCTCCTTTTCTAGTCGCACATCTGGAATGACCCTAACCCTTTGGCTTATCTCAGTAGCTGTCAGATTCAAGTACACCGATGCTTTTGTTGCATGGAAATTTGTAACTGTGTGGAAGATGTACTCGATTCAATTAATTTTGCCTAGATTACTTGTTCTAAATAAATTGTAATTGATCACAATGACTAATAAACCATGGCCAAAATCAACTGTTACCTTGCAGTTTCTGTTACTCGAATTATTGTTTCAAGTTACGTTTTGATGCAATACATGGATCTTCTTTATCTAGCCTAAATAAATCACTCTATCAGAGGAAGACAGTGACAACACCAGCATTTTTAAAAAGTGAGGATGAGATGATATTTTGAAATCCCCAAGGGAGGCAAGTCATTGACAAGGTAATAATTTCTTCACAGTGTTTTCACTGAAATACTCTATAAAGAATAGGCCTATTCCAGTTACAGTGATATATATTTGGAGAACAATTAGTAGAAAAGAAATATGAACCATTGGGACTATTCGTATTACTAGATTCAGGGTTTTAGACGAAGAGACTCATTTTTTAAAAAAGATGCCTTTTAAACGTGCCCGCTTCTACGCGGAATTACGGCGACACAAAACGATCTCTACTTTGGCTGGCTCAACTAAATTTATTCCTGTAACATCCCAATCACTGGCAAACAGAAGTGAAGAAAGTAGACAGCCTCTGTTCTTACGGAGCTTTGATAGAAGACATTTTCAAAAATTTTCTCCCAATGCCAGAAATAGCCAAATTTATCGTGTCACATTTGGGGTACTCAGAAAGCACATGCACTATACTTTTTGACATATGTGTATGTTTAGTAACTTTCCTGGGTTTGAAGGAGGGAGAGCTACTGATATTTAGTTTCAGGGAAGAAGAGGGTGATGACAAACAAGAACCCTCCACCTGAAAATGTTCTAACCTCGCACGTTCCATGTCTCATTGTCCCATTGTATTTTTTTGATATAATTTTTTTATTAATTTATTTATTTTTATTGTTAAATCATAGCTGTGTACATTAGTGCAATCAAGGGGTACAATGTGCTGGTTCCATATACAATCTGAAATATTCTCATCAAACTGTTCAATGTAGCCTTCATGGCATTTTCTTAGTTACTGTATGTAGACGTTTGTATTCTGCATTTAGTAAGTATCGCCTGTACCCATTCTAAGATGCACCGTAGGTGTGGCCCCACCCATTCCCCTCCCTCCACCATAACCTCCCCACTCCCATCCCCTTCCTTGGCCCTTTCCCCATAGTCTTGTGCTATAGTTGGGTTATAGCCTTCATGTCAAAGCTTATAATTTAGCTTCATAGTAGAGCTGAGTACATTGGATACTTTTTCTTCCATTCTTGAGATACTTTGCTAAGAAGAATATGTTCCAGCTCCATCTATGTAAACATGAAAGAGGTAAAGTCTCCATCTTTCTTTAAGGCTGCATAGTATTCCATGGTATACGTGTACCACAATTTGCTAGTCCACTCGTGGGTCGATGGGCACTTGGGCTTCTTCCATGATTTAGCAATTATGAATTGGGCTGCAATAAACATTCTGGTACAGATGTCTTTGTTATATTGTGACTTTTGGTCTTCTGGGTATAAACCTAGTAAGGGAATTATAGGATCGAATGGCAGGTCTATTTTTAGGTCTCTAAGTACTCTCCAAACATCCTCCAGAAGGAACGTATTAGTGTGAATTCCCACCAGCAGTGTAGAAGTGTGCCCTTTTCTCCACATCCACGCCAACATCTCTGGTTGTGGGATTTTGTTATGTGGGCTACTCTTACTTATTTTTTGATATTTTAAAGCACTGGGAAATCTCTGAAGAAAAGATTTGTCTTTGACCAATGGCACTCCTACAATATTTGGGATTCATCATGTCTTTCTCAATTTCAATACATAAGTTTAAAAACACTTTTTTTTTTTTGGAGACAGAGTCTCACTATGTTGCCCTGGGTAGAGTGTTGCCCTCAAACTCTTGGGCTTAAGTGATTGTCTTGCCTCAGCTTCCCAAGTAGGTGAGACTACAGGCACCCACCACAATAGCCTGCCTGACTATTTTCTTGCTGCAGTTGTCATTGTTGTTTAGCTGGCTCATGACCAGGCTCAAACCCAGCAGCCTGTGTGTATGTGGCCAGTGCCCTACCCACTGAGCTATGGGAGCCACCTAAAAACATATTTTTAAACTAATGCACTACATAAAGGAGATGTTTGAAAATAGCACATTATTCATTTTAATTCATATTACCTATTTCTCTCAAGTGATTGTCTTAAATTTGAAAACCCTAGGAGCCGAAACATCTTTGATGTAAATAAAAATAATCTAATAATCAGTCCATGATTTTTTCAGCACTAAACATGAAAGCACAATGCGTCTCTATTGACTGAGGAAGCCAGGTGCAGTGGGTCACGCCTGTAATTGACTCAGGAAGCTGGATGCAGCAGGTCACACCTGTAATCCCAGTAGCCTGGGAGGCCAAAGTAGCAGGATCACTGGAGGCCAGGAGTTTGAAACCAGCCTGAGCAATAAAGAAAGACCCTATCACTACAAAAATATTTTTTAAAAAATGTAAAAACTAGCCATAGTACTGGCTACTCAGGAGGCTGAGGGAGGATGCTCACTTGAGTCCTGGAGTTCAAGGCGGCACTGAGCTGTGATTCTAGACCTAATGGCCCTATGATATCAAACAAATATATATTTTTTTAATCAAGAAATGTATCAGTTATATGTACTTTTTCAATGTGTATGTGTATTTAAGGAAACTCTTCTACGTAGTTTTCCATGCATGATGATCTTAGTAGTGATCTTTTGAAAGCTCAGGCTGAAAAACCATTTCTTGTGATTTTTCTTTTCTAAACAATTGACATAATACATTTGTTTCTCTGAAGTAGATGACTACCCTCTAACCTCTACGGTCAGTATCTGATTTCAAACAGCATTGCTCACCCTGCAGGAGTTATTAACCACTCTTTATTGGTGAAACCACTAGGACTAATTCCTGAGCAATTCATTATCCTACTGTTGCTAACAGATTGTGGTATGGAATAAGGACAAGAGAAATTTGTTGATTCATCTATCTTATGCTTAAGGTGGGGTACCTCAAGATGTCACCACCATCCAGTAATTTAATTTCATTAAAAGTAGAATTAACTCAATTATACTATGGCTCAAATGCACAGTTTAAGAAAAGAATAGTTGTCTTTCCTATGTGATAAACATAGGTATGTCAGTGAGTACTTTAAAAACCAATACACATTTTTCTACCATGATCATGAAGTCAACATACTGTCTAGGAGAAAATGCGTTTTTATTTTTTTAGATATGGTCTCACTGTGTTGCCCTTGGTAGAGTTCTATGGCATCACAGCTCACAGCAAACTCCAACTCTTGAGCTTAAGCGATTCTCTTGCCTCAGCCTCCAGAGTCGCTGGGACTATAGGCGACATCCACAATGCCTGGCTATTTTTTGGTGGTAGTTGCCATTGTTGTTTGGCAGGTCCAGGCTGGGTTCGAACCCGCCAGCTCTGGTGTATGTGGCTGGCTCCCTAGCCACTGACCTATAGGCGCAGAGCCAGAAAATGCATTTTTTGATAGTAATCCAAGTGGTGTATTAAGTGAACAAACTTATGTTTGCCAGATACTCTTCATGAGAAACTTAACTTTGACCTGAGAAGCCTTTGACATAGCAGTATATTTTGCACACTATCTGGGCAGTAAGGTTACATAAGGAGTCTGGAAGAAACCAGATGTTTAGCTAAAAGGCCATGTAGAGCAGAAAGAATTAAAACTTGGAAAGAAAGCTTTAAAGAATTTTAAAAGAATTAAATGTAAAGTTTCAAAGTCTTTTAAAAGAATTAAATGTTCCCAAGATTTGTGGTTTTAACCTTATCCATTTTTGGTGAGTATCTGCTCACAGGGAAGACATTGCGAGAATTGGGCAAGGTGTTGAGGTAACTGTGCAGAGGATGGCAGAGGCAAAGGTAAAAGCGGGAAGACTGTCCCTACTTTAGAAGCAGAGTTCACCTTACTTATCTCTTCAGAGAGATGGTGCCTCCCTCTGGAGGAGAGGGCAAGCGAGTTTCTTTGCTGCCCAGTAGAATAAGGGTAATGTGTTCCTCTGGGGCAAAAATCAGGAAAGTTTATTTGATGAAAGATTTGGGTTTCTTAGTCCAGAGTTCCTCAGCTGGATGTAAACCCACTGTGTGTGCAGCATCTGTCTATCAGCCTGGAGGGACAAACTCAGACAAACACGAAAGCCACTCTGTGGCTGTGTGATGGTAACCACATCCTAGGATGTGTAGAAGAGGCAGGCTGACTTGGGAGGTGTGTGTGCTGCATAAAATCGCAGCCCTTCCCTTCCTGTGGAAGGTTTCTGGGGGGAAAGGTTGTGTAAGCATAATTGTTCTTTCTGCAAACCAAAGCAGTGAACATCTATTTCCCTGGTATTTGGGATCTGCCCCTCCCCTCCCACCTTGTCATCGTCTTTCTCTAGTGCACTTTGCCGTTGTGGCATCTGGTGGGTAACATTTCTGCACCACCCACATCACTCCCTGAGCTCATTACTGTCTGCTGACAGCTCCTACTAGCCCCACGTGTGTTCGCTCCTCTGAGGTGTTTTCTTCCTGGGCTCTCCCAACGCTGATCGCAAAGAACTCACTTGGGTTATAGTAGCTTTGCCTCACAAGGAGGTAGGAGATAGCTCTGTGCTCCCTGAGCAGGCTCTGCTGTGTGTCCATCAAGGGCCCCAGGGGTCCAGGCAGAAAGGAAAACCTCTGCCTTAAGGTGACATTTCAACCGTTCAAGCAGGGAGTTTTGCCACAAAATGAGCCATGTGTTTTTCAGAGTGTTAGAGCTTTTTTTCTTTTCTTTTCTTTTTTTTAATAGAATGACTAAGAAGAACCAAATGTTGCATAGAATATAAATACAGAGAACCAGATATTGGAAGGAAAGTTACTCATGATGGAAAATCCCTGTGCTGGTTACACAGCTGACTGTAGGAGCCACACATGAGGTATTTCTTTCTCTAAAGGACATCAAGATGTCACCTAAAGATAATTCACAGAAGATGAGTCAGCATATAAAAATGTAATACTGCGATTTCCTAAAACTGACTGTAAAAGCACAAAAACCAAGCTTCAGCTCGGGAATAAACACTGGCCCCTGGTTCTTTAGTGCTGTTACAGACACCGTGGAGGAGTTTCAAAAGTCATGCTTCTCAGTGTGGCATGATAGTATATTTAGTCAATGTGTGAAATCTCTGCAGAAAATAGGTGGGAGGATGGATGTGATTTTACCCTGCCAAGTGATTCCTCTGAGCCATGAAAGTAAGAACTAGCCATGAATCTGAATAAAACCAAGGTGATGCTAATCAGAACCTTCCATACAGTGGTTTTATAGGCTTAGGTAATTCCTTTAGGCTTTTTTCTGGCTTTATTTGCCAGAAACTCTGCTGTATTTCCCATAGGCAGGTATTATACCCTGTGAGCCATCTGGAATGTATTGTGTCAGAAAGACAAAAAAAAAAGTGAAGATGAGCAGAGGAGAATGTAGAGGCCTATGATTTTGCTCTTGGAGTCTACACTCAGGGACTGGACTAAAAAGGCCTTAATATGGGGTTATTTTCATAGTTTCTAAATTAACATCCGATATTTTCTTATTCATTTATTTGTGTTGTACTCCATTCTGGAGCACAAGATGATCACCCTGATCAGGGCCAAGATGTTTATAAATGGGAGCAAAGTTAGAAAAATAAGAAAAGCAGGATAAAGAGAAACTTCAGCAAGTTCAATAATTTTCTTAACTTCAAGGTTGGATTAATTTAGGTCCATTTACAAATATGCCTTCCCTTCCTCTAACACAAAGAGCCTCCCATGTGCTCTTAGCAGAGGAGCAGAGAGTTCTGTCCACAGCACACAGAGTGAGGGAAGGGTCCCCGCTCAGCGTAGGCTGGAGGACCCCGAGAACTTACCCACAGAGGAGAATGCCTTCCAAATTAGATGCACTATGTGTTGGATCTGATCCTGACTAATTTCACATCTATAATTTCCCCTTCAAAAGTGACAGTTACAATCAAGGTCGTGACATTTCCTCCCCACATCACGCAATTGATTCCTCACTTCTGCTTTATTGTGAAAATGCAGAACAGGCATTCGGGGGCTAAACATCAATACCATGAAGAATGGAAAGATGTCAGGAAGAGCCACTTGCAGCCGGCCACGCGCCTGCTCTAAGAGCCGGTTACACAGCTCAGCAAATACACGGCATGCACTTGTCTAGAGGAAGACGGACTGCAAATAAATTATTAAGCTTCTCCTACTGGCGGATAGGACATTTTCACAACGACTGCAATGCGTGTCATCACATACGGCAGAAGGATAAACAGGCATAGACCAGCTTGAGAAAAATTGATAGTGACTGGTCCATCCTTATTCATAACCACTTCTTTCCAGATTAAGAAAGCTTCAAACATCAATTTCTATAATAATCCTATGGAACCCTTACAGATCTCCAAAATCACCAAAAAATCAAAACCAAACCAAACCACAAAAACCCCACCAAGTGATTAGAAACTAAGATTTTTAATTCGCTGGCTCAGATACTTGCCAACTCGCCAAACAAGATTGTTATTTTAAGGGAGGTTGAATGAGTTGGAGGAATATGGTTGGCTAGAAGGTAAAAGATGAAACTTATTGTCTTATTATTCTACACTAGGAACATCCAAGCGGCTCTTTTCATTCTGGTAAGCAATTCTGGTCTCTGTTTGTCATACATCTATCTGCTTCTGCCTAGGTTAACCAGAAAAGGCAATTTGAGGCAATAGGTTATCAGCAAGTTTGATTTAGTACAACGAAGTCAGAGAGGCCCATGCAGAAATGAAACCAAAACAAACTTTCCCCCCTATTTTTTTAAAAAAGAAAGAATAATAACTTCTAAGAAGTAGGACAGCATAGGTCTAAGAGATGAAAGAGAAGAAGGGAGGGAGAGAGAAAGGAAGAAAAAAGCATTGACTGGGCTGGAGTATGAAAAAGGTATCATGAATCAGAAGAGGTTTAATATAAAGAAAAAAGTATCCCAAGTCCAACCTTTTGATAAACTTTGAGCAAGACCATTGGGTTGAATTTATGTTCCATCCTCTGCTTTCTGTTTATAAGGGGACATATGCTGTGCAGAGTTTCTGGCCCACAGTTGTCACCCAGCAAATCTTACTTGAACCTATATAAGCATGAGAGATTCACAAGGGTTTTTTTGTTTGTTTGTTTTAATTTTTGCCTGTGGATATAAACCCACTTCTGGTTTGAATAGTGCAATTCTATAAAGTCCTAGATTCTACTGAATTTAACATCACAAAAGATGAGAAGAATCATACTCTCTCCTCTTGCAGGAATCCCTAGAAATATCAGGATGAAATGTCAACACTGAGTAAATTTCCCAGTATAACCTCACCATGGCCACTCTCACCAGTTGGGCAAATATACCTAAAGCAAGTGACAGGAGATTTACCTCGAGAACTTTCCACTCTCTCCAGCATCTGACTCTGGAGTTTCCTTGGAGAGGACACGCAAAGGGCATAAATCCTCCCGGTGAGTCACAGAGAGACAAATCTTCGTGGCCGGAGATAGGTGTGTCCTTCCTTCTCAGTAGCTTGGCCAAAAGCTGGTCCCATGGCTGTCACTTAGCTCAGTGGAAGAAATACCGGTTCTAACAGGCTTCGTGGCGCAGGACATTTCCACTGTGTCCTCTGAGCTCTGAAAACTGAGTCCTTCTTTTGGAGCCTTGTTCCTGGGGGGGACAGCCTGCCCAGCTGTACCTGGCTTGATCAGTATGTGGCCACCAGAGCTAGGCATCCTGGGGTTTTCTGCTTCTCAGCTAATAATTTTTGCTCCCTAAATTCTACTCCATTCGTCCCCCTTATGGTACTGATGGTGTGTGTTTGTGTGTGTGTGTGTGTCTGTCCAGCCCTCTTTGGAACAGCAACTATAAGACAAAATTGAGAAAAATGAAGATGGTAACTAACTTCCCTCCTTCAGAAGTAAGGGCGGCTGCTGTCCTCTACATGCCATCCCTGCTTGGATGTCCCTTCGCTGCGATCTCGTGTCCCTGGACTCTGAATCTAGCCTGCCCTGGTTGATCACAGACACCACTGTGTGTCTCTTTGCGTGTGTGTTCTACGCTATTGTTTTAATGGGAAAAAAAATTAATAAAGCACTTTTCTAGGTCAACAATCCTTCTAATTGCCTCACAAGTAGTAATTACTTCAGTCCTCATAACAGCTTTGTGAGGTAGGCGGCGTTTTCTGTTTCATTATGGAAACGAGACGAATAGGCTACTGCTTCAAGTTCTCGGCCAAGCTCACCTAGCCAGGAAGCAAGAGAGTCTGGACCGGATCCGGCGCTCTGGTTCCTGACCCCAGTCTAGGTTGCCTTCTCCGGGGCTATGATACTCTTTACACAATCCTTTTCTTTAAAAATAAATAAATAAATAAATAAAATAATAATAATTAAATAAAACATTCCCACAATATAAAACCCAACAAGTAAGAGTACAAAACATTCTCTGGAAGTTATTTTGTGATCGTGTTCCCCAGCCTTCAAGCTTCTCTTTCTAGAATTCACCATTGCTGTTGCATGCTTGAGTAGCCTTCAGAATGATTATATGTAAATATGAGTAAATGCAACCTCTATACATCTTTTCTTTTTTTAAAATGCCATGTCAGCTTATTCAATACCTCATTTAAGATTGTGGACATCTTTCCACTTAATTTTGCAGCTCTTTTATGAAACACTGCTTCTCTCTTTTTAAAGAGAGGAATATGAATGTAACACATCTGTTTGACCCATCTTCAATTAAATTATACAATTAAGTTGTTACAAATCAGTTTCCAGGCAGAATGTCTAACATGTCAGGTTACACATCTGTGAATTTCTCAGATCATCTCTAGAAATGTAATCCTGAGTTTAAAAATATCTCTATTTCTAATTTTTATTACCAGATCGTCCTGTACAGGATTGTATTAATTTATTCATCAGCGACATGTGCTTTCCCCACACTCTCGCCAGCAAGGGCTACCTGTGGACTCTACCAAGGTGCATGTGAGATTTTGTTGGCCTAAGAGGTGAAACAGTATTTCATTGTAGTTTTAATACAAATTTTTATTTCGTTAGAGTAAGTGGTTTTTGTTTCAATACCTTGCTCTTGCATAGCCTTTTCACCTTTATGTTTGTTGTGTCAGATTTTGTTTAGAGGCTTGTAGGAATGTTTTCCATGTTGTTGCCCCTTTGATATCATAGGAATTGCAATTATCCTTTCTCTGGTTGGCACTTGTCCTTTGACTTTATTTTGAATCATAAGGAATAATTGGTATGTAGTTGATTGAATCAATCATTTGTTTTAATGACGTCAGGGATTTCTTTCATGCTTAGAAAAGGTGTAGCTTTCACATAGGTAGAAACAAAAGTTCAATATTGTCGTAGTAACTTATGGCTGCAATCTTATGTTTCTATAGTCCATACATCTGGAATTCATTTGTGAATAAAAAGTGGTGTTAAGATCCAGCTTTTTGTTTTTATGTTTATTTTCTGAAATAGTTATCTTAGGCCTTCCCACTATTTCAAAAATAACGTTGTTTCCTATTTTGAAATATTAATTGTATCAGAAATTTGGGGATCCATTATTGTATTTTCTATTCTGTTCCACTGATTTGTGCTTTATGTGCTGGTGAAAACTATTTTAATTACTACCACTTCATACTAAAATTTGATATCTAAGGCAAGTCACATCTCACAACTCTGGAACTTTTGGTTATTATTTCTCTATGAATTTCAGAACTACCTTATGTAAGTACTTAAAAAAATCCCAGTTGTTTGTAGTATTCATTTTAACATTATATATCAACCTGGGCAGGATTGACATCCACATGTCAATGTGAATATGACGTACAATGGTGAATATTACTCAGAAAAATGAGACTTTTCATTTGTTTAATTCTCCTCTGAGGTCCTAGGTAACACTTTATAGATTTTTTTGAAGGGTCATAAATATGTCATTTTACTGTCTGTCCTCACTGTTTCAGACACATTGCTACCACTAAAATTGTAGACTTTTCTCCATTGCATCTGCAAAGTAACTGTTGTTTTTATATTGAAGGTCTTTGGTTTCTATAGTAATTTATTTTTCCTTTACTTCTATCTTGACCTGTGCTAATGAATCATTTATGTTCTACTGATTGCTGTTTCTTCTCTCAGCTTTTGTATCGCTGCTATGTGCTTGTATGTTATAAACTTACTTACTGTATTAAGTTTTTAGATTCCTGGGGAAATGCTTGAGCACAGTTTTTCTATGTCTATAACAAGATGTTTTTCTTTTTAAGAATTCTTCATTTGTCATTTATTTTTCTTTCTCTGTCTGTAGTTGTGTGTGTGTGTGTGAGGTATTTATATAAATTCTGTTCTAGTCCGTAATTCTATTCTATCATTCTGTACATTTTTCATTACTGCTAATTATTGAGGGGTATAATTTCTTCCTAGCAAACTATTTTTTGGAGACTTGTGTCAGAGAAGGCCAGTGACGTACAGCAGAGAATAGTAGTGGGAAAAAAAAATAAGGTTTAGCCTTTATTTTACCCTTTTCCATAAGAATAGGCATTCCTCTGCCTCAACTCCTTGATACATGGTTTCCTGAAAACATGCCTTACCTGTGTGGTTTCTAATTGTTCATCAGGACCAAACCAAGTTCAGGTTTGCTTATCAGCTCATACAAGCCATTTTCCACAATGAGATTTCTGTTGGACATCACACTGAATAAATACATGTGCCAGTGTTTTCTGTGATCTGCTGCAGTGGGTATCTTCTTTCTGTATGCTCTCAAACCATAACTTAATTTTCATTATCTTTGAAGTCCTTATTCTAATCTTACATTTCAGAACCTCAGCTGCTTCCTCTTTTGTTTGAAGATCACAAGTGCATTTCCGTTTCATATTCTCTTCTTCATTGTCAAGTATTTTCATGAGAAGAGAAAAATGCTACATTTACTCCACTTATTAAACACCTAACAAACTGGACATGTAGGATATTTTTTGGAGTAACACAAATCCCCCCAATTCACACCTGTCCTATTGATGAGTAAATAGCTATATTTTTCTATAAGAGGCCATATTACCTTTAGCATTAAATATGTTGCCAGACTTAAATATGGGAGTTACTTTTTATAAAAAATACACTGATTTTTTTTTAAACATAACTTTTTAAATTTACTCAACAAATCATGATGAAGTTTTACTGTGTTCCAAGACTAAGAGCTGTACAAGAAAAACAAAAAGTATAAGGCGCTGCTCTTCTTAAAGCACTTGTAGGCTACTGGGAAGATGGATAAAGGCAGACACCAGAGTATACAAGAGGGGGCTCTCGACTCACCCTGAAGAACAAGGGAAGACTTCCCAGAATTGGTGAAAGTTGAACTAAACTTTGAAGAACGAATAGCAGTTAACCAGGCAAAGAATTGAGAGAAACACTTTTCTGTTAAAAGAAATCTGTGCTCTGAGATACAAAAAGCAAGAAATAGCAGGGTGTGGGAAACAGGTAATTTCCTGAGGCTCTACCCATTTGAAAGTCCTGGATGTTTGTCTTAGAATTAGCATGTTATATGAACATCTCTAAAACATATTTTCTTCTGTTTCTAGGTTAAGACATTTTTATCAGAAAATTGCGTCCCTTTCTCTACTGACCGAAAGAGTAATAATAATAAAAACAAAAGTTGTGTATGACTTGCATCTGACTTTAGCTTATTTCAATAAGCCTTTTACTGAGAAGCCGTTATTAGCCTGACAAGGTATAGAATTTGGGAAGGACATAAAAATAACAAGACTTTGTATCTATCCTCAAGAGGTTACGTTGTTCATGGTTGGAGTAAGCTTAGGGAAAATGAGTCTCTTTTACTGTCACTGCCAAACACTTTAATTCATCTGCTCCAGCTGTTTATTGGATCATTTTTATTGTTGAAGAAATAATTTGTATAAATCCTCCTTATATATTTGTATATCTTCTGGTTTCCTTTTCACATGGAAAGGTAATTTTGATATGAATGTTAATGTGTATTTCTTAAGGCTCTTTTATCTGTGACCTAATTTGGCTTCGACATTTTACTTTGCAACCTTGCAAAATTTAAGAAACACTTCATGTGCATTATTTTAATGGTTATTCTTCGTATCTATCTAAAAATCAGAAACACCTTAATTTCAATTCAATTAGCTAATTATCTTTCTGAATCTTCCTTTTATTCTTGACTTTTTCAATCATATGTCACCCTAAAATTTTTTATTATGTGATAAAGAAAAAGAATATAAATTTATGGATTGATTTTTCTGCTATTTTTTCCTTATATTCCAGATACATTTCTTTTAAAACATGCTTTTGCTACATGCAAGAATTAAAATCCAAACTGAACTGGAGAAAACAGCATTAGGATCTGACTTCTGAATCGACTTATTTTAAATTTCTCTTTGAGAGACTAAAGCTGGGATGTCATATAAATCCAAATCGAGTTACATCCTAAATATTTGCCAAAATTTACCTGTTGCCATAGTTGGCAGCAAATGTCAGCCTGGTAGCTTCTGAATGAGGTAGCTATCTTGGGTCTACATTGAACCCAAGTCTTAAAGGCAGGCCAGTCAACCAACAAATATTCTGATGAGTTAAGTTAGTGTAACAGAAGTCTGCAGGGAGGAAAGAAGAATAGTTTGACCCAAATATTAATGCTAGTTGTCTGTAGATCATCCAAAAATGGCTAGCTTCCCTGAGTGGAAATGAACTAACAATGTTTTTAATTAGCTGTAAGTTTCTGAGGGTTAAAATAGCTAATTGATGCTCAAGCATTCCTGAGCATGCTCGGGAGAAATATGAATGTTTAGCAGATCAAATTCCATGCTTTTGAGGAATTAACTAGCTATTCATTTAGTTTTTAAGCATTGTTGCAACAAGAGTTACATTTGAATTTTTTAAATGATTATGAACTGGCTAAAGGCTGAGAATAAACCTGCATTTCTTTACCACTATCATGGGAAAAGGAAAACCTTAATTACAATGCTTGTCTTTGAATAATATTTCAGTTGTTACAGCACATTTTTTCCAATTTTGCATGATAAGTGCATTAATATTTATTCATATTCTGTGACCTTTACATAATTCTCTTGGGTGCTATTTTCCAAACTATGATGTTTGCTCTTTTTAAAAATTCTTTAATGCTTACCATTTATGCATTTCTAGCTACTCCATATTTTATGAGTGTATTAGGACTATTTTAGAATGAGCTGAAATCAGACATTGACTCTGGCTCCTTTGCACCATTTTTAAAACTTCTGGAGGGAACATATGCTCATTACTAATCAATTGAAAATCAGGATGAATTCACTTGTTACCTGTGGCAGATTTGATTTTAAAACAAATGTCTAATACAAAAGACTACATATTCAGTGATTCCATTTATATGAAAATCTGTAAAAGGAAAATGTACAATGATAGAATTTGATCAATGGTTCTCAGAGGCTTGAGCAGGAAAAAAGGCAAGTGCAGCACTGGGAACTGGGCATCTCCTGGGGGTGGTATAAATACTCTCTATCATGATGATGGTGGTGGGTACACAATTTTATAGACTTGTCAAAAATCAGCAAATTGAGTGACATCACCAAAAAGGGCAGAATAGGTAATAGAAAAGGTTCATCCCTCCATAGCAGCAATGAATTCACTAGCAAAAAACGATTGTAACTATTTTGAAGCTTTGTACATTATCAAAAGCTTGCAGCAAGCAAATGAACACTTACTGAAAGAAAAGAAAAAAGCAAAATCCTAGTAAGAGAGGTTGATGGCATTTGAGTATTCCCTGGTTATGCTCCTCCTCCACACAGCTAAGTGAGGATCTTAAACGGCAGCCCATAGGAAGTATGGAAGTCAGGATCAGAGGGAACCTTATTCTCAAAAAATTGTGGTGGTTTGTTGTGGAGGACTGGCTCAAAGGGTTACTTTGAAACTGCTTAGTGGCTTTATGGAGGACTGGTTCAAAGGGTTACTTTATCTTACCTATACCAGAAATCTCCCAGGGCTGAGGTGGGCCATGTTTTTAAAATACTTAAAGGCAAATGTATTTGTTTCTGATGCTCGGACAATGGAAAACAGAGGAGAATAACCAAATGCCTTGGAAGGAAGCTTGAAAAATGAGAAGCTTAGGGCATATATGTTCAGAAAAACCTAAGAAGAACTTAAATCTGTGGAATTAACCAGGAAAGTTAGTAAGATGAAAGAATAGAGAGGAACAAAAAATAAAAGTGATATGAAACATACAGTAAATGAACTTTTGTAAGAACACTAATCCCATTCACCTTGGGGGGTTAGAATTTCAACATACGCATCTGGAGGTGGTGGGGGGCAACACAATTGCTCAAACCATAACCAGTATCTAACAATAAATTCCCAAAGGACGTGAAACTGAAACAATTGAAGGGAAAATGAACAGTCAGTACACATTGTTGGAAACCTCAACATTCTGCTTTCAATAATGGGTAGAAAAACTGCTTAGAAGATTAGCAAGGAAATGTAATCACTGAACAACATAATAAACCAACTGGACTTAACAAACATATAGAGAAAATTCCACCTAACATCAGGATAATACCCATCCTTCTCAAGAGTACACGTTACATCGTCCACTATATTTTCTCTGTTGGAAGACAAAAGCAATCTCAATTTTAAAAGACTAAAATCATGCATAATAACTTTCTGACCACAAAGGAATGAAATTAGAAATATAAAACAAGAGGAAATCTGGAAAATTCGCCAACTTATACAACAGACTCTTAACTATCCAATGGGTCAAAGAAGAAATCACAAGGCATACTAGTAATTACATAGAAATGAACAGAAATAATACATAACATATCAAAATTTGTGGGATGCATTAAAGCAGTACTCAGAGGAAAATGTATACTGTACACGCATACATTGAAAAAGAATAAAGATCTCGTGGAAAAGAACTTCTCATAACCCCAAAAGAGTACAGCCACTTCAGAAAACAAGCAATCCCTTCCCCAGATGCCTGGTGCTTCAAGGCCATAGTTCCTGGAAACACCCTACCCATATCCTAGCCTGGCCCATAATCCTAAGGGCACTAGATGTGAGCCCCAGATGGTACACCATTCTGGTCACTTCCCCATCCCAGCTATACCTCACTTGTTCATTCCAGCTATATTTCACTTCCCCATTCCAGCCATACTAATAAGGCTAATATAAGCCTTTTGCAACTGTGTGGAAGTTGAGCTGACTCCTGGTCAGACTACACTCTCCTGTACTCTAGAGTAAATCCTTTCTTTATCCCTGAACTGGCTTCCTCTCCTTCATGTGGACCCTCACACCAGTTCTATGCCAGAACCTTTCAGATCTCAAATTAATAACCTAAGCTTTCACCTTAAGAAAATAGAAGAAAAAGAGTAAACAAAAGGCAAAGCAAGCCAATGGAAGGAAATAATAAACATTGGAGCAGAGATAGATGAAACTAAGAAAAGAAAAATAACAGAGAAACTCAAACAAACTAAAAGTTGGTTCTTTGAAAGGATTAAAAATTGCCAGGCACAGTGGCTTGCCCCTGTAATCCTAGCACTTTGAGAGGTCAAGGCAGGAGGACTGCTTGAGGCCATTGAGACCATCCAAAGTAATACAGAGAAACCTTGTCACTACAGATATTTTTAATTTTTTTTCTTGAGACAAGCGTTCTGACAACTACAAACACTTTTAGAATTATTGGATAGGCATGGTGGCATGTGCCTGTAAGCCTACCTATGCTTGAGACATTGAGATGAGAGAAAGGCTTGAGCCCAGGATTTGAGAATGCGGTGAGCTGCAAAGATGCCCTGTATTCCTGTCTGGGTGACCAAGTGAGATCCAATCTCTAAAAAAACAACAAAAACAAAAAAAGGAAAGATAAAAAAGTTAACAAACATCTGGTGAGACTTATCAGAAAGGAAGAGAAATTTAACTTAATAAGGTATTGAAGTCAGGGCATTATAATCAATAAAATGATTATAAGAGAATACTATGAACCAATGTATACTATGAAATTATAACCTAAATGAAATAAAATGAACAAATTTCTAGAAACAAAATCCAGAACTGACTCAAGTATAAATAGAAAATCAGAATAGACCTATAAAAAGTAAATTTATTAGCTCAATAATAATAATAATAACAAAAACATCACTACCACCACCAACAACAGAAAGCCCAGGACCTGATAACTTCACTGGTGAATTCTACCAAACATTTAAAAAACTCAAACTCAAGCTTGGCTCCCATAGCACAGCGTCCATAGCACACCAGCCACATACTCGAGGCTGGCGGGTTTGAAACCAGCCCAGGCCTGCCAAACAACAGTGACAACTACAACAAAAAAATAGCCAGGCATTGTGGTGGGCACCTGTCCCAGCTACTTGGGAGGCTGAGGCAAGAGAATCGCTTAAAAAAACCAGCTTGTCTTTTTTACCCAGAGTTTGAGGTTGCTATGAGCTGTGACACCATAGCACTCTACCACGGGCGACTCTGTCTGAAAGAAAAAAACAAACTCAAACTCATTCTCTGAGGACAGTATCACTCTGATGTCAATGCCAGGCAAAGACATTCACCAAACAAACAAACAAACAAAAAAACACACCTAAAAACCAGTATCATTTACAAGTATAGTTAGGAATATTCTTTTAAAAATATTAGCAAACCAAACACAGTAGCATATTACCATGACCAAATGAAATTTATTTCAGGAATTTATCCTAAAGACTTATCACAAGTTCAACACATGAAAAACAATCAATATAGTATTTCACATTAGCAGGAAAAAGAGGAAAAAAGGATCATCTCAATGGATAGAGAAAAAGCATTTGGCAATATCCAATACTTTTTATTATAAAAACACTCAAAGAGCTCAGAGTGGAAGGGAACTTCCTCAGGTTGATAAAGAGCATTTACTAAAAATACAAAGCCAATGTCCTTATTAATTGTGAAATCTGAAAGCTATTTCCCTTACATCAAAAATAAAGCAAAGACATCTACTATTACCACATTTATTCAACGTTATTAAGAAAGTTTTAGTAAAAGGGCAACTAGACAAGGAAAGAAAGAAAAGTCATCTAGATTGCACAAAAAGAAATAAAACTATCTATATTCACTGATGCTATGATGATACGTATACAATCCTAAAAACTCCACAGGAAACATCATTACAGCTAATATGCACATACTAAGCAAATGTGCTAAATACAGTATCAACAAACAAAAATCAATTATATTTCTACATACTGTCAATGTCCTACCTGAAAATAAAATTAAGGGGAAATTCTCTTTGCAATAGCATCAAAAATACTAAGGAATAAATTTAAACAATGAAGTGAAAGTCACATACATTAAAAAATATTATTGAAAAACATTAAGAAGACTTAAATGAATGGGAAGACATCCTGTGTTCATTATTGAAAGACATTATTATTCTCATTATTATTATTATTAGAGACAGACTCTTTGTTGCCCAGGGCAGATTGCTGTGGCATCAGCATAGCTTACAGTAACCTCAGATTACTGGGTAAGTCTCTTGCCTCAGCCTCTATAGTAGCTGGGACTGCAGGTACCATTTTTAGTGGATATAGATCCCAATGTTGCTCAGTTGAGTCTGGAACTCCTGAGCTCAAGCAATCCACCTGCCTCAGAATCTCAGAGTGCGAGAATTACAAGTGTGAGCTACTGTGCCCAGCCAAGACTTAATATTATTAAGCCGACAATAATTTCCAAATTGATTATGAATTCAATGTAGTACCTGTCACAATTCTAACTTCCATTTTGCAGAAATAGACAAGCTGGTTTTATAATTTATACTGAATTGGAAGGTATGCTAAATAGTCAAAAATTTTTAAAAAGAAGAATATTAAAGGTTTCACATTTCCTGATTTCAAAACTTACAATAAAGATATCATTATAAATCAAATTAAAATATAACAAATAAAAACAGTGGGATACTAGTCTGAGTCTACACCAGTAGATAAATGAATTAGAATTAAGAATTCATGGATAAATCCACATATTTATGGTCATTGATTTTCAGTAGGAGTAGAAATACATTTTAATGGGAAAATAACATACTTTCAAAAAATGTACTAGAATAATTATATATCCACATTTAATAGAATGGATATAGACAACTATGTTCCCCCATATATAAAAATTAACTCAAAATACGTCAAAGATTTTTAAATAATAGCTAAAAATGTAAAACTCTTAGATGGAAATACAGCAAAACCTTCATGAGTCTGGATTAGAAAACAATTTCTTACATATCACACTAAATTGCAATAGAAGAAAAAATCGATAAATTGTATTTCATTAAAATTTAAAACTTTTGTGCATCAGAGAGCACTATCAGAAAGTGAAGTCAACCAACAGCATGGAAGAAAATACAATGAATCTGTATAAGTTGACTACCCCGGGGACTGTAAGAAACAGGTCAACATACGATAGTGGTCAATATAAGGATTTGGGCCTACTATATTGATATGTATATGTGATATACGTCCAGTGTATAAAAACTAGGTCAATTTAAGGAGGTGGCCATGTAGGGAGGTGCTCAGCTATGGAGGTTCTTCTGTAATTGCAAATTCTATATCTGATAAGGGTCTAGGATCCAGAATATAGAAAGTACCTGTATTATTAAACTCATAATAAAAACACAAACAATCCAATTTAAAAATGAGCAAACAATTGAATAGATAATTATTCAAAAAGATACAGAAAAGGCTAAATATACACATGGAAAGGTGTTCAAAACCATTAGTTACTGAGGAAATGCAAATCAAAACCAGAATGAGATACCACTGTACATCCACTATGATGGCTATACTAAAAAGGAAAAAAAAAATAGAAAATAGTGAGTGTTGAAAGGGTTGTGCAGAAGTTTGTCATACGCTGCTGGTGAAAAGCAAAATGGTGCAGCCACTGTGGGAAACAGTTTGGTAGCTCCTCATAAAGTTAAAACACGGAACTACCATGTGACCTAGCAATTCTACATTTGACAATTATGTTCGTGAACTTCCCCTAGAAAAAGTGCTTTGAAGGCTGGACTAGGTGCTGGTGACCATGCACAGCTTCCCAAGGGAGTAGGTTGAAGGTGAGCTGGTGATATTTGCCAATGAGGTATGTAGTACTTTTCCTAGGATGAATTTATGAACTTTGTTGTCCAACCTAGTATATATGCCCAGGGGAAATGAAAACAATTGTCTAAACAAAATTTATACACAAGTGTTTAGGCAGCACTATTCATAATAGCCAAAAAGTAGATACAGTTCAAATGTCCATCAAATGGTGAATGCATAAATGAAAGTGTTATATACATACAGTGAACTCTTAGTCATAGGAAGGAATGAAGTGCTGATATACACAACGTGGCTAAACCTCAAAAGAAGCCAGGCAGAGATGTTCAACTGATATAAAATGTCTAGAGTAGGCAAATTAACAGAAGCTGAAAGTAGATTTGTAGTTGCCAGAGACTACAGAAAGGATATATTAGTCAAGGTTTACCAGATAAACAGAACCAATAAATACATGTGTGTGTGTGTGTGTATGTGTGTATTTATGTATTAGGTCTGATAATTAAGTTCATGAACTCATCCTAGAAAAAGTGCTACATACCTCATTGCTCAGTATCACTACTGTGACCTTCAGGAAGTACTCCTCTTGGGATGTTGTGCACTTAACACCAGCACCTAGTCAACTCTTCAAAACCCTTTTTCTAGGATGAGATCCTGAAAGTAATTGTCAGACCTGTATAATTAACTATGTTTTATGCATTATATATAATGTAGTATATATATATGTATATTTACATATGTATAAATATTATATATAAGGAGAGAGATTATGAGATATTATCCCACATGATTGTGGAGGCTGAGAACACCTACAGTCTCCCATCTGTACTCTGGAGGCCTAGGAAAGTGGATGGTGTAGTTCAATCCCGGCCCAAAGGCCTGACAAGTGAGAAAGCCGATGGTGTAAATCTCAGATAGAGGGCAGAAGACCAAGGTTCCAGCTCAAGCAGTCACACAGAAAAAATAAATTCCCAATTCCTCAGTGTTTTGATCTGCTCAAACCCTCGACAGATTGCATGAGATCTGCCCACAGAAGGAAAGCCAATCTGATTTACTGAGTCCACTGATTCACATGCTAATCTCATCCAGAAACACCCTCCCAGACACATCCAGAAATAACTGTTAGCCAGGTAAGTGAACATGCATGACCCAGTGAGGTTGACATAAAATTAACCATCACAAAGGAAGAATGGAGACCAATTGCTTAATCAGTACAGAGTCTCTCTCCCAGGGATAAAGTGTTCTGAAATTAAATAGTTGGTATAACTAAAACCAATTACTGATTGGGTTGACCACCCAGGTAGAACTGACCCACCCAGAAAGAATCGAGTGCATGTCCCACTCAGGAAAAAATCAATGCCCCAATCCCCTCCTCTCTGACCCTTTAAATCCCCATCCGCCATAGCCCACATGTGGAATTCTTCCCTGGTCAGGAATTTCACCCCCCTGCACCCAGGAGGAATCAAGACCACATTGACCACACAGAACCAGGACGCCTTTTGTTTTGCTCCTTGGAATAATCTTTCATCGTTGGGTCCGTAACCTCTCACTTATTTCTGTACTTTAAAATGGTTAAATTGACAGATCTTATATAAATTCTTTGCAGATTTAAAAAATCATCAAGTTGTAGGCTTAAAATTAGTGAATTTTTTAGTATATATTTTACCTCAAAGAAGCAGATGAAGCCAGTATTGCAAAAATACGTGCAAGTAAATAACTAAATGTTAAAATTGCATATTAACTAAAAATAACGCTGTTATTTCAAATTTAAATGAGGTCTTTTCTTGCATATTTACTGCAGCTGTTTTATAAAATAAAATAAAATATAAATATGTATATTTTCAGAAGAAGCTGTCTCATTTTCTTATTTCAAAATATTTTTAATCCATTACTTTTAAGAAAAGTTATAATTTATCATTCATTTTGTGTTGCATAAAATTAACTTTTGCCCTACTTTCAAACTACTATTTTGAAGCTTTAAACAATACAGATTATTTCAAATTCCCAATTTGATATGCTGTCCTTATAACTAATTGCCTGCTTTTTGGTCTAGAAGTTTTTACCTGAAAAAGACCTAAAATTTACCCTTTGAGTTTACCCAATCTCTTGATAGTGCAACTGAAAATATAAGAGACCAGATACTCTCAATTGCTTTCCCTATGTCCCACATCTGAGATCGGAAGCCTGGGTTTACTATATCTTTTTAAATTAGTTATACATAAAATATTCTGATTTTTTTCTTTTAAGCTATGGCCAGATTTGGTTGCTCATGCCTGTAATCTTAGCACTCTAGGAGGCCAAGGTGGATAGACCCCTTGAGTTTCGGAGTCCCAGCACAGCCTGAGCAAGGGTGAGACCCATATTCACTAAAGATAGAAAAAAATTGGCCAAGCTTTGTGGTAGACATCTGTCATTCCAGCTACTCAGAAGGCTGAGGCAGGAGGATCACTTGACCTCAGGAGTCTGAAGTTGCTGTGACCTGGCTGATATCCAGGCACTCTACCCTCCAGCCTGGGGCAACAGAGTGAGACTCTGTCTCAAAAAAAAAAAAAAAAAAAAAAAGCCATTCACCTAACTTGTTGACTTACGTATTGCAAAAATAGTACTAATCTATGGCAGAAACTATGGTACAAGACACTATGTAATACACACTGTATATTACACATTATTTAAGACCAAGAAAATGTGACAGAGAACTAACTATCCTAAGAGAGGTGACACAGGAGAATCCGAGAGTGAAAAATCAACTTAGAAGACTTTCTAATTTTTATAAAATCTGGTCTTTCTGAAAAACAAGAAAAAATTAGATTGTTAAATTCAGTGAGATTGTTGGTTTATATATTTGTAAAAATAACTAAATTTTATTTTGAAATAAAAGAATATGAAGAATCTTATTATTATGAAACAACAGCAGAAATAGTTGAGAATGAGACGTCTGAATTAGACTAAGGTCATAAATATACTAAAAATGAATGTTAACATTCCTTGACTTCGGTATTTTTTTTAATTTCCTTTTTTCTACTTTTTCTCTACCGTAATGCATGATATATCTATGTTTAAATATGTTAATAATTACTATTTAAAGTTCATAACTTATGTAAATACTAGTTATTGAAGACATGTGCTTAGAGGATGGATGGGGGATGGGGGATGGATTTGTAATTACAATTTAAAGTTCATAACTTATGTAAATACTAGTTATTGAAGACATATGCTTAGAGTTAGGGTTTTTAAGACAAAATCATATTATTTTTACATAATTAGCAACATAGAGCTCTCTGAGAAATAATTAAGCAAAGTTTTTAAAAGTTTACTTAAAACCTCAAATAATAATGGAAATATTATTTTTCTATTCTGGGGCAAAGCTTCTTATTCTACGGGAGGCTTTTGTGTGTGGTGGGGGATGGATTTAGGAGGAAATAGAATCCTCTGGAAATAGAGAGAACTCAAGTTCCCTGGGAACGTTTGTACTTAATGCAATTTGAGTAGAATAAGAATATTACCAAGATACCAGAACTTTGGAGATTGCACTGTTGACTGGATTGTTCCTTCTGCTGTTTTGGTGCAGGATTTTCTGCTTGGGAATGTTTTTTTCAGTATCTTCACCCTTCCTTCCTACCCTTCCCTGTGGTTCTTTCTCCTCATTTACTGGGTGAAAAATTTATTTTCAACTTAACACCGAGAGGAATAAAATTTCACAAGAGGAACTAACTGTAAATTCTTTTGCACCAAGGTGATATTGATGAACACATTTCAAAATACATCCCTTCCTGGGGGCGTTTGCATTTTATCAGGTGGCAGAAGACCTGCAAAATGTTGGATCTCTGTCTGGAGCAGTAAATGTTTCATGTAGATTGCTCTTAGACTTAGGGGCATTTCCAGGACCTCTAGGATTTCACCACATCCGTGTACACCCACTCTGACCACCTGTAAGGTTAACCCCGTGTCTATTTGGTGCTCAGACCTCCTCTTACCACCTGGAACCTTCCTTCCAGCAAAGCTCTGTAATTGAAAATATTTCATCCTGTGCTTCAATTCTGTTTCTCAATACTATAAGGGATGGAGAAGGGCATTGGTGGAGTTTGGCGGTTTATATAAAATTCGCCCTGCTCTCTGGACTTGTCTTTCCACTCCATAAGGCCTCGGGGGTGCAGGATCTGCAGGCAGACATATTGCTAAGCCTGGGCTCCAGGAGATACATGACAGATGCCACAGGCTCCTTCCATTTGGTGCCCAGAACTTGGCAGCACCATCAAAAACACACAGCAGGGATAAGTGGATGGGCAAATGAGGTGACTGCCCTTGTCACAGGGAAGAAGGGCTTGCTCTTCATGTGGAGGAAAGTAGGGCAAACAGGGTGGGGAGGTGCTAAAAGCTGAAATGTGCTCTTTTCAGGAGCAACTTCTAGAAATGGGCTGTCCTTCCTATAAGGGCTAATATGGACAGGTTTTCATGCTTTGTAGCATAACATAGTCGATAAAGAATATTTCCTGAGCTAGCATTAATTAGTGTTGTTCAGCATGGATGACCCTAGGGAAAGATGGGAATAATTAGAACGATCAGGTATTCAGTAACAGAATTATAAAGGAGAGAAAGGGTGGTGGCAGAAGCTGGTCTCCCCTTTAGGCTGACAGTCATGTGAACAAAGTAGGTGGGAGGACGAGAGGAGTGGCTCTGGAAAGACCGGGCAGTGGCATTAATTCCAAAGGAGGAAGCATACTTGTGGGGGCAACATTTTAGGGTACTGAAGACAGGAACAGGCTTGCCCTAAAATTAGAAAACCAAAATAATGTCAGAGGAAAGGATATTCCAAAACTAAACCAAACATCTCTTCTGCCAGTTTTGAATTTAACTTTGAATAGTAAATTCTGAGAAAAGTCTTTCAAAGTGCAGAGGAGAAGCAGAGAATGGAGACGGGTGGGTGGCGACAGACACCAGCGAGGCCGCAGAGCTCTGCAGGAAAGTGACATGTCAGGTCTCCTCCTCGGTTATCTGTGATTTGATTCGGTTCAGGCAGCTGTCTGGATTCACAGTTCTTGGCCAAAAAATGACCAGACCCACCAAAAACAAGGCAAGCATGAAACAACTTTTATTAAGGAAGAGAAAGATTTACAGAGCAAGATACGTTCACCACAGACAATAAAGGGCACCTTATGGAGACAAAAAAAGCCCTTGGTTATGGTCTGGCGTTCTGTTTTATCCTGTCTGGATTGGGCCCTCCTCAGGGGTTAGCCATCACCTGTGAAGCCCTTTGATGGACAGTTAAGGATGGAATACTTAGCCGGGGGTTACTCGAGGTAACTTTCCAAATCCTATTCATCCTATATTGCCTGGGCTGTGTGGCCACACCTCCTTCCGACAGGTGTAGAAGTTGCTCAGACAGGATCAAGGCAGGGCAGCACCAAGATTGGCTGCTCTCCTCCTTCCTGGGCGGGGCAATTGTTGGGGGCCACACCAAGGCAAAGCACCCACTTTGTCCCTTAGGAGAGTCTCCGAGGTCTTGCTATCCAACAATTTCATGACCTCTAGTTGAAAATAAACAACTGTCCCTGCTTACAGACCTGCCCGCAGAGTCCTACATCATTTCTTTGGTTTTCAGTGTCCCGTTTTTAAACCCTGGCAACTCCACCCAGAGAGGGCTTTCTATCAGTATTTGAAAAGGGCACATTTCCTCTTGTGCAAGAAAATAGAGCTTATCTAATTTTCTTACGTCCTAGAGGGACTATCTGATATCTTATATTTACTCTGTAGGAAACAAAGTTCCTCATTTTCTTTTTTAATTTTAGGTTCAGTATTCCCAGAGTAGTGGAAAGATAGTCAGATATTCAGGCAGGTTGGTGCTGGTTAAATAATACCTGATATTTATCTGCATACCAGCAAATCAGTCAGTTATTTCCATTCTGAATAATTTAGAAAAACAAAGGTGGCCTATCACTTTGAACAGCAATATTTCTTTCAGCAACAATCCCTGTAGATAAGTTCGTATCAAACACTGAGCTAAAGACTGTTCTATAATGTAGAAAATCAAAATTAGTATCTAATCTTGCACTCGAACCTGCACAAAAAGGTTTTTGTAGAAGCAAAGAAAAACAATACTGGGGAAAACTATACTTCTTGAGCTTTTCAAAGTCTTTTAATCACAACACAGCTGAGATTCTGCTTTCCGAGTAATGCTCCTTTTGTTTCAAACAATTACTAAGCTTGTTCTAGTGTAAGTTTGATAATAAAATAAATAGGAACCAAAACTAATATGGCAGAAGCAGACTGGCTTCTAATTCTTCTCCTGGCTGCCCGACTTCTTTAGTCCTGGCCTCTGTAAACACACAGAAGGGTGGTGCAGATGAGAAGTGCTAAAGAGACTTGAGGTCCTGGAGTCCCACCCTCTCCTTTTATTATGAATAAACTGAAGTTTAAAGGGCCAGGAGACAGCTGTGGGTGGAGAGCAAGTTAAGTATACCTCTCTGGCTAACTCTCGAGATTGTTTAAAGGTGGGAAACAAGTTGCAGGTTCTAAAATAAACCATAGTTAATTGTGAAAAAGCTCTCTCTTCCTTAACTGGAAGCTTCTTAGGGGAAACCCATCACTGTCATCACACTTATATATCCATTCTTTTTTGTTGTTGTTGTTGCAGTTTGGCCGGGGCTGGGTTTGAACCTGCCACCCTCAGCATATGGGGCTGGCGCCCTACTCACTGAGCCACAGGTGCCACCCCCTATATATCCATTCTTACACGCCTCAGTTCCTAGTATAATGTGTTACACAGGGAAGATACAGAGATTCTAGATGAAGGAATAATCATACTCTAAAATTTTTGTGGATTGCATATTTGTGTCCCCCTAAAATTTATATATTGAACCCCCAATCCCCAGTGACATGGTATCGGAAGTAGGCCTTTGGAAGATCAGACCTTGTGGGTGGAGCCCTCAAGATGGAGCCCTCACTGAGTGGGCATTGGGTTATTTCATACTTATGTAATTTTGGGGGAAGGGGGCAAATTTCTCAAGAAGTGTTTAGTTAAACACTAGGTTCTTGAAATGTTCCCAGAAATAAAAGAGTCAAATAAAAGATAAAATGAATCTGAATGTACATCACACATCCATTTGGAAACCCCAAATGCCCAACAGCATTTATAAAAGTGTTCCAAGTTCCTGAAAAACCTATTTATATCAATTCAGTATTTCACAACGTTTTCAAACAAGAATTTTTTTTTTTAACTTAAAACTTGTTGATGTCTCTGCAATACCATTTTTGGACAGACTATACAGAAATACAAACATAAGCTACGGACTATTCCTAGTTAAATTTTTCTTAGGAAGAAAGAAAAAAGGAAGAAACATTCCACAGTAGGACTTAATGGTCCTTTTATAATAAGCAAATACATATTGTTCTAAAAAATGATAATTTTGAAAACACTCATCTCAAAAATTCGAGATTGTTGCCCTTAGGTTTTAGTTCAATAAATGCAACTACGGGCCACAATGCTGTCATCTACTTCCACATAACAAGATAGGCTTATAATTCTTTAATTTATGTGGGTTTTCAAAGCATTTGTTTGACAGATTTTAGATGAGCAGCTAATCTGTCATTTACAGAAGGGACAGTGATGAGAGCGGGCACTGCTTAATTCATTCACATGCTGTATTATCTGTTGATTTAATTTATTTAGCTCATTCTTTACTAAAAGTATTGACAGAAGGGAAAAAATATTATTCACAATCTTGCAGGTTAAAAAAAAAAAAAAGGAGATGCTGATATCAGGCTCAGGACAGCAGGAGAAAGCTGGGATGTTTCTGATCCCAGGAGGAAGGGGAAATGTGATTGACTGATGGTTATCTGACCTATTTTATTCTGAATTGTCATGGATGCCACAATAGTGGTGGAGAGCTTCATGCATGTGACAGGTATTTACCAAAGGCTTTTTCTGCATTGTGTATAATCAAGAACACCATTTCATACACATATTGTTTTCAGAATGGAATTTTTGCTAGGGTTGTGATTATTTTAGAACTTTTGTTATGGTTTTGATTGTTCTAGATTTTTCTTAGGGTTGTCATTGTAGCAAATTAGAAGCCAGAATTGTGATAATATTTTATATAGAGAGGAAATGTCATTTCCCATTGTCTGGCCCTTGAAAATTTTTATTTAATAAAATTATAATCTATTTTCAATTATAATTTAAAATATTCTCAATTTAGTTCTCAGAATTCTTACTCATTGACCATGAAGATTTTTACTAACAATAGACTATCTAAGCTATGAAAACAGTTTGCTTTGGTGCTTTGGATGGTTATAATGACAGGGGTAAAAATATTTTAAATAGTAAGAATAGGACCCAATTTCTATTTCTAAAAAATATCACTTTGTTTTTCAGTAAAACTGAAGAAAGTAATTCCTAATTTTTTTTTTTTTTTGGTCTGGTTGTTCCAATGGATTCTATAGAAACTGAAGCTTAGGCTTGCCTAAAAATCATAGGGAAATGGAGATGAATTTAGAGATTCTTTTCTTTTCTTTCTTTTTTTTTTTTTTTTGAGACAGAGTCTTATTCTGTTGCCTAGGCCAGGTGTCAGCCTAGCTCACTGCAGCCTTAAACTCCTGGGCTCAAAAGATCCTCCTGCCTCAGCCTCACATGAGGCTGGGACTACAGATGCTGCCACAATTCGGGCTAATTTTTCTGTATTTAGTAGAACTGGGGATCTCATTCTTATACTCACATCTTGAACTCCTATGCTCAACAGATCCACCCACCTTGGTCTCCTAGTGCTAGGGTTACAGGGGTGAGCCATCACGCCTGGCCAACTTAGAGATTCTTTATGTCAATGTAATCTTAAGGTCCTATGACTTTTTTGAAGACAGATATTGAACTTTGACTTGTGTGCGAATGAAGTTCTTAAAATATTATCCTTGATGGAGATTTCTCCCTGATGCCTAGCTACATGATCAAATGGTCACATTAGCTAAAGATCAAATTTAACAAATATGTCTTAATTTAATAAGTATAAATTAGCACCTACTAAGATGTGGGAACTACCAAATTCTGGTGTTAGGTGGTAAAAAAATGAGAGTTGATTTCTGCTATTGTGGCGCTTTCAGGGCAATGGTAAAAATCAGATGTAAACAAATTCAACAAACAAAGCATATATAGTAAAATGTCTAATTGTGATAAATACAAAATGAAAGCATTTTTTGAAGGACACTAACCTAAGAGGATCAAAATCAGATAGAACGTGGAAGCTACAGATTCTTCAAGAAGTGGCATTTAAGCTGAATACAAAAGATAAATAAAAATCACTTAAAAAAAAAGAAGACAAGTTTTTAGAGAGCTTGAAGGTAGAACCAGAGGAGGGAGGAATGATATTTCACAAGGAAGGGGAGCATATAAAAAATTGTGTGGAATTTCTGAGGAACAAAGGAACAAACCAAAAAATTCCAAAAATTGTGTGGAATTTCTGAGGAACAAAGAGAAAGCCACAGTATCTACATCTGGGACAAAAGACAGTGGAAGAGTCACAATGAGCTTGGAGAGAAAAGTAGTGTCAAATCATTAGGAACTTCTATGCCAACTTAGGGAACATGGGGTTAGGCCTAATTGAGTGTTCTTATGAAGGTTGGGAGTTAAAGTTGTCTAAATTATGCTTTAAAATATTACCATAGTGGGTGGTGCCTGTGGCTCAAAGGAGTTGGGTGCTGACCCCATATGCCAGAGGTGGCGGGTTCAAACCCAGCCCCAGCCACTAAAAAAAAAACTAAAAAAAAAAAACTAAAAAAAAAATTACCTTAATAGATGGTGGAGTGTTATCAGTGGAGTTGACAAGATTATAAGCAAAGAGAATATTTAGAAATTATAGTATATTATAGAAATTTTTATATAATTTCTATAATTTTTTATTTTCTATAATATATTTATTAAAATTTTATATTTATATAAAATTCTATATTTATAAAAATTTCTATAATTTTTATAAATAATTTCTAAAATAATTTAGAAATTATAGAATATTTAGAAATTATACTAGAAATTATAGTATCACCCTTTGTGAGAAATGTCACTTGTACTGGAGTACTAGGAACTGGAACAACAGTAATTTATAAATGCCATAATTTTAGAAAAAGAATCACAAGAACTTGGTTATGCCTTGGTTTGGGGACATGCAAACAGGGATTTGTCCAGAATACTTTTAAGTTTATGGCTTAAGCAAAGGATGGCTAAAGCTGCCATTTACAAAGATGTGGAATCCCAAGGGTCGGTTCTGGGAGGTATTACATTTGTGATGTCCATGACCCTTGGGCAGATATGCAAATGGGCATTGGCAACCCAGAAAAGAAATCTGTGCTGAAGATAAAAATTTCAGAACTGGCATACGAACTAAATTAAGGCCATAGGGAAGATGAGTTTACTGAAGGAAAAGCAAAATGGTTAAGAGAAGGCCCAGTACTTGGACAAGGAACAATTAACAATTAGAGTGTAATGAAGGAAAAGACAAGTGCTCTGAGTACTACTATTGTGTAACAAACTACCCCCAAATCAGTGGCATAAAATAATAACAATCCTTTCCTAATATTGTGTTTCACAGTTCTGGTAGTGGACGGGACTGGCTGCACACTTCTTTTTCGGGGTCTCTCCTGTGATTGTCATCAGTCGGTACTGAGGCTAGACTAGGTGAAACTGCCCTGGCTTGTCTCCATTTCGAGGTGGTCTCCTCAGCACAACAACTTCAGCATGGGCAGACTCCACCCCTGCAGCTCAAAGCCCACGAAAGAGAGAGCCAGCCTGTCAGGCGTGCACTTGAAAATCGCATAGGTGATCTCACCTCTTACTCTATTTAGAGTAAGTTACTGAGTTACCAAGCCCAGCCCACATTTAAAGGCATGAAATTTAAACTCCATCTGCTGAACACAAGATTGTCAAGGAAACTGTAGACAGGGTTTCAAACCCCCACAATAAGATCAAAAGCCCAGGAAACCTAAGCAAAAATGGACAAATGGGACCATATCAAGCTCAAAGGCACAGCAAAGGAAACAATTAACAAAGTGAAGAGACGGTTCACAGACTGGGAGAAAAATACTTGTGAATTACCAGCCAGAATATATAAGGAATTCAAACAGCTCCATAGCAAAAACCAAAAACAGAAGCAAAATGCCCCCCCTCAAATAATATGATTTTTAAAATGGGCAAAAGATCTGAATAGACATTTCTCAAAAGAAGACATACAAATGGCCAACAGGTACCTGAAAGAAAAATACACTCACTAATCATCAGGGAAACACAAGTCAAAACCACAATGAGATGTCATCTCACCTTAGTTAAAATGGCTTTTATCAAAAAGACAAAAAATAGGATGCTGGTGAGAATGTGGAGAAAAAGGAATGCTTGTAGTTGGTGGGAATATAAATTAGTGGAAAACAGTATGGCAGTTTCTGAGAAATTAAAAATAGAACTTTAATATGATCCAGTAATTTCACTGATGTGTATATATTAAAAAGAAAATCAGTATATCAAAGAGGCATCTGCATTACCACATTTATTACAACATTGTTCACAACAGCCAAAAAATGTAATCTACTTAAGTGTTCATCAGTGAATGAATGGATGAAGAAAAGTGGTACACTGAATGGGCACAATGTACGGGTGTATGGTATACCTTTTGGGTGCAGAACATAACTACCAGAGGGACTATACTTAACAAATTCAAATACTGTGATTTTGTTGTTTGTACCCTCATTTTAACCTGAAATTAAAAACAAGCACAGAAACAGCAAAGCAAATTATTCCACACTTTTTTAATATCATGAATATGGCACAGCCTTATGAAAATTAGTTTTAAATGCAAAAACAAAAGTAAGAAAAGTGGTACATATATAAAATGAAATAGTATTCTGTCATAAAAAAGGTGAAATCGTGTCATTTTCAACAACAGAGATGGAAATAAGGAACGTGAATGTAAGTGAAATAAACAAGGCACTGAAAGACAAATATAGTATGTTCTCACTCATAGGAGAGGGCTAAAATAATTGATCTCACAGAGGTAGAAAATAGAATGATGGTTACCAAAGACTGGAAAGGGTACTAGGAAGGGGGAGGGAGGGAGAAAGAGAAGTTGATTACAGTTAGATAGTAGGAATAAGATTTAGTGTTAAGTAGCAGAATAGGGTGACTATAGTTAACAATACATTACTGTTTATATCAAAGTAAGTTGGGGTGTATTTGGAATGTCCCTAACACAAAGAAATGATAAATGTTTGAGGTGACAGATATCCCAATTACCCTGGTTGGATCAGTATATGTTGTATGCTTATATCAAAATAACAGGTGTATCCATAAATGCATATAAGTATTATGTGCCCATAAAAATAAAAATAAAAATTTAATGAAAAAGCAGCAGAAAACTCCACAATAACTTATGAAGAGAGGAAAATGCAATTTCCTGAGAGCTAAAGGAAGAAGTGGCTTAAGATTTTCCTTGCAAAGTTTTTATTTCAGCTGTCTTCACCCTCCTCTTTCTGATCTTCCCTTTCCTGGTTTTATAGAGAAATCGATCTGTACCAAACAACCTGTGTTACTTACTTTAATCCATGATTGATTATGTAAAAAGAAAATCATATGTGCTTTCAAGAAAAGTCAGTCAGACGCAGAAGTAATTCAATTTATGAATTTGATATTGCAAACTATTGAGCCAGATCAGGGAGAGACACCTCTGCTTTGAAGATTGTTTGTTCTCAACTGAATCAACGTGGTGATGGCAATCATTTTTTTCCAGTATTTTGATGAAAAGATAATGGAACCAAAGTAAAACATTTGATTATGTGTCAGCATGTGAGTGAGCACTGCAGAGCCAGTCTTCAAGAGGTGCTTCATACACTCAGTGAACTGAACGAGCCAGAAAGAACATGGGCTTCCAGTGGTTGAGAGTTGGAGGCCCTCAACAAGCACTTCTTGGCCACCAGTGTGCTGCTGCTGGCAGAGGCTATGCGGAAATCATGAGCCACTATTCCAGTAGGGAGTCTCTGGCTTGGTCTTTTCTTTAAATTCTGCTTTGTCTGATGTTCCTATTTCATCACACACAACATTTTTTTTTTTTTTTTAAGTTTAAGGATGTGATAGCACTTTCTTTTTTTTTTTTTTTTTTTTTTTTTTTGAGACAGAGTCTCACTATGTCGGCCTGGATAGAGTGCCATGGCGTCACAGGTCACAGCAACCTCAAACTCTTGGGCTCAAGCGATTCTCTTGCTTCAGCCTCCCAAGTATCTGGGACTACAGGTGCCCACCACAACACCCAGCTACCTTTTGGTTGTAGTTGTCATTGTTGTTTGGTAGGCCTGGGCTGGATTCGAACCTGCCAGCTCCATTGTATATGGCTGGCATCCCAGCTGCTAACCTACAGGTGCGGAGCCACGGTAGAACATGGTAGATGGTAATGGACATGAAATTACCAGATATGAGTTAAGAAAATGTTGATGATTATGCCATCTTGATCCACATTTTTCCCTTTTCCAAACTTCCCTGTGTCCCCCGAGGCTTTCTTAGGATTTCATAACAGGTGTACGTGTGCATGTGCGTGTGTGTTTTCTCTTGCCCTGTAGCTTCAGGACATGCAGGAGTTATGACATGAGGAAGAAAGTGACTGTGGGGTGTTGTTTTCCTCCAGCACCCCAATGATGTGCTGAGAGCTGGCCATGGCCATTGACTAAAGACACAGGTCTTTGGGTTCTTTCCACACAGCCCTCCCTGCCTTGGGTTCTAAGAATCACTCCATCCTGTTGCCCTTTCAAAGCTAAGAATGGTTTCTGGGCTCTCATGGTACTGAGTTTCAGAAGTACTGCAGAATTCCATAGTGGTTTCTTTAAATAGGACCTTCACCTTTGTAAATAATTCTTGGCTAAATGCTCTATAAATTATAGAACTTGAGATGTCTGGCATGACTTCTGGGTTTATGGCTTAGGAAACTTGGAAGACAAAGGTGATATTTATTTACTATGACAAGGAAGATCAGAGGTAGGCTTTGAGATACAGTATTACATTTAAGATGTCTATGAGTAGATGTGCAAATGGGAAGTTGAAACCAAAGAGAAGTCTATATTGAAGATAATAATTTCAGAGATATCATACTGATGCCTATACCAGAACTGTGACTCACAAAGGTGGAGGTTGGTGGCCAGCTTGGGTGGCAGGCACAGATGACGGAGAGCTGATAAGCTGCTCAACAATGGCAAGGTAAATTTACCAGCCAGCAGAAGGGTCACATTCCTTGCCCCTGAGCAGAGAGAAAAGGAGAGGTTCCAACTCCAGTGAAGGCTGGCCCTGAAGGGTGGCTGCGAGCTAGGATTCAGCTCTGGTGCCTTCTGGGCCTGAGAACACAGCCTGGCATGGAGGCCTGTGCTGTTTACAGGTCAAGTTTCCCAGCTGTGTTGGAACTTTCCCATATGGGCTCCCTTCCCTCTTACCCAAGCTCCCCTTTCTGCAAGCCCTATTCTTTCCTGGTTCATTTCCCAATATCTTCCCTGTAGTCTCAGGGAAATCCTTCTCCTCATTCTGTTCAACCCCCTTCTCACCTGCTTTGGAATCTTCTTTTTCTCCTGCTATTACTTAATAGACTTTGATGAACCATTAAACCAAGAGTATAAATCATTAGCCACTGAAAAACTCACCCTCCTTCCTCAAACCTCTCTGGGGAGAAAATATTTGCATTGTGTCCTTTAAGTGAAGCAAATAAATAAACAAATAAAAAAGAAGAAGAAATGAGAATCCCCTGCTGCACTAAACATCTTAAAGAATTTCAAGGAAAATGAATGACATGATCTAATCCTTGAGTTTTTACAATCTGATGGGAGATGGGACAGCCTGGATAAGGAGATAAAAATAAAAATATCAAGTTCACAATGAAATTGTAGCATGAGTAACTGCATGTATGAAAGTCCACCTGAGAAGGAAAATTACAGATATTGGATCAGTTAAACTGGGAAGGTTTTAAGGAGAAGTGAAGTTTTGTGTGGCAACTGAAGAAAAGGAAAAAAGTGATTGATAAGAAGAGAGGTTGTTCCTGGAAGTGAAGAAAACAAGGTAGGTGTGAATGCACAGGGGAACACAGGAAAGCTGCTTCTTCAGTCCTCAGGCAGATTTCCTTTGTATTACTGAAGATGAGGAGCCAAGAAATAAAAAAAGTTTAAATGCAGTTGAGCACTTACATCACAGGCCCAGAACTTAGGACAGGCAGATAGGAATGTTCCGTTCTTGGGGTCATCCGTTAAGGGTTGTGCAAACTTCAGAGGCAGGGCCGTTCACTTCCCGGAGCCTCCCTTTCAGAACTTGTGTGTGTAGATAATTTGGATTCATCTGATTTTCTTCCTGAAGTCTGAAGAGAAATCTGTGCCACTATAAGAACAAAGATGAGAAAACACGGTAGCCCCTGGGCCTCAGACATTTAAACAGATTCACACTTGGTGAGGAAAGAGTTCATTATAACCAGAAAACAGGCAAGCCAATAATAGCCTATGGAACTTTGGGAAACCCATACTGGGGACCTCTTTACCACAGAACAGTGAAGATCTGGCTTGGTGAGATCTAGTCAACAGCACTCAGTGTAAGACAGACTATAGATCCAAGGCCGCCTCCCTGGACTGGGAGGATTCCTGGGCTGAGAACTGCACAGAAAGTCATCAAAGTCTCACTTTGATGCTTACTTCTTCATACAGTTACTGTCATCAAATTTTTTTTTTTTAATTTTTTATTTATTTATTTATTTATTTTATTGTTGGGGATTCATTGAGGGTACAATAAGCCAGGTTACACTGATTGCAATTGTTAGGTAAAGTCCCTCTTGCAATCATGTCTTGCCCCCATAAAGTATGACACACACTAAGGCCCCACCCCCCTCCCTCCATCCCTCTTTCTGCTTCCCCCCCATAACCTTAATTGTCATTAATTGTCCTCATATCAAGATTGAGTACATAGGATGCATGCTTCTCCATTCTTGTGATGCTTTACTAAGAATAATGTCTTCCACGTCCATCCAGGTTAATACGAAGGATGTAAAGTCTCCATTTTTTTTAATGGCTGAATAGTATTCCATGGTATACATATACCACAGCTTGTTAATCCATTCCTGGGTTGGTGGGCATTTAGGCTGTTTCCACATTTTGGCGACTGTAAATTGAGCTGCAAGAAATAGTCTAGTACAAGTGTCCTTATGATAAAGGATTTTTTCCTTCTGGGTAGATGCCCAGTAATGGGATTGCAGGATCAAATGGGAGGTCTAGCTTGAGTGCTTTGAGGTTTCTCCATACTTCCTTCCAGAAAGGTTGTACTAGTTTGCAGTCCCACCAGCAGTGTAAAAGTGTTCCCTTCTCTCCACATCCACGCCAGCATCTGCAGTTTTGAGATTTTGTAATGTGGGCCATTCTCACTGGGGTTAGATGATATCTCAGGGTTGTTTTGATTGCATTTCTCTAATATATAGAGATGATGAACATTTTTTCATGTGTTTGTTAGCCATTCGTCTGTCATCAAATTTTAATTTTGAAATTCTGTCTGTTTTTATAAAATGTACGTATCTGTAAAATCCACAATAAGTTGAGTAAGAAAAGTACAGTTGGACAAACTCTCTGAGTGAACTGACCTGTGTTTGAGGGATATGGATAAAGACTGCAAACCAGTGGGGGAATGTGGCTATGACCTTGTGCTGATTTAGGCACCTATGATTAGCAGGGAAGTATCACCATCATTTTTACCTTTGAAACTTAACTTCCTTGTAAGTAAGTGATGTATTATGTGAAAGTATTGTTTTCTTTTAGGTCAGAAATAAAACACAGCTCAAAGCGAACATTTTCTGTTGAAATTTAGTACAAATGCCCATTGTCTCCACTGCTTTTTAATATTGTAATGGAAGTCTAAGCCACCATGATAAGGCATGAGAAGGCAATCATGGGCATCAAATAGAAACAGAGGAGATCAAACTTTCACTCTTAGCAGATGATATGATTTGTATATCTGGAAAATCCCAGGGAATCAACTACAAAACTCTTAGAAGTGATCCAGGAATACAGCAGTATCTCAGGTTATAAAATCAATACTCACAAATTGGTAGCTTTCATATATACCAACAATAGGCAAACTGAAAAAAATGTCAAGGACTCTATTCCTTTTACTGTAGTGCCAAAGAAGATGAAAAATTTGGAAGTTTACCTAACAATGCACATGAAAGATGTCTATAAAGAGAACTATGAAACTCTGAGAAAAGAATTAACTGAAGATGTTAACAAATGGAAAAACATACCATGCTCATGGCTGAGAAGAATCAACATTGTTAAAATGTCCATACTACCCAAAGCAATATACAATTTTAATTCAATCCCTATTAAAGCACCAAGTCACACTTTAAAGACCTTGAAAACTAATACTTCAATTGATGTTATTTAAACTATTATTAGAATTCATAGCCCAATCTCAAAGTCAACTATAAAATCCATATTTTGACCGTTAGTGTTTTATTACAATATTTGAAAGGTATATTTTTATAAGAAAATCAGAATGATATTCAACGCCAATCCAAGTTATCCAATTCTGTTCGCCATTTGTATAGATTGGTGGACTTATTGATTCAATCCACAGAATTAATGCTAACTTTCACTGAAAGTTAGGAGAAAAAAAAGACTTACTTAAAAAACAAAATGAGAAAAAAAGAATGAGGATGTTAATAAGAGAATTTTCAGTTCACCATTGACAGTAAATATGCTGTAGCTTCTTTGTTTTTGATGAAATAAAATAGGCCCTATTGAGTAATGGAACTTAGTTTCTGTCTTGAAGGAATAATTACAGAATAATAATGGGATCACTAGGAAATTTATGAGACTAAAATACATGTCTTTTCCATAATACCAAGATATGATGAAGTAAAGAAAGTCAACAGCCCCAGCTCATCAAAGCCACTTGAAAGTGCTAATGTCTTCCAAACGTCAAAACAACACAATTTAGCTAAAAAATAGTCAAATTCCTTGAGTGCATGTTAACAAAACACATGAAATATATGCTTAAAAGACCAAAGTTTTCATTTTTAATCAGTTTCTTTGAAGTACTAAGAAGAATTTCCAGGCATTATCCCCTTGTGTTCTTTGTGCCAGGGTCAGCTTTATGGCATGGAAAAGCACAGTCATGGAGGTCCTTGTCCTGAGAAAGATCCCATGTTTGGGGGTTAATGCCTTGTGCTTGGATCTTAACATTTCTTAAAAATTGTTTATTTGAATTTATAGTGTTATAGTGAAGTTGTATGGGGCAATGGAGCATATGTCACATGCTCACTGAGAAGTGTGGCTCATACCTAATCCTGCCTCCTTCCTGCCCTCCCATGTGGGTTATAGATTGTCCACTCTCCCATCCCTCACAACCTGTGCTACTTTCCTTCTCCTTGATGCAGCTGTCCCCACTTGGTGCCAGTGTGCCTCGAGAGCTAGGTCTGGATTCATGGGCTCCTATGAGAGGGTGGATCATGGTGTCAGTTTTCTCTATGCAAGGCTGGAAGCACCATGGCACATTCCCAGATGACTACCAACCCTATCGTCCTCACTGGAGCAGATATTAAGCATGCCCTCCTGAGTTGGACTGCCCAGTCTGAGCTGTGGCAGAACTCCTGAAAGAAGGAAAGATGTCTAGAAAGTGGACTGTCTCATTGTCTGAGGGGGCATGACACTAAATAACAAATAAAATGCACAGGTCAAGCCAGAAAAGAGAACAAAAGAAACAGGAGTGATGCGTTGGTATCTTTGATGGCGTTTTCCCTGCCTTTTGAATAAGTAGCTACAGATTTTCATTGGTACCTACACATTGTAGAATCAGCCTTGCCGAATGCCCATGATGCAGGGCACAAATAGATGCTCAATAAATATTTCTTAAATAGATGTAAACTTCATTAAAGAGACTGCCATTGTCGACCGTGACAGTTGTCACACCTATCAAGTGATGAAAAATCACTTTATATTTCCACACCAAAGAGAATGCATTATTTAGTTACAAAGGAGAGGAAAGTGGTAGTGGGAAGTGCCACAGTTTGGGCTCATATAGAGAATCTTGATATAGTTCTTTCTCTTGTCCTTGTGGGATCCATAGAAAAAGGCCAATATTCAGGACTGTTCCATGTCTAAATCCAGCACCCTTTCTTCTTGCTTCATTGTACCAATTATTATTTTTTTTTTTTATTGTTGGGGATTCATTGAGGGTACAATAAGCCAGGTTACACTGATTGCAATTGTTAGGTAAAGTCCCTATTGCAATCGTGTCTTGCCCCCATAAAGTGTGACACACACCAAGGCCCCACTTCCCTCCCTCCATTCCTCTTTCTGCTTCTCCCCCATAACCTTAATTGTCATTAATTGTCCTCATATCAAAATTGAGTACATAGGATTCATGCTTCTCCATACTTGTGATGCTTTACTAAGAATAATGTCTTCCACTTCCATCCAGGTTAATACGAAGGATGTAAAGTCTCCATTTTTTTTAATGGCTGAATAGTATTCCATGGTATACATATACCACAGCTTGTTAATCCATTCCTGGGTTGGTGGGCATTTAGGCTGTTTCCACATTTTGGCGATTGTAAATTGAGCTGCAATAAACAGTCTAGTACAAGTGTCCTTATGATAAAAGGATTTTTTCCTTCTGGGTAGATGCCCAGTAATGGGATTGCAGGATCAAATGGGAGGTCTAGCTTGAGTGCTTTGAGGTTTCTCCATACTTCCTTCCAGAAAGGTTGTACTAGTTTGCAGTCCCACCAGCAGTGTAAAAGTGTCCCCTTCTCTCGACATCCATGCCAGCATCTGCAGTTTTGAGATTTTGTGATGTGGGCCATTCTCACTGGGGTTAGATGATATCTCAGGGTTGTTTTGATTTGCATTTCTCTAATATATAGAGATGATGAACATTTTTTCATGTGTTTGTTAGCCATTCGTCTGTCATCTTTAGAGAAAGTTCTATTCATGTCTCTTCCCATTGATATATGGGATTGTTGGCTTTTTTCATGTGGATTAATTTGAGTTCTCTATAGATATTAGTTATCAAGCTTTTGTCTGATTGAAAATATGCAAATATCCTTTCCAATTGTGTAGGTTGTCTCTTTGCTTTGGTTATTGTCTCCTTAGCTGTACAGAAGCTTTTCAGTTTAATGAAGTCCCATTTGTTTATTTTTGTTGTTGTTGCAATTGCCATGGCAGTCTTCTTCATGAAGTCTTTCCCCAGGCCAATATCTTCCAGTGTTTTTCCTACGCTTTCTTGGAGGATTTTCATTGTTTCATGCCTTAAATTTAAGTCCTTTATCCATCTTGAATCAATTTTTGTGAGTGGGGAAAGGTGTGGGTCCAGTTTCAGTCTTTTACATGTAGACATCCAGTTCTCCCAACACCATTTATTGAATAGGGAGTCTTTCCTCCAAGGTATGTTCTTGTTTGGTATATTGAAGATTAGGTGGTTGTAAGATGTTAGTTTCATTTCTTGGTTTTCATTTCAATTCCAAGTATCTATGTCTCTGATTTTGCGCCAGTACCATGCTGTCTTGACCACTATGGCTTTGTAGTACAGACTAAAATCTGGTATGCTGATGCCCCCAGCTTTATTTTTATTACTATGAACTGCCTTAGCTATACGGGTTTTTTTCCAGTTCCATACAAAACGCAGAATCATTTTTTCCAAATCTTGAAAGTACGAATTTGGTATTTTGATAGGAATGGCATTGAATAGGTAGGTTGCTTTGGGAAGTATAGACATTTTAACAATGTTGATTCTTCCCATCCATGAGCATGGTATGTTCTTCCATTTGTTAATATCCTCTGCTATTTCCTTTCTGAGGATTTCATAGTTTTCTTTATAGAGGTCCTTCATCTCCTTCGTTAGATATATTCCTAGATATTTCATTTTCTTTGAAACTATGGTGAAGGGAGTTGTGTCCTTAATTAGCTTCTCATCTTGACTGTTATTGGTGTATACAATGGCTACGGACTTGTGGACATCGATTTTTATATCCTGAAACATTACTGTATTTTTTGATGACTTCTAGGAGTCTTGTGGTTGAGTCTTTGGGGTTCTCAAAGTATAACATCATGTCATCAGCAAAGAGGGAGAGTTTGACCTCCTCTGCTCCCATTTGGATTCCCTTTATTTCCTTGTCTTGCCTAATTGTATTCGCTAAAACTTCCAGCACTATGTTGAATAGTAAAGGTGACAGAGGACAACCTTGTCTGGTTCCAGTTCTAAGAGGAAAAGCTTTCAGTTTTACTCCATTCAGTAAAATATTGGCTGTGGGTTTGTCAAAGATAGCTTCAATCAGTTTTAGAAATGTGCCACCTGTGCCTATACTCTTCAGTGTTCTAATTAGAAAAGGATGCTGGATTTTATCAAATGCTTTTTCTGCATCTATTGAGAGGATCGTGTGATCTTTATTTTTGCCTCTGTTAATATGGTGGATAACGTTTATGGACCTGCATATGTTAAACCAGCCTTGCATTCCTGGGATGAAGCCTACTTGATCATGATGAATGATTTTTTTGATGATAAGCTGTAATGTATTGGCTAGGATTTTGTTGAGAATTTTTGCGTCTATATTCATGAGTGATATTGGTCTGAAATTCTCCTTTTTGGTTGGGTCTTTTCCTAGTTTTGGTATCAGGTTGATGTTTGCTTCATAGAATGTGTTGGGGAAGATTCCTTCTTCCTCAATTTTTGGAATAATTTCTGCAGTACAGGAATAAGCTCTTCCTTGAAGGTGTGTTAGAATTCTGGAGTGAAGCCATCTGGACCAGGGCATTTTTTGGTTGGAAGATTTTTTATTGTTTCTTTGATCTCAGTGCTTGAAATTGGTCTGTTCAGGAGCTCTATTTCTTCCTGGCTGAGTCTAGGGAGAGGGTGTGATTCCAAATATTTATCCATTTCCTTCACATTGTCAAACTTCTGGGCATAGAGTTTCTGGTAGTATTCAGAGATGATCTCTTGTATCTCTGTGGGATCAGTTATTTCCCCTTTATCATTTCTGATTGAGGTTACTAGAGATTTTACTTTTCTATTCCTCGTTAGTCTGGCCAATGGTTTATCTATTTTATTTATTTTTTCAAAAAACCAACTCCTTGTTTCATTAATTTTCTGAATGATTCTTTTGTTTTCAATTTCATTGATCTCTGATTTGATTTTGGATATTTCTTTTCTTCTACTGAGTTTAGGCTTAGAGTATTCTTCTTTTTCCAATTCCATAAGATGGCTTTTGAGATTGTTGATGCACTCTCTTTCTGTTTTTTCAATGTAGGCATCTAAAGCGATGACTTTTCCTCTCAAAACTGCTTTTGCAGTATCCCACAGGTTTTGGTAGCTTGTGTCTTCATTGTTGTTATGCTCAAGGAAGTTAATGATTTCCTGTTTTATTTCTTCCTGCACCCATCTGTTATTGAACAGAAGATTGTTTAATTTCCATGCCTTTGAATGGGGTCCAGTGCTTTTGTTAGAGTTGAGTTCCACCTTTAGTGCCTTATGGTCTGAGAACATACAAGGTAAAATTTCAATTCTTTTGATTCTGTTTATATGTGTTTTGTGTCCCAATATGATCAATTTTGGAGAATGTTCTATGGGGTGATGAGAAGAATGTATATTCTTTATCTTTCGGATGGAGTGTTCTATATGCGTCTATCAAGCACAGTTGTTCTAGGGTCTCATTTAAATCTTTTATATCTTTGCTTAATTTCTGTTTAGAGGATCTGTCCAGCTCTGTAAGAGGAGTGTTAAAGTCCCCTGTTATGATGGTATTATCAGATATCATATTGCTCAGACTGAGTAAGGTCTGTTTCAAGAATCTGGGAGCATTTAAATTGGGTGCATAAATATTTAGAATCGAAATGTCTTCTTGTTGCATTTTTCCCTTGACCAATATAAAGTGACCATCTTTGTCTTTTTTGACTTTAGTTGCTTTAAATCCACATGTATCTGAAAATAAGATTGCAACTCTTCTTTTCTTCTGAATTCCATTTGCCTGAAAAATTGTCTTCCAACCCTTGACTCGGAGCTTTAATTTGTCTTTTGAAGCCAGGTGTGTTTCTTGCAGACAGCAAATGGATGGCTTGTGTTTTTTAATCCAGTCAACCAATCTATGTCTCTTCGGTGGGGAATTCAAGCCATTAACATTTATTGAGATAATTGATAAGTGTGGTAGTAATCTATTCGTCTTATTTTGTAAGAGTCCGTTGCTTAGTTTTATCTTTTGCATCAGTGTGGAGGTTAGGTTCTGTCCTTTGATTTCTGAGTTCTTACTTTGTTGCTGATCCATTGTGGTGGTCAGTGTGCAGAACAGGTTGAAGTATTTCCTGTAGAGCTGGTCTTGTTGTGGCGAATTTCCTCAATGTTTGTATATCCGTAAATGATTTGATTTCTCCGTCAATTTTGAAGCTTAGCTTAGCAGGGTACAGAATTCTGGGCTGAAAATTGTTCTGTTTAAGTAGATTAAAGGTAGATGACCATTGTCTTCTTGCTTGGAAAGTTTCATTAGAGAAGTCTGCGGTCACTCTGATGGATTTGCCCCTGTAGGTCAACTGGCGCTTACTCCTGGCAGCTTGCAGAATATTTTCTTTTGTCTTGACTTTAGACAGGTTCATCACAATGTGTCTGGGAGAAGCTCGGTTAGAGTTGAGGCGACCTGGGGTCCGATATCCCTCTGAAAGCAGTGTGTCAGAATCTTTGGTGATATTTGGGAAATTTTCTTTTATAATATTCTCTGGTGTGGCTTCCATTCCTCTGGGGCATTCTTCTTCCCCTTCTGGAATTCATATAACTCGTATGTTAGAATGCTTCATAAAGTCCCATAATTCTGACAGTGAATGTTCTGCTTTCTCTCTCTTCTTTTCTGCCTCTTTTACTATCTGAGTACTCAAGAACTTTGTCTTCTACCTCTGAAATTCTTTCTTCTGCATGATCTAACCTGTTGCTGATACTTTCCATTGCATCTTTAAGTTCCCTAATTGACTGCTTCAGTTCCTTCAGCTCTGCTACATCCTTTTTATGTTCTTCATATCGTTCATCTCTTATTTGATTCTGTTTTTGGATTTCCTTTTGGTTATTTTCCACTTTATTAGCAGTTTCCTTCATTGTTTCCATCATTTCTTTCATTGTTTTCAACATGTGTATTCTAAATTCCCTTTCTGTCATTCCTAACATTTCTTTATAGGTGGAATCCTCTGCAGTGGCTACCTCCTGGTCCCTTGGCGGGGTTGTTCTGGACTGGTTCTTCATGTTGCCTGGAGTTTTCTGCTGATTCTTCCTCATGAGTGATTTCTTTTATCTGTTTCTTTGCCCTAATTTTCGTTTCAATTCCTCTTGCTCTTTAAGTTCTCGTGCCTGTGGACTAAGGGTTACAGGACTAGAAGGGTGAGAAGGTTGAAGAGCAAAAAAGGGATGAAAGAAAGGAGGACCGATTGATAAGAAAAAAAAAAGAAAAATAGAGAAAGTAGAGGGGGTGGGTAAAAGGAATATTGACAAAAAGAAGAGAGGAACAGAAAGAGGGAGACAAAGCAATATAGGTGTACAGTAGGGTACTTTGACACAACCTTAAAAGAACCCCACCTTCTGTGGGTGCCCAGTTAGCTGGTTCCCTTGAGGTCAGCAGGTCTTTGCTAACCTGATCAGACACAGTACCCCACCTCCACCAAGTAGAGAGGAAAGACAAAAATGGTATAAATCAAACCAAAACAAACAAACAGAAAACTCTACGGGATAAAATTGGGTGAAAAACCAAATAATAGTGGTAGAAACACTAGCAAAAATGAAGTTCTAGTTATTGAAAAAGGCAGCAATGGGAAATTATAATTAAACTAGAAAAACTGAGAAAGAAAAATGATCTGTATGGAAAAGGTTGAAATTAAAAAACAAAACAACATCAACAACATCAAAATAAACAACCCCCCCCCAAAAAAAAAACACAACCAAAAACAAAGCAGTATGTATATGTTATTGAATATTGTCTGGGCAACACGTGGTCTTCTGTGGTATGAGATGTTAATCACACTTCTGATATGACTGGAGGCTGCTGATTTCTCAACCCCCAGCAGGTGGACATCCTAAATCTCTCTTCAGCCTACTTAAAAGGCACTTTGAACTTGTAAACTTGCTGAGCAGAAGCTTTCCCAGGAAAGTGCTTGTTGCTGGAATCACTGCTGAAGTGGCTATCCACTTATCCTGTGTGCCAAAACCCGTCTCACTCTGCCCCTGAGGGTTAGGGCTGCAAGGTGGCTCAGACCCCACCCTTCGGCTACTTGGTCACTGGGTTACCAGCTCCCACCGGATTCTAGCTCTGTGACCCTGAGTGTGGAGCCTGCCGGGGCAGATTGCTCACAATGGCTCCCTGTGACTCATAGCCAAACACTATTAGCTCCGTCTGGCTCAGTGGCTCAGACTGGGGCCCTAGACAACGGCCAAAGTTCTCCGCACTCCCACTCAGACTCTCCCCAAGGCAGTTCAACTGAGTGCCAAGTCCAAAGACACCAAAACAGTTCACAGGTAAGGCCTTTCTGGTTTGTAGTCTCATTGCTACTGAACTTACAGTTGCGGGCGGGTTTAGATGGATTGAACACACGCGACCACTTGCCGGTTTTCCACTGTTTTCGTCCTCCTCTTGGGGTCCAGAAGTCTCTCGCTGACTCCCTGTATCCTCACAGGGGTGATGATAGGCATATCCCACCAGCCAGAGATGCCTGGAGTCCTATCTCCCCAGACTCACAGTGCCCAGATGCAAGGAAAATGTTACTCAGCCGCCATCTTGCTCCACCTCCCATTGTACAAATTATTAAGGAGCCCCAGGTATAAATATCTTTTCTTCAAATAACTTTAGCTGTATATAGGTGTAGTGGCTAATGCCTATAATCCCAGCTACTTGGGAGCCTGAGGCAGAAGGATTCTTTGAACCCAGGACGTACAGTAAACTATGATTTTGCTACTGCATGTTAGCCTAGATGACAGAGTATGACCCTGTCTCAGAACAAAGCAAAAAAACAGAACAAAAACCATTCAGTTTTATTTTCAATTTAAGATTGACTTTTGTCTAAGATTTTCTTTGAAAAAAATTGAAAGTCACTACCAGAAGAGGAATTTCTAAAAAAAAAAAGAAAAATCAAACCTGGATACTCTCACTTCTGGAAAGATGAAGTAGACATTATTTTAACTAAGTACAATTTTATATAAGTACATAATTTTCTTCTAAGTACAATTAATCCCCCTAGAAATTATATATAAAATAAATATACAGGGTTTTGAAAGGCAAAAAAAAGAAGGCGGAAGAGCTAGGGACATTAAGATTGAAAAAATGGCATACTGTGGCAAATTTCCTGCATTTACTTTTTTCCTTTTATATCCTGGACTAGGTACAAAAGAAGCTGGCAACTCAGGTACTAAAAAGTAAAAAAAAAAAGCCTCATGAAAACCCTGCTCTTTCTAGCCAAAGGATCAGGAAAAAGTCTGCTTACGAAGACAGAAATTTTTTAGACAATAATCATTCTGTTTCAGACAAATACCACAGAAAAAACTATGGTCCCATCTTCAACCACACTAACTCAGTCTGAGTGGGGAGCATAGAATTCTGTGCCCCAAACCATTGCCAGGGTGGTAAGAAAATAAAACAAATATGTATCCAAGATTCTCATCTATCTGATAATGAGCATTCCCATTACCCCTTCTCCCCAGTGCCATAGGAAACAAAATGGTTATCTTGAACTTCCACCTCTACTCAGCTGTAATAAGAAGTCCGCCCCTTTCACTGCTGAAGTAGTGTGAAAGTCAGCGGAAGTTAATTTGTCCTATCACTAAGCAGTAATGAGACTGCTCCACTCTGATGTAAGCAGAATTATTTAGGGAGCTACAAATCCTACCCTCAGCCTGCAGCAATAAGCCTTCCCCCACCCCACGAGGTGTCAGTAGAAGCTGAGTGACACTAATGAAGGGGCACCTTCTTCCCAAAGCCATAGCAAGGTCATAGAAGAGTATTTAAAAGGGAAAGCTTACATAAGATTTAGTGCCTCTTATAATAACACTGAAATGCCCAGTTTTCAATAGAAAATCACTTTCACACTTAGATATAAGAAAATCTCAAACTATGTGAAAAATGACAATCAGTGTATGCTAACATGGAGATGGTGGGCATCAGAATGATCTGATGATGATAAATGTCTCAATAAGCAATTATGAGCATGGTTGAAGCAAGGGAAAAAAAATAGGAAGGCTCAGAAAAGATATAGAAAATCTCAGCAAAGAGACAAAGGATATAAAGCAGAACCAGATGGAAATTTTAGAACTGAAAAAAACTATGTGACAAAAAAATGCTCATTAGATGGGCCAAAAGCAGAAGGCAGGAGATAGAAAAGAATCAATGAAATAAATGAAATGAAAGATAGAATACCACAAATTACCCAATTTGAACATCAGGGAGAAAACAGACTGAGGAAAACAACATGAAAGAAGCCTCAGAAACCTGTAGAGTATAACAAAAGATAGAATGTTCTTATCACTGAGGTCTGATAAGAAGAGAAATATTAACATGAGGCTGACAGAGTAACCAAAGGTTAAAAAGCCCCACATTTGGGAAGAGATCGATCGATACCTACTGATTTAAGAAGTGGAGTGAACACTAAACAAGTAAAACCAAAAATATCTATGGCAAGACACCTTGTACTTACATTTCTGAAAATGAAAAACAAGAAAGAAAATAAATAACCAGAGAACAGTAAAATAACAAACAAACCAAAAAAAAAAAAAAAAAAAAAAACCACCTGTATCTAGGGTGAAAAACAATTTGAATGACACAGAGAATCATTCATCAGAAAGTACAGAGGCCAGAAGAAAATGGCTTGACATATTTCAAGGCTGAAAAGACACAAGTGTTAAACTAGAATTATATACCCAGTAAAAATATCCTTTAGCAAGTAATGAGAAATCAAGACATTCTTGCATAAAGGAAGTTAAGAAAATGTATTTATTGTCTGCAGATCTACCCTAAAAAAATATCTAAAGGAAGTTCCATAAGCATAAAGAAACTGATTTTTATAAAGAGGAACCTTAGATTATCTGAAGGAAAGAAAGAACATAATAAACAAAATTATGGTGAAACTCAATTGACTTCCCTTCTCTTGAATTTTTAACATAATGTTTGATGTTAAAGAAAAATTACAACATGACCTGTTACAATTCTAAAAATATATACATAAAATATTTAAGACAATTATATACAGGCCTAGGTAAAGGGACATAAAGGGAGTTATAAAACTTTACTTGAATTTGTATGAGGACAACACAAAGTATGGATTTAATGGAGCCTATAAAAAGGCTGCTTAAAAATACTATAGATAAATCAAAATAGAATTCTAATAAATGTATAAGTAATCAATAAAAATAGAAAAAAGTAAAATAACAATTAAAAAAACAAATTTAAAACAAAACAAAAAATGGAGTTCTGAAACTGCTATCTGAATTTCAGAATCTCTTGGCATGTCTGGAAAGTTCTCTTTCATAATCTCATGAAGAAGAGACTCTGCAACTTGTGAAACCACTTCTTTGCTTTCGGGGTTCCCTATAAGGTAAATATTGGTTTTCTTTGAATTATCTCAGAGCTCTCTGAGAGAGTGATCTGTTTTTGCCCTCCATTTCTCTTCCTCTTTGAAAGTTTGGGAGTGTTCAAAAGCTTTGCCTTCAATGTCAGAAACCCTTTCTTCTGCTTGCTCCATTCAGTTGCTGAGGGATTCTACTGTATTTCTCAGATCTTTGAGAGCTGCAACTTCTTGTCTCAATGTGTCAATATCTTTGGTCATTTGGTCTTTGCATTCGTTGAATTCTTGAGACATCTTTTGGGTTACTGCTTGGAATTCTAATTCGATCTTATTTGGTATCCAGATTCTGAATTTGATTTCTGACATCTCAGCCATTTGTTTATGCATGGGATCTTGTTCTGTGTCTGCCTTGTTGTTCCTTGGGGGAGTTGATCTACTCTGATTATTCATATTGCCAGAGTTTTTCTGTTGATTCCTCCTCAAGATTGTTTTTCACCGTTGTCTCTGGCTGTCCTCAGAGTTGGGGAGATGTCTCGCCCAGGCACAGGTTGCTGGACTGCATGGTTGCTGGCCGGGGCGGACGTATGGAGGCCTGGCAGGCACAGGTTGCTGGACCATGCAGTTGCTGGTTGAGTCCCTGGCCTTGGCAGGTGCAGGTCACTGGCCTATGCGGTTGCTGGCAGAGTCCCTAGCCAGGGTGGACGTATGGAGGCCTGATGGGCATGGGACATGGGGCCGGGTGGTTGCTGGTGGACTCCCTGGCCAGGGCAGGTGTGGCTCACTGTGCCTCGTGGTTGCTGGCGGAGTCCCTGGCAGGGAGTCAGGAGGGCTCGGCGCAGCCCCAGAGTCTCTTGCTGGTGGGGTGCTTAGTCTGGCAGACGGGGGGTGGGCACTGCTCAAGAACCTCCTCCCTCAGTCTCAGCAGGGGTTAGGCTTCTGGTTCATCAGGTAAGGGGGGAAGAGTGTACTGGAAGTTCAGAATGGCAGGGAAGACTTTAGTTCAATTTTTCTGCCTAACAAGAGAGTGTTCAGAGTCACAGCAGGGTCCCTCTGAGGAAGTAGTCCCCACTTCCCATGCACTCTACCCATGGGGTGAGACAAGAGGTCCACAGTTCACCACTTGTCTGTACAAACCCCACAGGAACAGAGGAAGAGAAAAAAGAAAAGAGACAGAAAATAAAAAAAAAACCACAGCTTTCTTGGGGGGGGGACGGACACTTTTCCTTTCAGATGAATTTTGTACCTGAAGCTTGGTTTCTTGGAGTCACAGCTTGCCTCAGCAGAGGTGACCTGCAGTTATCATTTCTCTCTTGGCTGGGTTCCCAGTCTTCAGCTTAATTGGGGTGTTTCTGGACATTATTTTTCCTTTTGGAGAGGAGCCTCTTTCGGAAGCTGCTTTCAGTCAGCCATCTTGCCCCTCCCTCCCAAAGGACTATTTTTTAGAGACAGGGTCTCACTCTTGCTCAGGTTGGTCTCCAACCCTCGAGCTCAAGCTATCCACCCTCCTCAGCCTCCCATAGTGCTAGAATTATAGGTGTGAGCCACCAGGCCCTGGCAAAAGTTTTGAGTTTTGAAAAAGGTGTAAAAGCAATTCAATGAAGGAAAGATAACTTTTCCAGCAAATGGTGCTGGAGCAATTTTCCATACAAAAATGGTAGGGAGGAAGGACCTCACAGCTTATACAAAAATAGCACCCAAAAATAATAGTATGCATCACAAGTTTACATGTAAAACATAAAACTATAAAACTTTTAGGAAAAAAATTAAAAACTTTAGACATCTAGGCCTAAACAAAAAATTCTTAGACTTGACCCAAAGGGAAAATATGTAAAAGGAAAACAAAGGGTGATGCCTGTGGCTCGAGGAGTAGGGTTCTGGCCCTGTATACTGGAGGTGGTGGGTTCAAACCCAGCCCTAAACAAAAGCTGCAAAAAAAAAAAAGGAAAACAAAAACAATAATAGACAATCAAAATTAGAAACTTTTGCTATAAAAAATAACCTGTTAAAAGAATGACGAGATAAGCTGCACAATGGCAAAATAGATTTGCAAATCACATATCTGACAAAGGATAGTACCTGGAATGTATTAAAAAACCTTTCAATTTCTGCAGTAAAACACACTAACAATCCAATTAGAACATGAACATAGAAAACATACAAAAAGGCAGAAGAAGACATGCAGATGGGAAATAAATCCATGACCAGGTATTAACGTCATTAACCTTTAGGGAGCTGCACAGTAAAACCATAAACAGACACTGCTAAACAACCATCAGAAAGGATAAAATTCAAAAATAAAACTAATGACAGAACCAAATAGTTGTGAGGATGTAGAGAAACTAGATTACTCATGTTTTACTGGTGAGAATGTAAAATAGTACCATCATTTTGGAAAAACAATTTAGGAGTTTCTTAAAAGAACTAACATGCACCTAACATATAACCCAGTGATTACACTTGTGGACTTTTATACCAATGAAATGAAGACTCATATGCACACAAACACCTGCACACATATGTTTATTGCAGCTTATCATAGAAGCCAAAACCTGGAAACAACCCTGTTAGCCTTCAATGGGTGAATAAACTCTGGTATATCTATGCAATGGAATACTATTTAACTGTAAAAGGTAGTGAAATACTGATTCAAGCATCAACATAAGTGAATCTCCAGAGAATTATACTTAGTGAAAAAAATCCAATCCCCAAAGGTGACATATTATATGGTTGGAGTTATTTAGCATTCATGGAAGATAAAAATGATAGAAGCAGAGCATATGTTATGAGGATAAGAAGACGGTAACGGCTAGAGAAAGGGGACTGCGGGTATCGAAGGACAACATGAGGATCCCTGGAGTGATGGAGTTCTGCATCTTGGTTGTGTCTATGCCTTTCTTCTCCGTGTGATATTGTACTATATTTTGCAAAATGTTATTGGAGATATTACATGGATTGTCTCTGTATTATTTTTCATAATTGCCTGTGAATCTGCACTTCTCTACAAAAACTATTTAATTAAAAAAAAAAACTATTCCATCACCTGCTGTTGCCAAACAAATAACATAAAAACGTTTCATAAAAAAATCTTCAATTCCCCAACCTTTAAGAAGGAACCCAAGCAACTGAATTAAATAGATTATGCTTTTCAACAATTAGATTCACAAATGTCTCAAGAACTTAGCAAGGGTAAAACTTTACCACCTATGCTTGTTATGAGTCCTTTCTGTCATCTAACAGATTGAAGTAAAAAATGGGGTAATATCATCAGAAAAGCCTTAAAATAAAATTAAAAGACCATTTAATATTTCCCAAGAAAACAATGAAACTAGAAAGCTTTGATTCAGTCAACATTTTTGTAAAATTTCTATACTTAGGAATATACAAAAAACTGGAAAACTGGAAAACTTAGGAAAGCTGGAAGAGGAACTGATGGAGCAGTTTGCTCTAGTCATGAAAGTGTTAATGCACATTCGTAAAAATCCCAGTTCATGTGCTTGTGTACTTCCAAAGACCTTTGCATTCTAGCATTTTAATATATGCCTTGGGTGTTTATTAGTAGGCACTTTGGAAAATCATTTAGGCCACTGGCTTCCTTCCTTTTAGTGCTGGGAAATAGTCATTTACTAAATAGCAACTCATTAATGTGAAAGAGTTAATGGAAAGACTATGTTATGCATTTTGATAATCTACTTCAATAAATATAAACATATAATGATGATTATTTAGAAATATAAGTAGTCATAGTAAATCTAAATGAAGGCATTATTTATAAAGTTAAGGACAGGAATATTTTCTTACATATTAGTAAGATAAAAGTGATTTTAAAAAACCTAGTATTTTTATCCTAGAGTGTTGATAATTTGGAAGGAAGAAGAAAATTTGTTTCTGGGGAAGCCCAGATAAAGGAGCTTGGGCTGAGGCTGCTGGTAGCAAGCTCTTCATCCTCGCAATTGGAGGTGCCCGCCTATTACCAAGTGGTCTGCTTTTCCTCTCATTTTACTTGGGTCTCAAGGCAGAGTGAGCTCTCCAGCCAGCTCAGGGGTTGTGTGTCTCCCCTGCTCTTCCTGTGTGATAGTTTCCTTGCACGGAGGAGAGTGAACATTGTACACAGATTTTTCCTTTTCATTTCCTGGAGCCAATCTGCATGAAGACCCAGAGAGAGGAGAAGGGGAGAGGAGCTGCCAGAAACAGACAAAGGGAGAAGGAAATGAGGAGATGAGGACACGGAACACCAAGAGCCACTTGGGATGAAGTGAGGAAACCTGGAAATTTGTCATTGTCACTGTTGTCATTCGCTGCTGGATTTTAAATCCAAGAGCTTTTACGGAGGCAGTATATGCACTTTTTTATAATGGCTTAGAAAAAAATTCATCTTTAGTTTAATGCATCTATTTCTCATTGTATTTTTTAGTCCATTTTTTCCTTAGCACTTAAAAGTTTTATAGGCAAAAACAAACAAAAAAAAATCAAAAACTATATGTGCAATGGTGAATTCTAATTATTTTTCAAATTATCTCAGTTATTATCACAGCTATGGAAATGCCATATATTCATTTCTGTCTTTTTATCAAATGCATGTCATTTAACTGAATATTCACTAATCTGTCTAATTTGTCCCTGATTGAGCTTTCTTTACTCCTCATTTGGACTTGGGAGCCTGAAGTTTAGGAGTTGGTCTCACAAACTATTTCCCAGCAGAGTGACATCTAACCAGCAGCATTACTGACTATGAGACTAGCCTCTGTTTAAACAATATGATGATGCTTTACAGACTCTGGACCTCCAGGCTCCTTCCTCTTCAAGGAAAAGAAAAGGAATGTGTTTGTTTTTCCAAGGATCCCTGGAGAGCACAGAAATGTCTAGTATGGATTTACAGCACTCTGCATGATCTGCTATCTGCCTCTTTCCATGAGGGCCTACTCCAGGCACCATGACTCACACCTGTAATCCTAGCATTTGGAGAAGTTGAGGCAGGAGGATCCCTTGAGCTCAGGAGTTTGAGAGCAAAACCCAGTGTCTACTAAAAATAGAAACAAATTAGCCAAGCACGGTGGCCAGCACCATAGTCAGTCCCAGTTACATGAGAGGCTGAGAGAGGAGGATTGCGTGAGACTAGGATTTTGAGGCTGCTGCGAGCTAAGCTGATGCCAAAGACAAAAGAGTGAGACTCTGTCTCAAAAAAGAAAAAGAAAAAGAGAAGGCCTAGGAAGGACATAATCCTTATCAGATATCTCCCACGTCCACATGCCTTCCTTTGAACACCTTGCACTCTGCACCAAGAGGCTGAATTGCATGGACTGTATCAACCGGCTCCACAGAGGCCAATAATTGGGGTCAGCTACCAGAGAACGATGGCAAGAGAAGGAGAGAGAGAAATGAGGTCAGGCACATATTACCTTGGTTCCCTACTTATGGATTTGCCTCAAGCTGACTATGTCTTTTGACAGAAAGTCACTTCTCTCCTCTGGAGCCCCCCTTTATTGTGTTTCAGTAATTTCTCCCATCTATGGTACCTCCCTGGAAACTAGGGGTAGTAACAGCCCACCTGCTGTTAGCCCCATGTTCCGAGCTGTTCCTTATGAATTCTCTGCACCCTGCACTCACCTTTATGATTAACTCTTGAAAATAAAATCTCCTTGAATTATGCTAATTTGTAGATGCTATTTGTTTCCTGTTGAAATCCTAGCTAATATATAGTAAGTAACTAATAGTTAATATTTATTGAAGGTTTACTATTCTAAAAGATTTACAAATACCAACTCATTAAATCCTCCCAATACAAAATGTCAGGAGGTGCTAATATTATTCCTACTTTACAGCTCAAGAGAGTTTGAGCCACATGCCCAGGGAAGGGATATGAAAGTGGTGGGATGTGACTTGAACCAGAGCATTTTGTCTCCAGAGCCTGGGCTCTGCACAAGTGCCCATTCAGTGAACCAAGGCAGCTGGAAATGCAAGGGGGTTGAACTTTGTTCCTTCAAAAGGACTGAGGATGATAATTTATATTTTTAGCTACTTTCATCTATAAAATGATCTCGTTTTAATTTGCATTGTGTTGATTAAAGATGAATATTTATTTCCGTATGTTATCCCCAGTTACTTGTCCTCAAAAGAGATTGTGTTGTTGTGGTCTTTGTTTATCTAGTGAGATCGTTGAGTGCTTTTCCTAGTTAATGAGCTCTTTATGTAATAAAATTCTCCAGTTCCATGAATTTTAATTTTTATATTTTTAGACTCACAAATATTCATATATTTTTCCTAATAATTTTATTTATTTAGAAAAGATTGTTTTATTAGTAGGGAAATATGTGCTCATCAATGTACCGTTGTTAAACATATGGAAAGAAAGGAAATAATGTTAAACTCTTTAGCATCGGGCCAATGAGAGATATGTGCTGTGGCTGATTTGGGATACTTTCATGCAGGTTTTGTTCCATGTCTGTGAAGGATATTTTGTAATACATACTGTTTTGAAACTTTAGAAATTTAAAACACTGTGAATATCTTTGCATTTCTTCACAGAGTTGTGTTTATCCGATTTTGTTTCTATTTATAAAATTTTTACTTGAGATGCATACTCATTATAGAATATTCAATTAATAAAAAAAAACGACCCCTATTGTAACTGCCCACACTATAAATTGGGAGATACTTGACAGCTAGCTCTGCTTGCATCTTCATCTCTGTCTACATACATAAAAACATATATACAGGTATGTATGCTTTGGGTGTGTTGTTTGTTTAACTAACCCTCTATCTTGGGGTATTTATGGTGTTTCCAATTTTTAAAGACATTTTTTGGGTTTTAGGGGCAGGATCTCACTCTGTCATCCAGGATGAAGTGCAGTGGAATGATCATAACTCAGTGTAACCTCAAACTCCTGGGCTCAAGTGATCCTCTTGCTTCAGCCTCCCAAATAGCCAGTAGCTAGGTCTATAGTTCTGCACCACCAGGCCCAGCTAATTTTTTAATTTTTGAAGAGGTGAGGCCTTACTATATTGCTCAGGGTGGGCTCAAACTTCAGTCCTCAAGCAATCCTCCCCACTTGGCCTTCCAAGCACTGGGATTATAGACAGGAGCCACTGCACCAGGCCCTTTTTTTATTACGTTGAAACCCAAGGCTCTCAGTAGCTGAAATATTTAAGGACATAATGTTTGAGATGAAAACTGATGAAATGTTCAGAAAAATTACAACCTTTTGTGTGACACTAAAGTAAGACTTCATTTTCTTCCAGGAATCCTCAAAGAGAAAACTGTAAAATGATAAGTCACAACTTCTGCAATGTACTAATAATAAACTAAGCAAACTAATAATGAATAATGAGATTGAAGCCATAATAAAGAGTATCCCTTCAAAACAAAGCCCAGGACCTGAAACCTTCAGTGCTGAATTCTACTAAATATTCCAAGAAGGACTAACCCCAATTCTAATAACAAATTCAACGATTTGCTTCAAAATTGCCTTTTATACCAGGTATATCTCATTGCAAAAAATGATAGGTTTACTTAAGGAACCTGAAAGCTAAATATAAGAAATATAAAGAAAATAAAAGTTCCCCATTATTCTCAATACTCAAAGATAGCCACAGTTCTCATTTTAATGTAAATTGACCAGTAATTTTTTCTCTTTGTGAGAAGACCACTCTTTTTCTTCCTTCCTTCCTTCCTTCCTTCCTTCCTTCCTTCCTTCCTTCCTTCCTTCCTTCCTTCCTTCCTTCCTTCCTTCCTTCCTTCCTTCTTTCCTTCCTTCCTTCCTTCCTTTCTTCCTTCTTTCTTTCCTTCCTTCCTTTCTTACTTTCTTTCCCTCCCTCCCTCCTTCCTTCTTTCTTTCTTTGATTTCTTTCTTCGATTTCTTTATTTTTGAGATAGAGTCTCACTTTTTTGCCAGGGACAGAATACTATGGCATTAGCTTAGCTCATACCAGCCTCAGACTCCTGAGTTCCACTGATCCTCTTGACTCAGTCTCCCAAATAGCTGGGACTACAAGTGCCTGCCACAACACCCAGCCATTTTTTTTCTCTTTTTGGTGGGAATGGGGTCTCGCTCTTGTGCAGGCTGGTCTCAAACTCTTGAGCTTAAAGGATCCTCCCATCTCAGTCTCTAGAAGTGCTAGGATTACAGGTGTGAGCCAGGCCATCTGGAAAGATGACACTTTACATGATATTATGGCTAATTTTTCTTTTCTTACTTTTGTTGTTGTTGTTTGTTTTTATAGTAGAGATGAAATCTTGCTCTAGCTCAGGTTAATCTTGAACTCCTGAGTTCAAGAGATCCTTTCACTTCAGTGTCCCGGATTGCTAGGATTATAGGTGTGAACCACCACGCCCAGACTGATAATGACTTTCTGACACAACAGGAAAATATTTACTAGTTTTAGGAATCATAACCACATATATTTGTGTAGCATTTTGTAGTTCATAAAGTACATTCATACTTTAGAAAGGATACTCATAAGCTTTGTATCATTGATGTGGATTAGATATAATTGTCCTGTTATATAAATAGAGATACTGAGACAAATTCATAAGATTTTATACAGAAATGTAAGTGACAGTGGCAGAAATATAATCTAGCTTCCTGAGGAAAAAAAATTCTTGAAAGTTATATCCTATGGTCATTTTTAATATAAATTCTTTTTTAGCTTTGATTGCATCATTCCATGGATGCAATAAGCATACATGTAGCATCAGCAGATTGTGTAGTTAAGTATGTATTAACATGAATTAAAAGCAAGGGAAGCAATGCTTACAAGAAGTGTGTGATTTCTCACTCGCTATAAAGACGAGATCAGGAAATCTCAGGGTTCACAAGGTCTAATTTGTGAAATGAGCTTTGTTATTTTGTTTTATATGTGCACAAAAATGATTATTGATTGATTCTATATATGTTTTTTTTTTTTTTTTTTTGTAGAGACAGAGTCTTACTTTATGGCCCTCGGTAGAGTGCAGTGGCCTCACACAGCTCACAGCAACCTCCAACTCCTGGGCTTAAGCGATTCTCTTGCCTCAGCCTCCCAAGTAGCTGGGACTACAGGTGCCTGCCACAACACCCAGCTATTTTTTGGTTGCAGTTTGGCGGGGGCCGGGTTTGAACCCGCCACCCTCAGTATATGGGGCCGGCGCCTTAACTGACTGAGCCACAGGCGCCACCCTCTATATATGTTTTTTTACAGTCAGGGTTTCACTATGTTGCCCAGGCTGCTCTTCAACTCTTGGGTTCAAAGAATCTTCTGGACTCAGCCTGCCAAGTGAGTCCTTGTGCCTGGCTGTAAACATTTTGTTCTCATTTTGAGATATTTTGATCTCTTAGTAATGAGGGGAAAATTTAGGAAAAAAGAGGAGAAAAGAATATTTCATAGATGGGAGAGAAGAAAAAAGACTCACTTTCATAATTTTCATACAATTACAAAGGCAGACTTGAAAGAGGCCTGCTTACTACGAGTCACCCACATAGTAGCAACTTAGATCCCGCTTTCTTACCTCCCCGATAAAGTCTAGTCAGATGGCTTCCTCCTAAAGAAGGCACCACTCCACTGGAGGCTCTTTTTTTTTTTTTTGGTCCCCCCAAATACCCTCCCTCCTCCCATATCTCCGACCCCTCTCCTCTCTCTCCTCTTCCCTTCCCACTTTCTGGACTATAGTTATGTTTTGCCATTTGTATGAGAGTGTAGGTAGTTATATGTTGATTTCACAGTAGTATTGACTACATTGGATAATTTTTTTTTCCATCCATGAGATACTTTACTAAGAAGAATATGTTCTAGCTCCATCCAGGTAAACATAAAAGATGTGAAGTCGCCATCTATTTTATGGCTGCATAGTTTCCATGGTGTACATATGCCACAATTTGTTAATCCATTCATGGGTTGATGGGCACTTGGGCTGTTTCCTTGACATGGCTATTATGAATTGGGCTGCAATAAACATTCTGGTGCAAATGTCTTTGTTGTAAAATAATTTTCGATCATCTGGGTATATACCTAGTAGAGGAATTGCAAGATCGAACGGTATGTCTACTTTTAATTCCTTGAGTGTTCTCCACATTTCTTTTCAAAAATGTCGTATTACCTTGCATTTCCTACAGCAGTGTACAAGTGTTCCCTTCTCTCGGCATCCACGCCAACATCCATAGTTTGGGGATTTTGTGATGTTGACTGATCTTACTGGAGTTAAATGATATCTTAAAGTGATTTTGATTTGCATTTCTTTCATGATTAAGGATGATGAGCATTTTTTCATGTGTTTGTAGGCTATGCACCTGTATTCATCAGAGAAGCTTCTGTTCAAGTCCCTTGCCCACATAGAAATGGGGTTATTTATTCTTTTCTTATTGATTAGTTTGAGTTCTCTGTAGATTCTAGTTATCAGACCTCTGTCAGAAGCATAACCTGCAAAAATCTTCTCCCATTCTGAAGGTTGTCTGTTTGCTTTGCTTACTGTACTCTTGGCTATGCAAAAGCTTTTTAGTTTGATCAGATCCCAGTAATGTATTTTTGGTGTTGCTTCAATTGCCTGGGGGGGGGTCCTCCTCATAAAATATTCTCCCAGGCCAATTTCTTCTAGTGTTTTCCCTGCACTTTCTTCTAGTATTTTTATAGTTTCATACCTTAAGTTTAAATCTTTTATCCAGTGAGAATCAATTTTTGTTAATGGTGAAAGGTGTGGGTTCAGTTTCAGTGTTCTACAGGTCGCCAGCCAGTTCACACAGCACCATTTATTAAATAGGAAATCTTTTCCCCTCTGAATGTTTTTGATTGGTTTATCAAAGATCAAATGATGATAAGTAGCTGGGTTCATCTCTTGGTTCTCTATTCTGTTCCAAACATCTACCTCTCTGTTTTTGAGTCAGTACCATGCTGTTTTGATCACTATCAATTTATAGTATAGTCTGAGGTCTGGTAGCATGATTTCTCCTGATTTATTTTTATTTCTGAGTAATGCCTTCGCTAATTGAGGTTTTTTCCTGATTTCATGTAAAATGAAGTATTAGTTTTGGAGGTCTTTAAAGTATGACATGGTGCTTTTATAGAGACTGCATTAAATTTGTATATTGCTTTGGGTAGTATGGACATTTTAACAGTGTTGATTCTTCCCAGCCATGAACATGATATGTTTTTCCATTTGTTAACATCTTTAGCTATTTCTTTCCTTAGAGTTTCATAGTTCTCCTTATAGAGATCTTTCACGTCATTTGTTAGGTAAATTCCCAGATATGTCATCTTCATTGGCACTATTGTAAAAAGAATAGACTCCTTGATTGTTTTTTCAGCTTTACTATTGTTGGCGTATATAAAAGCTACTGACTTGTAAGTATTGATTTTGTATCCTGAGACGCTGCTGTATTCCTTAATCACTACTAAGAGTTTTGAAGTTGAGTCCCTGGGATTTTCCAGGTATAGGATCATATCATCAGCAAAGAGTGAGAGTTTGATCTCCTCTGACCCTATTTGGATATGCTTGATCAAATTCTCTTGCCTGATTGCGATGACAAAGACTTCCATTACTATGTTGAATAGCAGTGGAGACAGTGGGCATCCTTGCCTGGTTTCTGATCTGAGTGGAAATGATTTCAATTTAATTCCATTCAATATGATATTGGCTGTGGGTTTGCTGTAGATGGCCTCTATTAGTTTAAGAAATGTCCATTCTATGCCTATTTCCTTAAGAATTCTGATCATGAAAGGATGCTGGATATTATCAAAGGCTTTTTCCGCATCATTTGAGAGAATCATATGGTATTTGTTTTTTATTTTATTGATGTGATGCATTATATTTATAGATTTGTGTATGTTGAACCAACCCTGTAAACCTGGACTAAAACCAACTTGATTATGGTGTATAATTTTTTGATGTTTTGTTTGATTCTGTTTGCTAAGATTTTATTGATTATTTTTGCATCAATATTCATTAATGATAATTGGTCTATAATTTTCTTTCTTTGTTGGATCCTTTCCTGGTTTGGGGATCAGGGTGATATTTGCTTCATAGAATGTATTGTGAAGTATTGCTTTTCTTTCTATGCTGTGGAAAATGTTGTATAATATAGGTAACTAGTTCCTTTTGAAAGGTTTGATAGAATTTGGATGTGAAGCCATCTTGTCCTTTTCTTTTTAGGGATATTTTGTATTGTTGATGCTATTTCAGCAGTTGATATAGGTCTATTCAAGATTTCTAAATCTGGTTGAGTCTAGGAAGGTGGCGTGCTTCCAGGCATTGGTCCATTTCCTTCAGATTTTCATATTTCTGGAAATAGAGGTTTATGTAGTAATCATTGAGGATTTTTTGAATTTCTGAAGTATCTGTTATTATTTCTCCTCTATCATTTTTGATATATGATATTAGAGATTATAGTTTTCTATTTCTAGCTCGGTTGGCCAAAGATTTATCAATTTTATTAATCTTTTCAAAAAACCAACTTTTTGTTTTGTCGATCTTCTGAATGATTCTTTTGTTTTCAATTTCATTTAATTCTGCCCTAATTTTGGTTATTTATTTTCTTCTGCTGGGTTTGGGGTTGTAATGTTCTTCCTTTTTCAGTTGCTTGAGATGATCCATTAAGTTGTTGGCTTCCTCTCTTTCTGTTTTCTTGAGGGAGACTTCCAATGCTATAAATTTCCATCTTAGGACTGCCTTTGGTGTATCCCAGAGGTTTTGATAATTTGTGTCTTCGTTATCATTTTGTTCGAAGAATTTGGTGATTTCCTTCTTAATCTCATCTTTGACCCAGCTATCATTCAGCGTAAGATTATTTAGCTTCCATGACTTTGTTTGAGTATGAAGATTCCCATTGTTATTGAGTTCAACTTTTATTCCATGGTGGTCTGAGAAGATACAAAGAATAATTTTTATACTTTTAAATTTGTTGAGGTTATACTTGTGTCCTAGGATATAATCTATTTTGGAGGATGACCCGGGGCTGATGAGAAGAATGTATATTCAGTTTTAATAGGGTGAAATGTTCTATAGAGGTCTGTAAAGTCCATTTGTTCTAGGGTCAGGTTTAAGTCTAATATTTCTTTGTTTAGTTTCTTCTTGGAGGATCTATCCAAAACTGTCAAAGGGGTGTTAAAATCTCCAACTATTATAATGCGGGAAGATATGAAGTTGTTCATATCCATTAGGGTCTGCTTTATGAATTGAGGAGCATTCTGGTAGGGTGCATAAATCTTAATTATCGAAATCTCTTCATGTAGGGTGTTTCCCTTGACAAATATGTAGTGACCTTCTTTATCTTTGTTGGTTTAATTGTATTTATCTTAATTGGTCCAATTGTATCTGCTACTAAAATTTCAACCCCTGCTTTTTTCTGGTTTCCATTTGCCTATATTATACAAGTCCATCTCTTCACCCTGCATCATTTTTTATTCTTTAAGGTAATGTAAGAGTCTTGTATACAGCAGATTTCCAGTCTGAGTTTATGTATCCAGTCAGCAAGCCTGTGCCTCTTTAGAGGACAACTTAAACCATTCACATTAATTGAGAGAATTGATAAGCCTGGTTGTGTTTTGGGTGTCATGATTTTCGGATATCCAGTGGACATTTTTAATCCTTTCACCACTTTGGAAGTTAGGTTTTGTTCAAAATTTTCTGGGTAGTTTACTTTGGAGGTACAGCATTGCACTGGTCATTGTGGAGGATGGGTCTGAGAATATACTGGACAGCTGGTTTAGTTATGGCAAATTTCTTCAACATGTTTATTAAATTATTTGATTTCTCCATCACAAATGAAACTCAATTTAACTGGATAGAGATACTGGGATGGAAGTTGTTTTGTTTTGGGAGACTGAAGGTTGATGACCATCTTCTTCTGGCTTGAAACATTTCGTCTGAGAGATCTGCAATCATTCTGATATTTCTCCCTTTGTAGGTAATGTTTTTATGACATCTGGCTGCTTGCAGAATTTTCTCCTTTGACTTAACTTAGCAAAGTCAATCGCAGTGTGTCTAGGAGATGCTTTATTTGGATTGAGTATTGCTGGGTTTCTGAAACTGCCTGCTATCTGATGTTCTGTGCTTCTTTGCAATGCTTGGGAAATTCTCCAAAATCTCTGGAGTAGAGCATCTGTACCTTTAGGACCATCCTCTTCTCCTTCAGGAATTCCTATAAGATGAATGTTTGATCTTTTGGAATGATCCCACAACTCTCTCAGGGAATGATCACTTTTTGCTCTCCATTTGTCTGTCTCTTTGAGTGTTTGGGAACATTCAAGAGCTTTGTCTTCAGTTTCAGAGATCTTTTCTTCTGCTTGGTTAACTCTATTACTAAGGTATTCTACTGTACTTTGGAGCTCCTCAACTAACTTTTTCATTTCCTTGAGCTCTGCTGTCTCTTTTCTCATTATGTCCATATCTTTGAATTCATTAATTTCTTGAGCAATTTTAGAACTACTCTTTGGAATTCAATTTCTATCTTTTCTTCCATTCTATTTATCTTATTTTCCATCTATATTCTTAATTCGATTTCTGATACTACTGCCATTTGTCTATGCATGGCATTTTCAGTTATATCTCCTTTGTCATTTTTTTGGGGGGGGTTATCTACTCTGATTATTCATGTTGCTAGAGTACTTCTGTTGGGTCTGCACCATGTTTTTCCCCACCATTTGGTTATTAGAACTGGCAGAGTGAGATTGAATTGGGGTTCCCAGGTAGTAGAGATAGCCCCTTACCAAAGCACTAGGCTTTGTAACTGTTGCTTATTTCCTATGGCCTTACAGAGGCCCCTTTCAGAGTTTTAGCAGGAGGCTCTGAGGATCTATTTGAGGAGATAGCGCAAGCAAGCTCTGTTTTGATATCAGCCAACTTCTACCCTATCCTAAGAAACCACAGTATTGGGTTTAAATCTTGATTATGAAGAGATACAAACAGCTGTGGCACCAAACCCCCACCCTTCAGTTCTTTCCCACTACAGAACTTCAAAGGTCAACCTCAGAATGACCCCAAGTGGATAGCCCCAGACATGGGTTCCAACCAAATTGTCTCAGGCAGTGCAAACCCTGCCCAAAAGAGAGGGATTCAAGGGTCTCCAACAACATAATTGGAGACAGGGATTCACACTCCCGCTAACCAGACTCAGTCCATACTGTTGTCCGCTTGTCTGCTCACAGGCCCAGCTGGAGCCAGGGGCCATGCCCCCATCCACTGGTCTCAGTCCACCTCCAGCTTACCATCCCTGCTGGACCATGCCTTAGCCATCAGGTCTTGGTTTACACCCAGTAAGCTACTGCTCAAGGGTTCTGTTGGAATCAGGGGACCACGCCCTTGCTCTCAGGTCATAGTCCATGCCTATCAAGCCTCTGCTCTCAGGCTCAGCAGGGGCTGGGGACCAACCTGGTCTGCTGAAATCAGTCCACATGTAGCAACCACTCTCCCACTGTGGGTGCTGTCAGAGCCAGGGGTTCTGCACCCCATCCCACCTGACAGCCCAAACCAAGGTTCAACACTACCCTGGCTGGGCATAGTCATAACCAGGGGACTGATCCTCCCCCCGCTGAGTGCCCATTTCTTCCCACACCCTCTTTCTTTCCTGTTAGTCTCAGATTCTGTCCTGATGGTTGGTGGTCCACACTATGCCCAGTTCTCTCAGGACAAGACCAAACACTCTGTGCTCTGCAGGGGGAAGAACTTCAGGCTACCATGCGAGGGGGAAAGAGGTGACTGGGAGTTTGGACTTGTGGGGGGAAATATCTGTTCAATTTTATGCGGTGAGGTGATGTCTAGGTTCATAAGTGGGACCTCCCTGGAGAAAGAGATCTGGAGTTTAGCAGCTCTCTCAAGTGATGTAAAATGAGAGGTTTTTTGTTCCCTGCTCATTCACAGATAGCCTGTGGCAAGCCCTTTGCTTGGGGGAGGGGTCTCCCATCCTTTCATCAATAGGCTTTGTACCTGTAATTTGTTTTGTTGAATGCTCTTCCTTGGAGTTACAGTTTGCCAAACTTCTTTCTTAGCTCAGCTCCCCATCTTTGGCTTCATGGAGTCCTGTTCCATCCAGTTTTTCTTCCTCTGCTCAGGAGCCTCTGCTGAGGGTTGCTACCAGTTGGCCATCTTCCCAGAATCCTTACTGGAGGTTCTTGAATCAATCGCTGTTAGGAAATTTAATGTCAATACTACTTCTTTTTTCTCTGCAACATTCCCCCTATTGTAAATTTGGCTCTTGACAAATTCTGCTTCTGAGACAGAACCATGTGTCTCAAGTGGTCTCAAAGCAATGTTGTGAGTTTTTAGTTAAAAATTAATCTGATGGGGAGGCTTTTTCACTGATTTGGAGGGCAAGGAATAAATCCCTAACCTCTGACTTCTAGTTTTCACAGAAAGATTATACAATGTTTTTGGGAAGGAATCCTAAGTTACCCTGGTCTTCCAACACAGCCATGGACATAGGGCCTGCTCTGAAAGAGCACAGGGAATGGGCAGTCGTGATGTGATCACTCCAAGAACAAAGACAGAGCCTCCTCCTAAATCTCCTCCTGCACTTTTCATAGCTGTCTTAATGCTGGAAAATCTCTGTAATACGATCCTAATGGGCCATTTATTGCAGTAATTATGCAATAATTACTATGATATGAAAGGAAAATACATAGCTTTCCAATAGTCGCATATTCTATGCTATAGCATATCATAATATGAGTCAATACTCCTTCTGGCTTGTGTTTTTATTTAAGAAGCAAAATTACTACTTCAAGAAGAATTATAGAGGATCATTTTCAAAAAAAGGTCTAAACATTCTGTGCCAAATGCCCTGGCCAGATAATCCTCTGATTCCTATATGGTTGCCAGTCCTGGTGACAGTTCACAAAAATGTACATGCTCAATGTTTTCTATTGAACTGTGCTGCATGGTTTCACATGGCAGCAGAGGAAAATGACTTAGAAAACACACAAAAAAGTGTAAAACTTTAGAACAGCAACTTAAAGTGTTTAATGTACTATAAACAGCTTCTACTATTTACATGTCTGTAAGCAGTGCCATGACAAAGAACAGCAAGGAAGGAATAGAAAAATGTGAGTTTATAATTAGGGCTATTAGCAGGACTAAAGTGAGTATCGAAAGCAGCTACTAAAAGGGAGCTTCTCACCAAATCTCATACAGAACCTACACTGGAGGATGCGTCTACACTAGTCCTTTCAAAGGAAACACATTAAAGCACATTTATATCTGCTTGGTGTCAGCATGTAGGCAACAAAAATGCCTCACACTCAAAGAATGCTTTCTATTATGTGCACTAACATCTATATTATACATCACAGTGATGGGCATTATTGTGGTGTCATTGCCACAGCTTTCAACATTAGTGCAAGGGGAAAATAGACTCTTTCTGAGTACCTTAAGCTAAAAACATGCTCCATGGAAAACATAATGTTCATCAGTGAATTTGTGTCACTCCCAAATGAATTTGATCTGTCAATAATGTATAAACATGCCTAATGGAGACATGTCCAAGATTTATTACTTTTACTTTTATATTTAGAAGATTTGGGGCAACTTCATCTATTACAAATGAGTTGTTTTAGGATTATAGCAAGTGGCTTCATGCTCTTAATTACAGTGTGTCCTGGCATCTGAGAAGAGCTTTGTGTGAAAAGCAAAAGAGACTTTGCCAGAAACGCGTCACAGTCCTCAGAGTGTCCATAATTCATTGTGTCTATAATCACAAAACAAAACAAACAAACTGAAACCTCTGCTCTACAAGGGTCAGTTCACAGTCTTCATTCACACCCATTATCTCAACTGCCTTGGAATTACTTCTTCATTATATTCCGTTCCGGCACATGGGAATGACAGTGGCAAAATTCATCAGTGTGGGTAGTTTCAAGGGAAGTATGGCGACAATACATTTTGAATTTAAAGATTCTTAATTAATCACAGCTGAGTTTCTTAAAGAAGGCCTTGGGCATTTGAAAGAGGAAAGCTTGAGATTCTATGACTCTTGGCTCAAATCTTATCTCATTACTAACAAGTTGGATGGTGTTATATGTTGATTCAATGTCTTTAAATCTAGGATTCTTCTTTCATATAATAGTGAACATTATGCTACCTAATTCACAGGTGTTTATTAGATCAAGTAGAACACACATTGTATATATATGCATATATATACACACACACATATAGATATATATGTAGTATTTGGCTTAATAGACTGTATTTTACCCCCTTAGCCATGTTTCTAAGGGATAATGGATTTTGTCATCTTTATGGACCTTAATGTTAAATTTTCTTCTCTTCTCCCAACAAAAGAAAAAAAGCTCTATTAAGAGAGCTCAAGGAAATGGACTTGACTAAGCTGGACAAGGAATGCAGGGAGGGGGACACCAGATGGTAGAAGAGCATTTATTTTTTTTTTGTTGGCTAATATTTGGCTAGATAGTTTTTCCACTGGCTGAGACAATGTCAGAGGCTCTTGTGTGAAAGAATCTGCAGCTCTGTCTCTGTATGGACAGACATGAGCAGAACTTGGATCCTATCATCCCACAGGCTTCAGAAGCAGCTCAGCAGCTTGGTTATATTGCTCTTCCTCAGCATCCTCCACTGTCTTAGCTTCTATCTCTTCCCTTGAAGGCAAATTCCCTTGGGTACCTCATATAAATTATTGTCCAAGCCAGGACACTTCGAAAGGTAATGCTACTATTAGTCTTAGTAGCTATGCTAATACTAGACATAGGAACCAGAACTATCCCCTACAAACTGAGACATGTGGGCACTTTCCATAGAGGCCATAGTCCTGGTATAATAATGAAATAATCATTTCAGTACTACCTGTGAGTCACTGGATGAATATAAAAGGATATAAGACAAGATTATAATCCTTGGACAGCTTAACAAATGTGAAAGAATTAAAAACTGTAAACAGAAATATTATATACCGTCTAATATGTAGACATGCATATTTTGGAAGTGAAGACTCTAGTTCCATCAGAGAAGGTAGGAAGGGGAAACAGTCTGTGAGTCAGGTCTTGGTGTAGCCACAAGTTGACAGTCGGATGGGTTTTAGATGAGGGAACTTCAAGAATGGTGAAGCAAAATGGTCTAGCTCCTAAGGCAGCGGTTCTCAATCTGTGGGTCACGACCCCTTTGTAACAATGAAAATACATCCTGCATATCAGATATTTACATTACGATTCATAACAATAGCAAAATTACAGTTATGAAGTAACAACAAAATGATTTTATGGTTGGGGGTCACCATGACATGAAGAACTGTATTAATGAGTCGTGGCATTAGGAGGCATTAGGAAGGTTGAGAACCACTGGTCTAAGGTGTTGTAGTCCCTATTTAGCTTCCCTTGCGACAATTCTAAAACTTTATCAGTGTTTCTCAACTTCCCCCATCCCATCATAAAACATTAGTTCTTGTTTTAGAAAGAAAAAAACAGGCTGTAAGAAGAGAAGCATCTCCATTTTTCTCTCTTTAATTACATAGATATAATCTGTACCCAATTTCATCTCCTCTCCAGTCCCCCGGAAAAGTGTGTCTCTTTAGTTCACAGCTCTTCCTGGGCTTTATAACTCATCTCCTGCTCCTATCTCTCCACACTTGTCATGTCATCTGTTTCCCCTCTCCCCTCTAGATTTAGTCTCTCCCTCCTTACTGGATCCTTCTGGGGCTCTCCCTACTGTCTATAAACATGCCGAAGTATCTCTCCCTTTACATATATATGAAAAGAATCTCTCAACTGCCCATGTGTTTTCTGTAATTAATGTCCATCAGAGCTATGCTCCTTATTAAAGAATACCTTCTGTAAATTTTCATATTTCCTCCAGTTTTCACCTACATGCAGCCTCTCCCCATTGTCACACCTTAGAAACCAATCTGGAAAATATCTCTAATGTCTCTCTAATGTCCACCTACTCATAAACCCAAGCCACTCTTCATCTTTTCTCTGCTCCTGTGCACCACAGAACACCACCGACCACACCTCTGCTCTCCTGGTGTCCATCTCAGCCATTTCTCCACGACTCCCAGTCCTACATTTTCATCTCTGCTGAAGCCCATATGCTCTCCAGGGTTTTGTCTTGACCCTCTTCCCATGTCATTTAATACACTTTCTCAGAACAGTTTTATTTCCTTCATATGCTTCGGTCACCAACTATATTCTGGTTGGTCCCAAACTAGCATCTACAGCTTAGATCTCTTGAGTGCAGGGTCCTTGTCTCCAGCGGTCTCCTGGCTTTCTCACCTCAATGATCAGAAGCAATTCAGATGCAGAATGCAGATTCCTCCTGAATTCTCTCCCAGTGAGTGGCATCAACTTCCACCCAGGCAGCTTAGAGGGATCTAGGTAATCATTTTTAGCATTCTCCCCTCCACTCTCCCATGTCATTTAACAGATCTTGCAGCTTCGATGCTTCCAACACCTCAAGTATCTGCCAACCTAATTCCCACCCCCCAACTCATGCCAAACATTACTCTCTCATTTTAGAATCCCTTGATTTACTGTCTGGATTCTTGAAACAAATGCTCTCGCATCCCTGACACTCTTGGATCCATTTTCCAAACATCTGCAGGGATCTCCTTAGAATTGCCCTCCTTAAAGACCCCACTTACAGAAAAAGAGTCTCAAATCCTGGCTGCATGAGTTTCCAGAGGCTGTGTTAAAAGTTAATACAAACTTGGTGACTTAAAACAATAGAAATCTGTTCTCTCAGCATTCTGGAAGCTAGAAAGTGAAAATCAGACTGTCACTAGGGTCATATCTTTAGGTGAGGACCCTTTTTTTTGCCTCTTCCAGCCATTGGTGGCCACAGGTGTTTTGTTTCTGTATCACTCTAGCCTCTGTCTCCTTGTCTCCTCATTCACATAGCCATTTCCTCTCTCATCTGTCAAAATTTCCTATCTCTTATAAGGACACTTATCATTGGACTCAGGGCCCACCTGAGTCATTCAGGATGAGCTCTTCATATCAATACCTGTAAATTACATTCACAAAGATGCTTTTTTCCAAATACTCATATGTTCTGGGAATTAGGACATAGACATGCTTTTTGAAGGCCATCATTTAATCTACTGTAGCTCCTCATAATATTCAAACTCTTTGACATAGCATCCAAAGCCCTTCATCTAAATCTGGACTCTACTGTACCACAAAATCCCTTGGATATTCTTCTCAGCCATCCCAGTTTGCTTGTCATTTCCTGAATGACACTTTTTATTTACCCCTGCAGGCTTTTGCTCATTACTTTATCTGCTGAGGCTTCCCTTCACTATTTCCCTGCCTGCCAAAGACAGTGCAGTTTTTAAGGCTCATTCAAGGTTGACTTCCTTTGTGAAATGTGTGCTGGGACCACCTCTTCCCACATTATCACGGAGCTCTCTCTCCATTGTGACCTCACTATAATCGTACGTTCTCCTTAGCACATGAACTTTGTGAAGCTTATGTGTAATTATGTCTGCCACCCTCATTTTCAATTTCTTCCCCTCCCTTGTGGGCCTTTTGTTTTGTTTTATAAATTTACATTTCCTGGAGTTTACATCTATAGAATATGACATTGCCATTGGCATAAAGCAGGCTTTTAATAGGAAACTGACAAATAACATTAAGTACCTAATATGTGCTAGTCACCATGTAGGGGATTTATATATGAGATAATGTTTGTTGTAATCCTAAAAATAAGACCATGAGACAAGTATTCCTAACCCCACTTTCAAAAGGGAAAAACAAATATTTAGATCAGTAAATGCTTTGTCTGACACCATAGAAAAAATAATTGCCAAAGGTAGTATTTCAATGGTGGTCTGGCCAACTTAAGCTGATGTTATTTTCAGTTAAAGCTATTGATTACCTATACGTTATTGTTAGAAATGTGTATAAGGCACCAAAATTGGTCAAGTAGCTTTTGATACTATAAAAATCTGAACTATAGGTAGAAAACGTATTTATACAAATATTATCTCATGGGTTGCCTTCAATATTCCAGGTATTATTTTAGTAATATATAATATACTATAGTAGTGAATAAGTCTGAGTTCTTGCTCTTAGAGAGTTCGCTTTCTAGTGTGTGTGTGTGAAACAAATATATGAACCTCAAGTAGTGATAAGTACTAAAGAGAATAAAATGAACCAAACTTAGGAGGCAGAGAATGACACAGTGGTCCTCTTTCAGAGATCTGCAGCGAAGACTTCTCTGAGGCCAAGATCTGAATGAAGTTGTGGAAATTAGCAGTCATGTGGCAAACTGAAGAAAGACCACCCCAGGCCAGGAATAGCATGTGCAAAGGTCCTAGGTTAGGGAGGTTCTGAGAAAATTCAAAGGAAGCAAGGAGGCCAGTGTAAATGGAGTAATCAATGGGAAGAGTGCATGAGATCCATCCTACTGGGAGTAATAGAGCCTGATCTGTGGGTCTTTTCAGCTGTGATAAAGATGGTGGCTGTCATTCTGAGGGAGATGGAAAGCTGTCAGAGGGTGTTCAGCAGAGGTGTGATTGCTGTATGACTTGGGTTTTTTTGTTTTGTTTTGCTTTTTTAGACAGAGTCTTACTCTGTTATCCCAGTCCACAGTGCCATGGCATCCACCTAGCTCACAGCAACCTCCAACTCCTATGTTCAAGCAATCTTCCTGCCTCTGCCTCCCAGGTAGCTGGGACTACAGGTGTCTGCCACAACACCTAACTAACTTTTCTATATATATATATATATATTTTTTTTTTTTTTAAGTAGAAATGGGGTCCTGCTTTTGCTCAGGCTGGTCTTGAACTCCTGAATTCAAGGGATCCTCCCACCCAGCTTCCTAGACTACTAGGAATACAAGTGTGAGCCACTGTGCCCAGCCATGACTTGGATTTTAATTATTAATTTATTGGATTTTTTTTTTTTTTTGGACACAAATTCTCACTCTGTCACCCTGGGCCAAGTGTCATGGCATCATAGCTCATAGTGAGCTCTATCTCTTGTGTTCAAGTGGTCCTCTTGCCTCAGCCTCTCAAGTAGCTGGGACTACAAGACTGCTATCTCACCTGGCTAGTTTTTATATTTTTAGAGATAGGGTCTTGCTCTTGCTCAGACTGGTCTCTAACTCCTGGTCTCAAGGAATCCACCTGCCACAGCCTCCCAAAGTGCTAAGATTATGGGCATGAGCTACCACACCCAGCACAATGAGTTTTAAAAGATCATTTAGACTGCTGTGTTTGGGTGTGTGAGAGGATGCAGGGGGCATTTAGTTGGGGCCAATGGTGATGGTACCTTAGACCAGTGGGAGGCAGAGGAGGTGGGGGTAGTTCATGGGGTTCTGTATATGCACCAAACCTATAGCCAAGAGAGTATCTTGTAGACTGGGAATACTGAAGAGTGATTCTGATGTCTGGGAGTCTATACCTGATACCTACAATCACAAGAACGAGAGAGGCAGCCTATAGTTAGTGCCCAGTTCTATGAAGCTCCTCAACTGTGACAGCGCTACCTGGTAAAAGTACATATGGACCAGTATGAGATATATATATATTTATGAACTTTCTAGCAGTTACATTAGTCAAAAAAAAAAAAAAGAAGAAGAAGTAATTCATTTTAGCATACATTTCGCTTGTCTTAGTACACACAAAGCAGTATCATTTTCACATGTAATCAGAATAGAGATTTTTAATGAGATATTTAGTCCGGTATCTCCAAAATGTTATCACTTCAATATGTAATCAATGTAAAATATAGTCAGTCTTCATTATTTATGCATTCCATATTGGTGAATGGGCCTCCTAGGTCACATTTTTTTCTAACCCCCAAATCAGTGCCCTAAGTGTCATGTGGTTATCACAGACACAGAGCACTGAAAAACTGTCACCTGCTGTCCCCATTCCCAGCGGAAGTCAAACCAGGCAGTGCTCTGCCTTCTCCTTTTATATAGTCTGTTTTGTGCCATCCTTTTTTGTATTTTTGGGCTTTGTCTTGATCGTTCCACTATGTTAAGTGTCCCCTAAGCACACTGCTAAAGTGCTATTTAGTGTGCCTAAGAGAAAGAGTCTGTGATGTGGCTTGCTGAGAAAATGAGTTAGATTAGCTTCCTTTGGGCCTGAGTTACAGCCCTGTGGCTGCAAGCGCAATATTAATGAATCAGTGACATGTATTAAATATGGTACCTTTAAACAGAAACAGCCATGACACACGTTTATGCATCAATCTGTACAAAAACACCATGATACAAATTTGTGTATTGATTTGTTGATGAAATGCTGTGACCAGAGGTTCACAGGAACCTAACCCTGCATTTCTCCTGGGAACAACAATCCAGTACTTGTTAATTCAGTGTTCCCGGGTGGGGGTGGAGGTATCAATTATTACCGTGAATAATAACAATTGACTTTGTATTAATCAGAAAATTTACATTTTTTTCATACCAAGTATTTAAAATACGGTTTATACTCATAACACACCTCCATTTGAACTAACCATCTATCAGGGGCTCAGTAGTCACACAAGAACAGTGAGATGTAGAACCACAGATTTATGGCAAAGATGACTCAAAAGGAAGGGCCAGAGAGTAAGAGAAAGGAAAGTGTAAACGTCTGGGGATATGGAAGAAGGCGGGCAATGAGCAGGTGCGCAAAGGGAAAATTCATCCATGTGGAAATACTGGGGCTTCAGGTACGGTTTGTGCTTCATTTCTCATCACACAAACCCTCGCCAGTGACGTGGAACCTAGAATTGTGCCTGGGACGATGTAGAGTCATTGCGAGGAGTGAAGAAGCCGAGAGAGTAGGTAGAAAACACTTTGAGAAGCTTGGCTTTAACCAAGAGTTTAGATGCATGTTGTTGTTTTGAAAAGATTAGTGAAAACAAATTATAAGCATAAACACCTGAAAGCATGAAGAATTGTTGATGTATCTGAGAAACTAAGAAGAACTACTAGAGCTGTGTTTTGTTTTGTTTTGTTTTATTTTTTCCCTTACAACAAATAAAGTACCGAATACCCATTTTTGCCCCTCTTGGGGCTGAACACAGTCATAACATACGACCACACAACTTGATAGTTGTGTAACTTGCAACACAGACAAGGACCTACAAATGAACTTCAGGGAAAGTCAGCTGCTCTGTGGCATGATTCATCAGTAAAGAAAAGAACTCTCTTTTCTGCTGTCTATGATTATAAAGTAACTCCTGCAAGGCAAGAATTGGACTGACTCTCAGCTTGCCAACTTTGAGAATTCTCAGCAGGCTAAGTAGGAGTGAGCAATTAAAAAAAAAAGTTGCCTTTTGGTGTTGCTCATTTTTCAGTTTATCTTGTGTTTCATGTTGGTGTTCATATGTGACATTGTTGATCTACATAAGAAAAAATACAAATGCACATAGATAAATCCTGTGCTGGCCAATATTGGTGTCTCTTAATGTCAGTAGCCTGAGGCCTGTCAAAGCTGGATGGGTTGCTGGAGGAGCCCTGGGAAGCCCTAGGAAACCCAGGAGCACCATTTCCTCACCCTATAAATGACTTTTTTTTTTGCAGTTTTTGGTCAGGGCTAGGTTTGAACCCACCACCTCCGGCATATGGGGCCGGTGCCCTACTCCTTTGAGCCACAGGCGCCGCCCTATAAATGACTTTTTTTTTTGCGGTTTTTGGCCAAGGCTGGGTTTGAACCCGCCACCTCTAGCATATGGGGCTGGCGCCCTGCCTTTGAGCCACAGGTGCCGCCCTATAAATGACTTTTTAAAAGTTCTTTCCCCAACATGTTTTCAGATGGGAAGCAAATTGTAGCCGTCATCAAGCAATCAATTCAAACACCTACTTTCTCTGTTTTGAATGTGAGTAGAAAGAAAGTCCAAGCAAGGACCTATTTATTTTTTGCTTGATAAATAAGAATGCTGCACAATTGTTATTTAATGGGGGAAAAAAGTAAACCACACCCTTAACATGTTTCAGGAGTGCTGATTTGCAAAACAAAGCATGAGAAATAGTACAATTTCCTTAATGGGGGATATCCCCCAAAGGGCTCTTATAAAATATATTAATATATTTTAATTTGAATATTTGTGTAATAATAATAATTTTATTCCATTTTGTGAGAGACTCCACTCTGTGCCCAATTTTTGTTTGGGAGAAGCTTTGAAAAATCTACTGTGGGGCAATGAATGAGGCTTCTGGGCCTGCGTGAATGGCCACTAACAAAGTGGAAATGATTTTGAACCTGTGAGGGGAAAAAAATGGGGGATAGAGAATTATTTTTTTCTGAGGACAATGTAACACTCTCCTGGAGAGATCTCCAAACTACAAATAAAAAATTTGAACCTGTGAATCTTTAGTAAATATCTCATATAATCTCAACAAGGACCTAGCTTTAAATATTGGTTCACTGAAGTGTAAAGTGGAGCCATCCCACACTAGGCAGGATAACAACTGACATCAGTATCACACAAAGAAATCCATCCACTTATGCTTCACATTTATTTTTATTAAAAATGTGGGATATCGAAAGTAGAGGTGGATCCAGGATCTGGTACAGGATTTTTCTCTTGCTCTAGGCACCAAGCTGTGGTCTCCTCTTCGCTGTAACATCTCCAGGAGGACCCAGGTGTCTTTGCTGCAGCTTCTCTCACCTTGTGACCCGCAGGTCCTAGGAGATCTGTAGGACATCTTGGAAACAGAGAAATGAACCCAGGAATACAGAGCAAGCTGGATCTCATCTAGAATCTGCACACATGACCTGGCCTCCACCTGGAATTCAGAAGATAAGGCCGGACTTTGAGGACCACATGGGATAGTGAGAAGTGTGGATGTGCAGGACTCCTACTGGGGATTGGGTCTGATCCTGGTGTATGAGTGAAGAAGGGGAACATGTTCTGTTTAGGTTCCATCTGGATGCTCCATTAGAATCTACTCAAAACAGGATTAAGAAACTGCAGACAGTGAATGGCATTAATTGCCCAAGGACCTCCTGCCTCTAAGCCAGACCTGATCACATGTCTGGAACAAAATAAAGAGCCCTGGAATGTGAAGAGAGAGGAGGCAACGGCTATATACACCCAGTACGGCTATCCAACGGTCTGAGGGACAGTGAAGTGGCGCCCTTTTAAAAAAGTTTGAGGATGGGTAATAGGGTGGAGCAAGATGGCAGCCGAGTAACAGCTTCCTTGCATCTGGGCACCGTGAGTCTGGGGATATAGGACTCCAGGCATCTCTGGCTGGTGGGAACTGCCTATCATCACCCCTGAGAGGATACAGGGAGTCAGCGAGAGACTTCTGGACCCCAAGAGGAGGACTAAAACAGTGGAAAACCGGCAAGTGGTCGCGTGTGTTCAATCCGCCTAAACCCGCCCGCAACTGTAAGTTCAGTAGCAGCGAGACTGCAAACCAGAAAGGCCTTACCTGTGAACTGTTTTGGTGTCTTTGGACTTGGCACTCAGCTGAACTGCCTTGGGGAGAGCCTGAGCGGGAGTGCGGAGAACTTTGGCCTTTGTCTAGGGCCCCAGTCTGAGCCGCTGAGCCAGACGGAGCTAATAGAGTTTGGCTCTGGGTCACAGGCAGACATTGTGAGCGATCTGCCCTGGCAAGCTCCGCCCTCAGGGTCGCAGAGCTGGAATTGGGTGGGAGCTGGTAACCCAGCGACCAAGTAGCCTAAGGGCGGGGTCTGAGCCGCCTTGCAGCCCTAACCCTCGGGGGCAGAGGGAGACCAGTTTTGACACACAGGGTAAGTGGATAGCCACTTCAGCAGTGATTCCAGCAACAAGCACTTCCCTGAGAAAGCTTCTGCTCAGTAAGTGAACAAGTTCAAAGTGCCTTTTAAGTGGGCTGAAGAGAGATTTAGGGTGTCTACCTGCTGGGGTTCGAGAAACTAGCAGCCTCCAGTCGTATCAGAACTGTGATTAACATCTCATACCCCAGAAGACCACATGTTGCCCAGACAATATTCAATTCCATATACATACTGCTTTGTTTTTGGTTGCGTGTGTGTTTTTTTTTGTTTGTTTGTTTGGTTTTTTTTTTGGTTTGGTTGTTTTTTTTTGTTTATTTTGACGTTCTAGATTGTTGTTTTGTTTTTTAAGTTCAACCTTTTCCATACAGATCCTTTTTCTTTCTCAATTTTTCTAGTTTAATTATAATTTCCATTGCTGCCTATTTCAATAATCAGAACTTCATTTTTGTTAGTGTTTCTACCACTATTATTTGGTTTTTCCAGCCAATTTTATCCCGTAAAGTTTTCTGTTTGCTTGTTTTGGTTTGATTTATAGCATTTTTGTCTTTCCTCTCTACTTGGTGGAGGTGGGGTACTGTGTCTGATCAGGTTAGCAAAGAGCTGCTGACCTCAAGGGAACCACCCCACTTGGCACCCCCAGAAGGTGTTTTTTGTTTTTTTTTTTTTAAGGTTGTATCAAAGTACCCTACTGTACACCTATATTGCTCTGTCTCCCTCTTTCTGTGCCTCTCTTCTTTTTGTCAATATTCCTTTCACCCAACCACTCTCCTTTCTCTATTTTTCTTTTTTTTTTTTTTTCTTATCACTCGGTCCTCATTTCTTTCATCGCTTTTTTGCTCTTAAACCTTCTCACCCTTCTGGTCCTGTAACCCTTAGTCCACAGGCACAAGAAATTAAAGAGCAAGAGGAATTGAAAGGAAAATTAGGGCAAGTAAACAGATAAAAGAAATCACCCATGAGGAAGAATCAGCAGAAAACTCCAGGCAACATGAAGAACCAGTCCAGAACTACCCCGCCAAGGGACCATGAGGTAGCTACTGCAGAGGATTTCACCTATACAGAAATGTTAGGAATGACAGAAAGGGAATTTAGAATACACATGTTGAAAACAATGAAGGAAATGATGGAAACAATGAAGGAAACTGTTAATAAAGTGGAAAATAACCAAAAGGAAATTCAAAAACAGAATCAAATAAGAGATGAACGATATGAAGAATATAAAAAGGATATAGCAGAGCTGAAGGAAATGAAACAGTCAATCAGGGAACTTAAAGATGCAATGGAAAGTATCAGCAACAGGTTAGACCATGCAGAAGAAAGAATTTCAGAGGTAGAAGACAAAGTTTTTGAGATAACTCAGATAGTAAAAGAGGCAGAAAAGAAGAGAGAGAAAGCAGAACGTTCACTGTCAGAATTATGGGACTTTATGAAGCGTTCCAACATACGAGTTATAGGAATTCCAGAAGGGGAAGAAGAATGCCCCAGAGGAATGGAAGCCATACTAGAGAATATTATAAAAGAAAATTTCCCAAATATCACCAAAGATTCTGACACACTGCTTTCAGAGGGCTATCGGACCCCAGGTCGCCTCAACTCTAACCGAGCTTCTCCAAGACACATTGTGATGAACCTGTCCAAAGTCAAGACCAAAGAAAAGATTCTGCAAGCTGCCAGGAGTAAGCGCCAGTTGACCTACAGGGGCAAATCCATCAGATTGACCACAGACTTCTCTAATGAAACTTTCCAAGCAAGAAGACAATGGTCATCTACCTTTAATCTACTTAAACAGAACAATTTTCAGCCCAGAATTCTGTACCCTGCTAAGCTAAGCTTCAAAATTGACGGAAAAATCAAATCATTTACGGATATACAAACATTGAGGAAATTCGCCACAACAAGACCAGCTCTACAGGAAATACTTCAACCTGTTCTGCACACTGACCACCACAATGGATCAGCAGCAAAGTAAGAACTCAGAAATTAAAGGACAGAACCTAACCTCCACACTGATGCAAAAGATAAAACTAAGCAATGGACTCTCACAAAATAAGACGAATAGAATACTACCACACTTGTCAATTATCTCAATAAATGTTAATGGCTTGAATTCCCCACTGAAGAGACATAGATTGGTTGACTGGATTAAAAAACACAAGCCATCCATTTGCTGTCTGCAAGAAACACACCTGGCTTCAAAAGACAAATTAAAGCTCCGAGTCAAGGGTTGGAAGACAATTTTTCAGGCAAATGGAATTCAGAAGAAAAGAGGAGTTGCAATCTTATTTTCAGACACATGTGGATTTAAAGCAACTAAAGTCAAAAAAGACAAAGATGGTCACTTTATATTGGTCAAGGGAAAAATACAACAAGAAGACATTTCAATTCTAAATATTTATGCACCCAATTTAAATGCTCCCAGATTCTTGAAGCAGACCTTAATCAGTCTGAGCAATATGATATCTGATAATACCATAATAACAGGGGACTTTAACACTCCTCTTACAGAGCTGGACAGATCCTCTAAACAGAAATTAAACAAGGATATAAGAGACTTAAATGAGACTCTAGAACAACTGTGCTTGATAGACGCATATAGAACACTCCACCCCAAAGATAAAGAATATACATTCTTCTCATCACCCCATGGAACATTCTCCAAAATTGATCATATCCTGGGACACAAAACAAATATCAACAGAATCAAAAGAATTGAAATTTTACCTTGTATCTTCTCAGACCATAAGGCACTAAAGGTGGAACTCAACTCTAACAAAAATGCTCGACCCCACCCAAAGGCATGGAAACTAAACAATCTTCTGTTGAATAACAGATGGGTGCAGGAAGAAATAAAACAGGAAATCATTAACTTCCTTGACCATAACAACAATGAAGACACAAGCTACCAAAACCTGTGGGATACTGCAAAAGCAGTTTTGAGAGGAAAATTCATCGCTTTAGATGCCTACATTCGAAAAACTGAAAGAGAGCACATTAACAATCTCACAAGAGATCTTATGGAATTGGAAAAAGAAGAACAATCTAAGCCTAAACTCAGTAGAAGAAAAGAAATATCCAAAATCAAATCAGAGATCAATGAAATTGAAAACAAAAGAATCATTCAGAAAATTAATGAAACAAGGGGTTGGTTTTTTGAAAAAATAAATAAAATAGATAAACCATTGGCCAGACTAACGAGGAATAGAAAAGTAAAATCTCTAGTAACCTCAATCAGAAATGATAAAGGGGAAATAACAACTGATCCCACAGAGATACAAGAGATCATCTCTGAATACTACCAGAAACTCTATGCCCAGAAATTTGACAATGTGAAAGAAATGGATCAATATTTGGAATCACACCCTCTCCCTAGACTCAGCCAGAAAGAAATAGAGCTCCTGAACAGACCAATTTCAAGCACTGAGATCAAAGAAACAATAAAAAAGCTTCCAACCAAAAAATGCCCTGGTCCAGATGGCTTCACTCCAGAATTCTATCAAACCTTCAAGGAAGAGCTTATTCCTGTACTGCAGAAATTATTCCAAAAAATTGAGGAAGAAGGAATCTTCCCCAACACATTCTATGAAGCAAACATCACCCTGATACCAAAACCAGGAAAAGACCCAAACAAAAAGGAGAATTTCAGACCAATCTCACTCATGAACATAGACGCAAAAATTCTCAACAAAATTCTAGCCAATAGATTACAGCTTATCATCAAAAAAGTCATTCATCATGATCAAGTAGGCTTCATTCCGGGGATGCAAGGCTGGTTTAACATACGCAAGTCCATAAACGTTATCCACCATATTAACAGAGGCAAAAATAAAGATCACATGATCCTCTCAATAGATGCAGAAAAAGCATTTGATAAAATCCAGCATCTTTTTCTAATTAGAACTCTGAAGAGTATAGGCATAGGTGGCACATTTCTAAAACTGATTGAAGCTATCTATGACAAACCCACAGCCAATATTTTACTGAATGGAGTAAAACTGAAAGCTTTTCCTCTTAGAACTGGAACCAGACAAGGTTGTCCTCTGTCACTTTTACTATTCAACGTAGTGCTGGAAGTTCTAGCCAATACAATTAGGCAAGACAAGGAAATAAAGGGAATCCAAATGGGAGCAGAGGAGGTCAAACTCTCCCTCTTTGCTGACGACATGATCTTATACTTAGAGAACCCCAAAGACTCAACCACAAGACTCCTAGAAGTCATCAAAAAATACAGTAATGTTTCAGGATATAAAATCAATGTCCACAAGTCAGTAGCCTTTGTGTACACCAATAACAGTCAAGATGAGAAGCTAATTAAGGACACAACTCCCTTCACCATAGTCTCAAAGAAAATCAAATACCTAGGAATATACCTAACGAAGGAGGTGAAGGACCTGTATAAAGAAAACTATGAAATCCTCAGAAAGGAAATAGCAGAGGATATTAACAAATGGAAGAACATACCATGCTCATGGATGGGAAGAATCAACATTGTTAAAATGTCCATACTTCCCAAAGCAATCTACCTATTCAATGCCATTCCTATCAAAATACCAACATCATACTTTCAAGATTTGGAAAAAATGATTCTGCGTTTTGTATGGAACTGGAAAAAACCCCGTATAGCTAAGGCAGTTCTCTGTAATAAAAATAAAGCTGGGGGCATCAGCATACCAGATTTTAGTCTGTACTACAAAGCCATAGTGCTCAAGACAGCATGGTACTGGCACAAAAACAGAGACATAGACACTTGGAATCGAATGGAAAACCAAGAAATGAAACTAACATCTTACAACCACCTAATCTTTGATAAACCAAACAAGAACATACCTTGGGGGAAAGACTCCCTATTCAATAAATGGTGTTGGGAGAACTGGATGCCTACATGTAAAAGACTGAAACTGGACCCACACCTTTCCCCACTCACAAAAATTGATTCAAGATGGATAAAGGACTTAAACTTAAGGCATGAAACAATAAAAACCCTCCAAGAAAGCATAGGAAAAACACTGGAAGATATTGGCCTGGGGAAAGACTTCATGAAGAAGACTGCCATGGTAATTGCAACAACAACAAAAATAAACAAATGGGACTTCATTAAACTGAAAAGCTTCTGTACAGCTAAGGAGACAATAACCAAAGCAAAGAGACAACCTACACAATGGGAAAGGATATTTGCATATTTTCAATCAGACAAAAGCTTGATAACTAGGATCTATAGAGAACTCAAATTAATCCACATGAAAAAAGCCAACAATCCCTTATATCAATGGGCAAGAGACATGAATAGAACTTTCTCTAAAGACGACAGACAAAGGGCTAACAAACACATGAAAAAATGTTCATCATCTCTATATATTAGAGAAATGCAAATCAAAACAACCCTGAGATATCATCTAACCCCAGTGAGAATGGCCCACATCACAAAATCTCAAAACTGCAGATGCTGGCGTGGATGTGGAGAGAAGGGAACACTTTTACACTGCTGGTGGGACTGCAAACTAGTACAACCTTTCTGGAAGGAAGTATGGAGAATCCTCAAAGCACTCAAGCTAGACCTCCCATTTGATCCTGCAATCCCATTACTGGGCATCTACCCAGAAGGAAAGAAATCCTTTTATCATAAGGACACTTGTACTAGACTGTTTATTGCAGCTCAATTTACAGTCGCCAAAATGTGGAAACAGCCTAAATGCCCACCAACCCAGGAATGGATTAACAAGCTGTGGTATATGTATACCATGGAATACTATTCAGCCATTAAAAAAAATGGAGACTTTACATCCTTCGTATTAACCTGGATGGACGTGGAAGATATTATTCTTAGTAAAGCATCACAAGAATGGAGAAGCATGAATCCTATGTACTCAATTTTGATATGAGGACAATTAATGACAATTATGGTTATGGGGGGGAACAGAAAGAGGGAAGGAGGGAGGTGGGTGGGGCCTTGGTGTGTGTCACACTTTATGGGGGCAAGACATGATTGCAAGAGGGACTTTACCTAACAATTGCAATCAGTGTAACCTGGCTTATTGTACCCTCAATGAATCCCCAACAATAAAAAAAAAAAAAAAGGAAAAAAAAAAAATGTGGGATATCTTGGGCGGCGCCTGTGGCTCAGTGAGTAGGGCGCCAGCCCCATATGCCGAGGGTGGCGGGTTCAAACCCAGCCCCCGCCAAACTGCAACCAAAAATTAGCCGGGCGTTGTGGCGGGTGCCTGTAGTCCCAGCTGCTCGGGAGGCTGAGGCAAGAGAATCGCGTAAGCCCAAGAGTTAGAGGTTGCTGTGAGCCGTGTGACGCCACGGCACTCTACCTGAGGGCGGTACAGTGAGACTCGGTCTCTACAAAAAAAAAAAAAAAATGTGGGATATCTTATAACAAAGGGTACAAATAAAATCAACTATAAAATAAAAAAGGAAGGTAAGCCACACCAGGGGAAAATGCAATGGTTTTATCGTATTCACAAATAGAAATTTAAAAAGTTCTCAGTAGCCCCCCAAGAATAATGTGCTCCTGGTTCCCAAGGACATCTTCATCAAGACGTAAACAAATAAAACATGATATAATAAAAAGTATTCCTATTAGGTCATCCGCATGAATGCTGAAGGTAAGAAGGAAGTGTAACTTAAAAAAGGCAAGTCCACAGACAGAAAATGAGTTTGATCTAAGCTCATAGATTTCTGATCATCTGATGGAACTTCAAAAATCAGGAAGAGAGGATGCATAATTTGTTTTCCCACCTTTTCCCAGGTCTTCCCGATATTTTTATTTTATTGTTTCTAATATGCTCAGTAATTGTGCTGAAGCTTTCTATTTAAAACAAGACACAGTAGGTAAACTGGTTGGTGCAGCAGAAAGAGCCTGGCTCTAGTTTCCATTTTAGGTCCAAAATGTAGAATTTACTGAATGCACAATCTCGCCAGAGCATTTAACCACTCCAACCATAAGTTGTATCACTTTTTCACTTACCAACACTATGAATGCCTGCTTTATTTCCTTATTAAACATTCCATAAATGTTTGATACATAAGGGTTAAAAAAACAGGCAAGATTTTACAGATTTTCCTTTCTGTCCACTGCCTTTTCTATGGTCAAAGGCAATGTCAGGGGTGGGTTTGAGTATACAAAGGACTGAAGTGAGATTTGTGACCTTTTTATAGAAAACCCTAATCAAATGAATATCCAGAAAATTCCTCAGTGGAATTGGGTCCCAGAGAACCTACACTATACCAGAGGAAAAGAGAGAGAAGAAGAGAAATAGACTAACGCAGGAACATGAGGACTTTAGGAGGAAACAAAGTAAGGGTGATAATGAGAAGTTAGATGGCAGTGGGGAAAAACATGACTTCTCCAGATAGACTTTGAGTTGGATGTGCATTCTTGCCTTCTGTCAAACAGTGCATATTCATAGGGTTTCTAAGTTACAGGTCACTCCTCAACATGTCACAAATGTATGGACATTGAGTGCAGGATTGTTATGTCAAGTTAAACACTTAGGTTTTTCTACAGACACATGCAGCAGCAAGTTATGGTCAGTTCGTGGCACTTGGAGAATCACTGACCCCTCCCACCCCCAAACACTTCTGTGATGATTTTTTGCTGTGTTCATGACATCAAAATTGAACCACGAGAAGGATTTTGAGCCTATTGCAAACTGGTGCATTACCTTAATCATTTTTCCAGCTAAGTTCTTTGTATTCTGATTTATCCAAAATGATGGTTTATAGTGCCGATTAGTTCAATAGCAAACCTTCTTCTGTAGCTACAAGAAAACTATCTCTGACTTCTAATGGACACAATTCCCTAGCCCTTTGAAACATTTGCCAATAACACCTTTGTGCATATGCGCTGTGCCTACACAAAACAGATGGAATCAAATGCAATTCCACTTTACTCTTCTTTTGAAAAGGCCAAAAAGTAAGACTGGGCTCTGAGAAGTTTCACAAAGCTGGTTATAGCATTCTAGAACAAAAATCTGAAGAAATTAATGAAGCACTCAGCAGAGCAAGTCCATTTTAGTGCAGGCCAGAAAAGAGTCTAACAGTAGTATGAGTCTGGAAGAAAATGAATTCTTCCAGAATGGAAGAATGGAAAATCTATCATGGATTACGGATAACAGAGGGGGTGGGAAAGTCACAGGACAGGGTAATTAGCAACCTTTGAAGGCTGGAAGTTGATGTCATTGTAACATATACTCATTCAAATACAGGGAGTTTATACAAGTTCATCCAAATAATTTTAGTATATATTTTAATTTGATACAATGTATTTTCCCTTTCTATAAGTTCTTAAACTCTCAGGTCACCAAAGTAAATATTTGGGCAAAGAAGAAAAATGTATTAAACTGCTAAATACTTTGAACATCTTCTGGAAGCTTAGAAACACTTTATATTCTTTCATAGCATTTAATGGGTCTAACATAGCACCACACCAAACACTGTGTAGATTTATTTTACGTGGTTGCATTAATTTTTGATGAAAACTAAGCTTTCCATTTCAGGTGCAGCCATATGTGAATTAAATGAGTATTATGTATTCGCACCACCCTGAAATTTAATGTTCATGCTTTAGTCACAGGTTTACCATCTCTCTCAGAATCAGGTCTGTGGGCGTTCCACGCGAGCAGCTCAGAGTGCACTGATGCATTTCACCGGCAACAAGGAAAATAACTGAATCAAGAAAGAAAGAAAGAAAATAACTGAATCAAGAAAGAAAGAAAGAAAAAACACCAATTGATTTCCACTCATGGTAGTTATAAGATCTTTTTTACTTTGTTCAATTCCTGTGCAAAGTTAATCATCCTTTAACAAAAGCGAAAATATTTACCTTGTTAGCACGTTAATGATGTTTGCACCATATAGTAAGAAAGTCAATAGTGTTGTGAAAAGTGGTTCAGTGTTTCTTTAGAAGCCCATAGTTTCCTCTTTAATGTCTCCTCATTCTGGAGGGGCTGGCTGCCTCATCCTTGAATTTCCACCTCTTTGCCTTTGTTAGATTTAGTCAGCCCCAGTCAGACCTCTAATGTTATTTTAATGTTGGGGGGGGGTTGGTTTAATTCAAATATATTTTCATTTTAAAGTTATAATGACTAAGTACACCTGCTCACTTAAAAATTAGCACCTAGTTAGGTGGTTTTCAATAGCCTAATCATCTTTTGATTGTCTCTGCTTGTATCATAGGCAGTTCACCTGCTCTTCATCTAAACTTCAATGTTTCCTGTTTACACGTCTGAAAACACTGGAAGATGATAATATTTAGAAAACAAAGAAAACTGAAACCTACATTCAAATGCATTATTTATATAATTATCCCGTCATTAAAGTAATTATAGATTGTGAAAAATACATAGTTTTTAAAAAAATTTTTCATCCAGAGATTTCTCCTGGGATAAGCTGAGAACATGCAAAAAGCACATACATGCACGCGCGCGCGCACACACACACACGTTACCGCTGATGTTATCTGCACAATAAACAAATGTTACCTCCAGATTTAGGGATTTGAAATCTGTTCTCTCTTTCCTGCAACAAATATAACCAAAAAGCCAGACAGTGAGTTAATCCTATAGAAGAGATTACCTAGACTGAACTTTGGGAAATCTTTAATCCTCTATAGTTTCGACAACAACGGTAAGAAAGAGTCACAGTTATACCTTGCTGAGCTATACACTGCTGCTGGGGATAGGTGGCCACGCCGTATAAATAGCAAGTCTCCGGCATTTCCTATAAGACTAAGACAGTGTCAGATGAGGCCACGAGATATGAGTGTGCTTGAGGATGTGCAGGGGCAATGCAGAATTTTCAAAGAGATCTTGACAAGCACTCACAGCTGGATTTTCATTATCTTCAATGAGAAAGCCTATCAGTCAGTTTTTTCTATATAGTGCCATCCACATTACTGCTTTTTGTATGATTTCAAAGTGGACAGCACAGTTTGTGTCCAGTTTTTCATTCTAAATATCCTATTCAATAGTTATTCTTTTCTATACCTTTAAACAGATTTTTTTTTAAACCACAGTAAGATCACATTACACGTTGGGAGCATTAGCTTGAAAGTGAGTTAATAGATCTGGCCTGTAGACCATCTTCAGAGGCTCCTTTAAAGAAATACTTGGAATTGAATCATGAAAGTTTTATTTTTTCTGTGTTTTTGATCAAGTTTTGTGGGAAGAAGTGGAAAGTACTCAGAATATCTTCATGCAGTTTTCACAGAGAGATTCTGTATTCCTGTGTGCACCTCCATAACCCTCTCTAAATACCTGGCTCCAGCTCTGCACGTAAGGAGTCAGGTTGTCACATTCGTTGGTTTTAAGACTAGAACTATCACCGTTGAAATTAAAAGAAAAAATAGACAATGAAGAAAGTTCTATCTTTGATCCTTTCATTCTCAGGATGCTCTAAGTGACAACATCCAGTGATACCCAGCCCCTGGCAAAGAATGTTTATGGGTTGTCCAACACCAGAAGGATGGGTGGACTTCAACAGTTCAGAAATACCAAGAACAGGAGAGAGGTGGCGCAGTCAGTAGTGCTGTACTGTTGTGAGCATTTTCTCAGATCATGACCCTAAAACCTGAATTCTCTCCCCAGGGAAGGATATTCTCTGCCAGAATGTCAAACAGGTGGGAAATATGAAAGCAGGGATTTGAAGCATCTCAGTCTTTTCCCTTGGACTTCTGGAATGCTGAAGCCTGGAAGGCACTCCATGAACACGGCTGTCAAACCACTCGAACTGCTTGGATTCCTTTTCAGGTGAGAAGTACTGAACCCACATTACATGAAAACAACCTTTGGTCAAACCGATCAGATAGTGTTTGTGACAATACTGGGGACTATCAAACCGAGAGCTATATTTAGTCAATCCCTTAAGGACCCAAGACTAATATTGAAAAGAGAAAAGGCCATATGTGTGGGCAAATATGAGACAGGTTCCTAAAATTCATAGAGGGGAGATCTATGCACTTTCATCCTGAGGTAGCAACAGTTGATTTTGGAGGCCTGCAAGGACTGGAGAGATCCTAGAATGAGTAAATTTGGGGAGAAGAAGCTGAGTTGAAAAGATGGGATCATATGGTTCATGAATATAAATATGCACATTGGTTCCAGATCTACTGAATGGGGTCTGTGGTGGCTCAAAGAGAAGAGAAAATACTGAACACGCATCCATCTGGAACTTAGCTTGCTCCTCACACACAAGACTACATTTTTCACTTAACCTTTCCTGACATCTTCTTTGCATGGGGTACATCTACCCTAGTCCCAAATGGTTGTGGGCTGTTGGTTTCTCTGAAGATCAAGGACAAAGCCACCATCCAGAGAATGATTTTTAAAGTTACCATGTACTGGACACTCAGTATAGGTCAAGCACTATGTTGAGTGTTTCACATACTTTACCTTGCTTATTCTTCACAACAAGTAGAGAATATTATTCCTACTTAACAAATGAGAAAACTAAGTCTCAGAGAAATTAGGCAAGTTGTTCAGTCACACAGCTAGAAAATAGAGAAGTCAAAGTTCTGATTCAAGACCACCTGATTCCATAGTCTGTGCTCTGAATCCACGTACGTCCTCTCCTGTCTCCGTCTAACCTTTTGGTTGTTCCAGCTGTGCACACTGATAATGGTTGACGTTACTCTAAATTATTCTCTCCAAATATATAAAACCACCAATGTTCAGAAAGGAACAAAAGTAAAATATTGGCCAAGAAATTTATTTTCTAAAAAGATAAATTCAGATTTTAGCTTATGAAAAGCACTAGAGTAGGAAGGAGATATTTTTCTTTCCTAGTCTATCAGAAATTCCATATACCATGGCCAAGATGAGAGAACTGGGATGCTCTTTTCATCCCAGTTTTATTTACTTAAAAAGGCTTGATTTTATGTTAGAATTAGCCTGGATCCCTACTTGAAAAATATTTAAAGACCTAAAGGAATGTCTAAATTTAAAAGTCTACTAGCTCATTCCTGATTGCTTCTGCCTAACAGAAGTCGCTGCTGGTAAATTCTTCTTGCTACCTGAAATTTACATCTTCATCTCTCTTCACACAGACATGTGCAATGTAATTTACTCATGTTTACCATTTGGGGCTTGCATCTAGCACACACAGTCTTGAAACTTTTCTCCTTGGGGGTTTGTATGTGGTGACATTCCTGGGTATTGAGCTCATTTGTCACAGAGCACGCATCAGTATCAGTTCCACACAGTGTACAGGTATTTTTTATTAGCTTTTTTTTGGCTCAGAAAGAGCTCATTAGAATTGTGTACCAGAACAATGATAGTCTTGAAGACAACATATATTTGTTTCTTTCATGGTGTCTTTGGATAGAAAGTCTGCACTTGGTTTTCCTTTTTTTTTCCTCTTCTTCTATTTTTTTTAAATTTTGAAATATTAAGAGGATACAGATGTTTTGACACATGACTTAAGTCAGGACTTTAAGTGTGCCCATCACTCAAATATGTTCGTTGTATTTTTTCGGTGAGTTTTGGCCTTTCCCTTCCTTCCTCATCCCTCCTGCTTGATTTCCAATGACTTTTCCTTTGGTTAGTTCCAATTTATTATAGAGTACTTGTGGTGTTTATTTTTATATTCCTGAGATACTTCACTTAGGATAATGGTCTGCAGTTCCTTCCAAACAGTTTAACCTTTTTTATGGCTCTGTAGTACTCTATGGTACACATACACCATATTTTGTTAATCCATTCATAAATCGATGGACACTTGGGTTGATTTCACATCTTTGTAATAGTGAATTGTATTATAATAAACAGTAGAGTTCAGGTGTCTTTATAACAAAATCATTTCTTTTCTTAGAAAAAGATACCCAGTAGTGGGATTGCTGGATCAAATGGCAAGTCTACTTTTAGTTCTCAAAGAACTAAAAGTTTTTAATAGAGGTTGTACTAATTTGCAGTCTTACCAATAGTGTATAAGCATTCCTTTCTTCTGCTTCAATGCCAACATCCTTGTTTTTGGATTTTTATAATAAAAGCCATCTTAATAGGAGTAAGGTGATATCTCATTGTGGCTTTAATTTGAATTTCCCTGCTGATTAGCTGTGTTGAACATCTTTTCACATTTGTTGGACATTTTTCTATCTTCTTTTGAAAGGCTTCTATTCATGTCTTTTGCCCACTTTTTAATGAGGTTGTTTGTTTTTTCATATCTGATTTATTTGAGTTCTTTGTAGATTTTAGTTATTAGCCCTTTATGGAAAGTGTAGATTATGAAAGTTTTCTTCCATCCTGTAGGTTGTCTATTTGCTCTATTGATTATTTCCTTAGTGTACAGAAGCTTTTTAATTTAATCTAATCCTGTTCATTTTTATTGCTACTATAATTGCCATTGGTGTATTAGTCATAAATTCTTTGCCTAGACCAATGTCTAGAAGAGTTTTTTCTACATTTCTTCTAGAATTATTATAATTGTATGCCTTTCATTTAAGTCTTTTCTCTCTTGAATTAATTTTTGTGAGTGGTTGGAGCTAAGGATCCTGTTTCATTCTTTCACATGTGGCTTTCCAATTTCCCTGGCAGCATTCACTGGGCTTCTTTTCCCCAGTGTGTGTTACTGTCTGCTTTGTCAAAGATCAATTGGGTATAGATAGCTGGTTCTATATCTGGGTTCTTTATTCTGCTACATTAGTCTATGTTTTTGTGCCAATATCTTGCTGTTTGGGTTACTTTAGCCTATAGTATAGTTTGAAGTCTAGCAATGTGATGCTTCCAGCTTTGTTCCTTTTAGTTAGAATTGCTTTGGTTATTTGGACTCCTTTTTGTTTCAAAACAAAATGTAAACTTATTTATTTCTTTGTGTTGGGAACATTCTAAGTCCATTCCTCTAGTTATTTAGTAAAAAAAAAAAAAATGTAAACTTATTTTGCTACATCTGTGAAATATATGATTGTGATTGTGTTGAATGTGTAAATCACTTTGGGGAATGGTGTTGGCATTTTTTAAAAAAATATATAATTCCTTTTATTTATTTATTTTTTTGCAGTTTTTGGCCAGGGCTGGGTTTGAACCCACCACCTCTGACATATGGGGCCAGCACCATACTCCTTTGGTGTATGGCCGGGGGGCGGCCAAAGGGGCGGCCCAAACTACTTTTTTTTTTTTTTGGTAGAGAAAGAGTCTCACTTTATCACCCTCAGTAGAGTGCTGGGGCGTCACACAGCTCACAGCAACCTCCATCTCCTAGGCTCAGGCAATTCTCTTGCCTCAGCCTCCAGAATAGCTGGGACTGCAGGTGCCCGCCACAACGCCTAGCTATTTTTTTGTTGCAATTTGGGGGCAGGGTTTGAACCCGCCACCCTCAGTATATGGGGCCAACAACGCCTTACCCACTGAGCCACAGGCGCCGCCCGGTGTTGGCATTTTAACAATGTTGATTCTACTGATCTATGAGCATGCTATGTTCTCTATTTGTGTCATCTAAAATTTTTTCCTCAGTGTTATGCAGTTCTTCTCATAGAGGTCTTTCACATTCATGATTAAGTATAGTCCTAGATATTTTGCTTTCTTTGTAGCTATTGTGAATGGTATTGAGTCTTTGATTTGACTCTCAGATTGACTCTCATATGCTACTAATTTGAGTATATTGAGTTTATATCCTGACACTTTGCCGAATTTATTTATCAATTCAATTTATAGATACAAGATCGTATGATCATATCATCAACAAAAAGTGATAGTTTGACTTCCCCTTTCCTGATTCAGATTAACTTTTTTTTTTCTTTTGCCTGATTGCTCTGGTTTTTATTTCCAACACTATATTGAATACAAATGGTGACAATGGGCACCCTGGTCTTCTTCCAGTTCTTTCTCTATTCACCATGATGTTGGCTATGGGTTTGTCATAGATGGCTTTTATAATTTTAATATATCTTCCTTCTATGCCTAGCTTGTTGAGAGTTTAATCATGAAAGAGTGCTGGATTTTGTTGAATGTTTTTTCTGTATCTATTGAGAGGGTCATATGGTCTTTGGTTTTGCTTCTGTTTATGTGGTAAATCACATTTACTAATTTACATATGTTGAACCATCATTGCATCCTGGGATGAAGCCCACTTGGTCATGGTTATGTATATATAACCATGTATGTATATATATAAATACGCACACACACAGTTGAATTTAGTTTGACAGTATTTTATGGAGGATTTTTGCATCTGTGTTCATAAGGGATACTGGTCTGCAGTTTTCTTTTTTGTTGTGCTGTTACCTGGCTTTGGTATCAAGGTGATACTGATTTCATAGAATGAGTTGGAATGGGTCGTTATAGAATAATTTTACAGAATTGGTAAGAGTTCTTCATTGTAGGTCTAATAGAATTCATCTGTGGATCTACCTGATATTTTTCTCCCCATGTCATTGGATGACTTTTTATTACTGCTTCAATCTCACTGCTCACTACCTGGTTAGTTAAGGAGTTCAATATCTTCCTGCTTGAATCTTGGACAGTTGTGTGCTTCCAGGAATGTGTCCATTTCCTGTACATTTTTTAGTTTATGTGTGTAGAGATTTTCATAATATTCATGAATGATGATTTTTATTTCTATTTTTATCAGTTATGGTATCTCCTTTTGTATTTTTTATTTAGTTCTGCTCTGAACGTTGTTATGTTTTCTTTTGCTGGCTTTGAATTTGGTTCGCTCTTCCCTTTGTAGTTCCTTTAGATGTAATATTAGATTGGTAATTTGTGGTCTTTCTGAAATATGAGTGTGAACATTTAAGGCTATAAATTTTCCTCTTGGGCATATTTTTGCTGCATACCAAAGGTCTTGCTACCTTATGTCTCCTTTGTCATTCAGTTCAAGGAATCTTTTGATTTCCATTTTAATTTCTTTATTAATCCAATAATTATTTAGTAGCAGGTTGTTTGACTTCCCTAACTCTGCATAGAATTGAGTACTACTCTTAGAATTGATTTCTAGTTTTAATGATCTGAGAAGATAGATGGTATGATTGTGAATTTTTAAAATTCAAGATAAAATCAGTTTTGGAGAATGTCCCATATGCTAATGTATATATAGAAGTTTTTTTTTTCTTAATGTTGGAATGCATGGCATTTTATTTATTTATTTATTTATTTTTATTAGACCATAGCTAAGAACAATAATGCAATCATGAGGTACAATGTGCTGGTTCCATATACGGTCTGAAATATTTTCACCGAACTGGTTAACATAGCCTTCATGGCATTTTCTTAATTATTGTGTTCAAACCCTATACTCTACACTTAGTAAACTTCACCTGCACCCTTCCAAGATGCACCCTAGTTGTGGACACACCAATCACCCTCCCTCCACCCTATTTCCTCCTCCCTTCCCCTCCCTTTTCCCCTTCCCCATATTCTTCTACTGAGATTGGGTTGTAGCCTTCGTATGAAAGCTATAAATTAGTTTCATATTAGGGCTGTGTACATTGGGTACTTTTTCTTCCATTCTTGGGATACTTTACTAAGAAGAATATGTTCCAGCTCCATCCATGTAAACATGAAGGAGGTATAATCTCCATCTTTCTTTACGGCTGCATAGTATTCCATGGTATACAAATACCACAATTTATTAATTCATTCATGAGTCATTGGGCACTTGGGTTTTTTTCATGACTTAGCAATTATGAATTGGGCTGCAATAAACACTCTGGTACAAATATCTTTGTTATAGTGCAATTTTTGGTCTTCTAGATATATAGTGCAATTTTTGGTCTTCTAGATATATACCTAGTAGAGGAATTATAGGATCGAATGGCAGATCTATTTTTAGATCTGTAAGTGTTCTCCAAACATCTTTCCAAAAGGACCATATTAGTTTGCATTTCCACCAGCAGTGTAGAAGTGTTCCCTTTTCTCCGCATCTGTGTCAACATCTCTGGTTTTGGGATTTTGTGATGTGAGCTAATCTTACTGGAGTTAGATGATATCTCAAAGTAGTTTTGATTTGCATTTCTCTGATGGTTAAGGATGATGAGCATTTTTTCATGTGTCTGTAGGCCGTGTGCCTATCTTCTGCAGAGAAGTTTCTCTTCAAGTCCCTTGCCCAACCTGAGATGGGATCACTTGTTCTTTCTTGCTAATATGTTTGAGTTCACTGTGGATTCTGGTTATTAAACCTTTGTCGGAGACATATTCTGCAAATATCTTCTCCCATTCTGAGGGCTGTCTGCTTGTTCTACTTACTGTGTTCTTGGCTGTGCATAGACTCTTTAGTTTCATCACGTCCCAGTAATGTATTTTCGATGCAGCTTCAATTGCCCGGGGGAGTCCTCCTCAAAAAATATTCACCCAGGCCAATTCCTTCAAGAGTTTTCCCTGCTCTTTCTTCTAGTATTTTTATAGTTTCATGTCTTAAGTTTAAATCTTTAATACAGTCAGAGTCTATCTTAGTTTCAGTCTTCTGCAGGTCTCCAGGCAGTTCACCCAGCACCATTTGTTAAATAGGGAATCTTTTCCCCATTGAATGTTTTTAATTGGCTTGTCAAATATCAAATAACGGTATGTAGCTGGGTTCATTTCTTGGTTCTCTATTCTGTTCCATATATCTACCTCTCTGTTTTTGTGCCAGTACCATGCTGTTTTGATCACTATTGATTTATAGTATAGCCTGAGGTCTGATAGCATAATTCTTCCTGCTTTGTTTTTATTTCTGAGTAATGTCTTGGCTATTCGAGGTTTTTTCTGATTCCATATAAAATGATGTATTATTTTTTCAAGATCTTTAAAGTATGACAATGGAGCTTTAATAGGGATTGCATTAAAATTGTATATTGCTTTGGGTAGTATAGACATTTTGACAATGTTGATTTTTCCCAGCCATGAGCATGGTATGTTTTTCCATTTGTTAACATTTTCAGCTATTTCTTTTCTTAGAGTTTCATAGTTCTCTTTATAGAGATCTTTCATGTTCTTTGTCAGATAAACTCCCAAATATTTCATCTTCTTTGGTGCTACTGTAAATGGAATAGTGTCCTTGATTGTATATAGAAGTTTTTAGTAGAATGTTCTGTAGATATCTGTAAGGTTCATTTGTTCTAGGTTCCTATTTAAGTCCAATAGTTCTTTATTTATTTTCTGCTTTGAAGATCTGTCCAGCTCTGATAGTAGGATGCTGAAGTCCCTGGCAGTTATGATGTTATTACTTAATTTCTTGCTTACCTCTAGTAGAATTTGTTTTATGTATCTTGGAGCTCCTGTGTAAGATACATATATGTTTAGGATTGTTTTCTCTTCTTGTTGAAGTCTTCCCTTTACCATTATTTAATGACCATATTTGTTTTTCTTTATCATTGTTTGTTTAAAGTCAATTTTGTCTGATATAACAGTGGCTCTACATAGTGTCTTTTAGTTTCCATTTCTGTGGAATATTTTTTTCCATCCTTTCACTTTGAGCCTGTTTGCATGCTTGTGGTTTAGGTGTGTCTCCTGGAGGCAGCAGATACTTGGGTTATATTTTTTCAACCATTCTCACTACCCTGTGTCCTTTGAGTGGCTCATTTAAGCCCTTAACGTTAAGCATTATGTGTGGTGCTGTTCTGTTCATCATAATGGTATTTGGTTTTTATTCTTGTGCTATAAGAGTTGTGAGCTTTAGCTATTCTGTTGATTTTACACTAGTTGGTATCTATTGTGCTAATTCACATATTATGCAGTTCTGAATATTTTCTGTAGAACAGGTTTGTTCATAACAAATTCCCTCAATGTTTATTTGTCTGGGAACAACTTAATTATGAAACTTAGTTTCATAGGATACAAAATTCTATTTTAGAAGTTGTTTTGTTTAAGATTGAAGACATTCCTTTCTGAGTTATAAGATTTCTACTGAGAAGTCTGTTGTTAGGCTGATGAGTTTTACCTTGTAGGTTAGTTGTTGCTTACATCTAGCTCCTTGTAGAATTTTCTCCTCCATTTTGACTTTGACCAGGTTGACTACTATGTATCTTGGAAGTATTCTATTTGCTATGCATCTTCCTGATGTGCAATGACCATCTGGTATTGGAATCTCTGGAGACACTAGGAAAGTTTTTTTCAATAGTTCCCTCAAATAGATTTTCCCTGCTTTTACCTCTTATCTTTTCTTCCCTCGAGGATAGCTGTAATTTATGTTAGTTCACTTCATATCGTCCCATATTTCTTTGAGTTCTCTGCCTTTTTTGTTTTCCTCTCTGCTCTTTAAATGATTAAGATCAAGAACCTTGTGTTTGAGCTCTGAGATTGTTTCTTCTACTTGGTTTAATCTGTTGCTAAAATTTTTGGCTGTGTTTTTAAAATCCCTAAATGACTCATCTATGTGTTTAAATTTTATTATATCCATCCTTATTTTAACTAGTTCTTTAGTAACCTTTCATTACTTTCCTGAATTTTTTGGTCATCTTTTAGTTTTCAACTTTCTCTTCAATTCTAGTTTATCTTATTTGCCATCCACATTCTGAATTCCATCACAACAATTTTTTTTTTTTTTTTTTTTGTAGTAGGAGTTCACTATTATAGCTCCATTATGATAGTTTGGGGGTGTTAATCTGTTCTGATTTTTCGTATTTACAGGTTTATTTTTCTGATTTCTCATCTGAAATCTCTTTTCTCAACTCAGGGCTAATGTTCCTTGCTGGGAACTCTCCTACTTGATTAGAAGGGAGATCCCTAAAAGATCCTTTCTCCCCTTACTCTGGAATGTTGATGTGGCAGAGGAGCAACATGTGCAATAGAAACCTGTAATGCAGCTTTTCTGATTTGTTCGGCTCAATTGTGATTGCCTCTGCTCAAGCCCATGATGAATGTTGTTTGTGTTGGAGGTTGGGTTGTTCAATAGACAGATGTAGGATGTTCAAATTGGGCACTGGGAAAGACCATCTTCATTGAGGCTGGTATTGTGGACTTCCCTACATAAATGACAGTAACAAATTGGTGAGGCTATCCAGGCAGTTGTCATGTTTTCCTGGACTGTGGGACTTTGCCCAAACTAGGTTGCAGTGCATTGGCAGGTCAAGGTTGGGGGCTCCTGGTGGGGCTTTGGAATTAAGAGCTGTTCCTCCAGCCCTGAACTGGTAGTGGAGGTTCTGGAGCAGGATCTTAGCATCCAGGGTTAGCACTGGAGTCTTAGGGATGGTGGCTCAGGCCTGGCAGGAGCTCTAGAGGCACAGAGGCAGAGCTGCAGGCTTTGATGTGAGAGCCTCAGAGCCAGGACTGGATAGGAGCCAAATCAGGGCATCTTAGCAGAGACTCGGAGCCAGAAGTAGGGGTGGGGCTGATACCACCTGGAGGGCAGGGTCAGGGCTGAGCAGGCAGGAAGCAGTTGGGGTCTGTGGGATGGAGTTGGGGCAAGCAAGTGACAAGCTGTTTTGCAGGCTTGGGAACTACTCAGATGCCAAGTCACATGGAAGAGGTTGATTTCCAGTGGCTAAGGGACTGAAGAGTTCTCCTTGCCCTCCCCATGACCTGCTGAAACAATGGCCCCAAACCTCTCAGGTGGGGCCTACTACACCCCTGCCATTTCCTGTCCTGGGATCCTGTTGTGCTACAGGAGAGATTCATTTAGTTTCCAATCACAGGCTATGGTTCAGAGAATCCTCCCTTTGGTCTACTCCCTCCCAGCCCAGTGCTGACCTGGCACTGTGTACCCAAGTGCTCAGGATGGCTTTATTTGCTACCTGATCCCACTCATACCTATTGTCTGATGTAATGATTCTGCGTGGACTCCAGGCAGCTTCTTGGTATGAACAGGTAGAGGTCTGTGGCATTGGCGGGAGCCAACTCACAACTCACAAAGTGCCAGCAGGGTGAGTGTGGCATCCCAGCGCTCTATCCTGATGTTCTTCCCTATGAATTTTTCACTTTTGGTATATATATATTACCCTAACACTTTTTTTTCTCTCATACTGAGTGTCCTGCCTTGCTTCTCTATGATTTCACAATATTGCTTCAGATTCACAATGGTGCTTCAGAGAAGGGCAATCCACACATAGGCTCTGACTGCATTTTTCACTTCTTTCCTTGGAAATGGCGGGCTGGCAGGCTACTTCTAGTCTGCCATTTATTTTCATTCCCCTGCACTTGGTTTTCATATTTGATTTTAGACATCACAGAATCCCAATCCTAGTTCTCCATTCACACTTCCATCAAACATGGATATCCACCCAGGCTCTCCGTCTATTTATTCTTTGTCCATGATGGGTAAGCATTTCTTATATCTGCACATGTGTCTGAGCCACTTAGAAGTCAGTCCCACAGTCTATTTAATCAATCTGACAACAATTTGTCACAAGTATTCATCAAACACATACTAAACTGTCAATAGCATTAGGCTCAGCTGTGGGGAAAATAAATAGATGCAAAATAAAAGTAAAATACAAAGCTTCTTTCCAAGTTATTGTCAGTAATTTGTGTGCTTGTATGTTCCAATTACAAAACATTACATATGTAATTGGCAATATTTCTCTGCTTTTTATCTAACAAATGATAATTTTATATGGTTCAAATTAATATGTTCACATATATAATAATTGTAAGTTTTTTCAGTATAGATAATTGGAGAACAGAATAGAACATTAATTTTAGGTACAAAAAATGAGTATAAAATAAGAATTAAAGATCACTTTTTAAATTAGAAATCACATATTTCAAAAGATGTCAATTTCTGCGCTGGGCAAACATTGTAAGTCTCAATGTTTTATTTGCTACAGTACTTTATTCCACGCCATCAAATGACTCAGATAGAAAAAATGATGAGTGACAACTACTGAGCTTCAGGAATAGAACAATTAGGACAAATTGGTGAATCCCATTGTGACCTCACATTCATGGACATTAAAAAAAGGTTTTATAAAAAGTTCATGTTAAGTTTAGTGAATCAATATTCTACCCAATATGTATCTATAATGTCCAAAGGGTTGATTTTTGATAAAAATTAGATAATACTAAATAGCTGAAGGTAGTGAAGGGGTCCAGATTATGCCACTGTGGCATAAGAAATATTTTAAGCAGAAAGCATTTGGATTTCTGATATTTCTTATTTATCTAAATCAGAGCGTCCTAAAATAACTCAATTGTCATAAATCCTTTCCCTGAGAGCAACCTGGAAAGATTGACTCTTGTCACTGGAGAAGAGGCATCTCTGTTGCACAACTAAATAGACATTGTCACAAAGCCATCATATCTCCCATTTAGTCTCCTAAGGGCCCATTTATATTTCCTAAAAGTTATCTGTTCTGGCATAAGTTCCATTCTTTCCCTACCCTCCCTGTATTATGATGATATATAAGCTCCCGATTCTAATTGCCTCTTCTTGCTACATTTTTGTGAACTCCTATATGTACCTGTGTGAACGCATACCTGTCTGTTCTGCCAATCCATCCTTTGTTGGTTTAATTCATAGGACTCCAAGCATTAAACCTAAGAGGGTAGAATAAAAGTCTTTTCTAGTGGACATTTACTTCAGTAATGAAAAAGCTTTATGACATCATATGAATAAACAGGTTCCTAATCATTTATCCCCCATATTTTCTGTTGCCATTGGGTTCCAATTACCTGGCCCAAGGCTAACAGATTATTTTACTGGGTTTCTACATTTGAAAGTTGATGACCCTTCTGTTTTCCTGTCCTCTGGAGCAATTTTTCTGATTAAAATCATTGTTAAACAAAACAACTCACCTCAGAATGGCAGTTGTGTCACATTGCAATTTACACCTTTAGAAAAGGATTTAAGAGAACAATATTGTTTTGACACGTTCCTTTCACTTCCAAGTATTGAGATTTATGGCTCTGCTCCTTTGAATCTTGACAATCTGGAGGAGTTTTAAACTGAATATAAATTTAATGTTCATTTTGTTGGTTTAACAACATCTAATTTCAAAAAAGTTAAAAAGGACCTCTCAGACTATCATTTTATATAATGGTAACCAAGATACAGAGTGGTTAGGGCCTTTGTCTGAAAGTACACAGCCAACTTTAGAACTCAGATCTCTCAACCCTGGGCCAGTAATTGCAATGTCTGTGACTTTATAAGTAAGGCATTATCCCAGTTTCAGTAACACTTTAATGCACAATCTTGATAGATATCTAGGGCAACTACTCTTACAGTAAGAATTTGGGTCAGGATTGCCTAACTTCTAATTAGCAGTCTCATTTCCTTAAAGGATTATGCAAAAAAAAAAGTACATATTGCATTGTGAAATTATAAAAATAATCAAAAATCAAGATGAAAACAATTTTTTCAGGAATAAATTAGCTGATTTTCTGTAAGTAAGAAATAAATAATATATTTGAATGCTTTAGGACAAATGATGTCTCCAGTTAAAAGGTTTTACTCTATGGATACCGTTAGCTTTAGCAGATGACATTTCTTAAAGCTGGATATATTAGACTCACCAATACTTTCTGGATTGATTGTGGTTGTCAAGCATCACCTTTATACAGCAGGGTTATAGCCATTGTAAAATGATTCAGGGAGTAAATTGTACTGAGAGATTACTTTCCAGAAAAAGTCACAAAATTCTTCTGCAGCATGAAAACATCTTTTCTTCCTTCTTATGTTTGGCTGTACGACGTTAAATCTCACCTAATAGTTCAAAGCGACCTTCTATAATTCACACATATCTGTCAACTATATTTATTTATAAACACTGTTTAACTTTGTAATGAACACTGAAAAAGAAATACTTTTAGCTTTTCATTTAAAAGAGAAGGGTACAGAATGTAGTTTTAGTCCTCAAATTTAGGCATATTCATAAAAACAAAATACTCAATAATTTTAATTGGCTTTGGAATTTGCAATGTATTTAACCTGCCATCCTTTATGAGCTCTGATGTTACCAATCTATTGAGTGCTTATTTTGAATCAGGCTACTCAATTTCATAAGTGTTACTAATGAACCAAAATAATACTGATCCTTTTACCTCTAAAATGTTTACCTTTTTCAAGTTATACTGAAAACTGCATGCTTTCTTCCTTGAGATAATCAAAGCTTTTACATTCTTTACTACGTTGCTTTTATTAGCAGACACGATAGGTGGGTTTCTCGGATACATTTAGATGTCCCTCCATAGCTTTTGTCCTGTTCAACTTTCTGGCTAAACTTAAATCAATGCTATAATGAAGTCCCCCCTTCCCCTCAAAGGAAATTCTCATCTGTCTTATTTTCAGTGTGTTTCCTGGGCCTGGCAGAAATTTACGTATATTTGAAAGACAAATGACAGGTGACTTCCAGAGGCTCAGCAGGCTGCCATCAGTGTGATGGTGTGCACCTGTTAAAAAATCAAATGTTCTTCACAATAATTCTGTTAAGTACTATTATTATCTACATTTAACAGATGAGGAAACTTCAATATAAGCATTTAACAATTCATTGTACATTATATATACACATAGATTATACAAACGTATGTACACAATTATATGCAGAGATACACATAGACACATATGGGTGTGTGTAACAACAATTGTGATAAGTGCTTCCAAGGACAGTACAGAATGTGGTAAAAAGATATAGCAGGGATCTGGAGATTAGGAAAATCTTCTCCAAAGAACGTCAAACAAGAGCTTCATACCCATTTAGGAGAAAAAATGGGTGTGAAAGGCAAAAATAAATAAAAAATTATCTCTATATGCAAGACTTGTGTCAGTTAGTCAGAGATATAAAATAGAGAATTAATGCATGTGATGTAAGTATTCAGATAAAAGTATGAAGCTCAAATTGTATGGAGAATGGAAGAAACAATTAGTTAAACCTCTGGACTTAAGTTATCTTACTGGCAAAATGAATGGATTGGGATGATCAGTAATATCCCTTCTCTTTCTAACATTCTGTTATTTCATTTCTTGTGATTATTTCAAACTTCCTACAAAAGAGAAATGGTATTATAATTCCTGATTTTAGTATTAATGCAGAGGCATAATAAACACCAGTAACTTATCCAAAGACACATACAGCCAGTTCATTTGGGTTGAGTCAAAACTCCCACTTATATGCTTTCCCATCTATTTCACTTTCTGAATATTACACTATTGCCAATTTTAGTTGACGCTTGGAAAAGTAGATGAATCAATATTGGCTTATACACATTTCATAATATTTATTAAAATAAAAAGTCAGAAAAAAATAAAGTTTATTTTATTCATAATATTGCAAGAGATTATTCTCCCTTGATCAGAAATTCACAAAAAGTCTACATCCAAGAGAATTAAATAATCCCTTTGAAATAAACAAAACCTATGCATTGGCAGATTGTGCCCGCTTCATGGTGAACCAGCACTTTTTTTTATGCTGGCAAACCTTGTAGATGCTTGAGCTGAAGGGTCGCTGCCTACGTGGGGCCCTTGCTCATTCATGGCCTCCCCTGTTCTTCCTCAGTGTATGTTCATAGTGGTTCCCACAGCAAGCAGAAACATCTGGGTTACTGAGAAAGAAAATGTAATCCTGCCCCCCCAAAAAGATAAAGATGATATTACAAAATGAAAAGAAAAAGTAGATCAGCTGTCTGAGAGAAAGTCCTTGAAGCAATCACAAAACCTCACCACATCTACATGGGATCCATTTAATAGAGTTCCCTGCATAAAAATGAGTCAATTATTAAAAAGTATTGTATAACATATCATCCTTCAAAAAGAATGGATATATTTCTGAATGTAATCCATGGTAGAATATTTCAGCAGCCCATAAAAGCTTTTAAAAAGTTAACAGGAATTTTTAGCATTCACTATGTGCCTCTTGGCCATGTACCATGGAATCAGTTGAGCTTAAGACTGTGTGAGACTGCAGGGATAAAACTTCAAAACACTACAAACACCTGAAAATGTTATAACGAAGGAAAGGCATTATAAGCAGGAAAGATGGACAATTGGAAGCTAAACTCTGCAAAGATAATGAAATAGTTCCCATTGAAGATTGTATCTCTTCAAATAGAAAACACTAATTGTTGCTACTTCATAAATGTTTTATTTGATAAAATGCATTTGCTAGGAAATTATTTTGCTTCTTTATATTTGCAATGGCTTGGGGAAGTATTTTTTTAAATTTATATCAGAAATTTTATTTTTGAAGCACTTAAAGTACATTTTTATATAATTCTTTGGCAAACTAATAAACTTTCAGGTACTAGATGAAAAATTTAGGATTGCTAGGAACTTTAGCAGTCACATAGAGCATTCACCTTATAAATGCTTTATGAAAAGTAACTACATCATAAGCATTTTCACCTGGAGAAGGAATAATGTTTTTTCTACCTTAACATAAATAGCATGGAGGAAAATGTCTGAGATTATAGTTTATTCTAGTCAAAGAGATTTTGACAATGAGGAACAGATCAATTTTGAATTAGGTCAAGTAAACAGTGTGTGTGGGGTGTGTGTGTGTGTGTGTGTGTGTGTTGGGGATAATGGGACTAAAAAATAGGAAATAACAGTCAGAGACTCTGCGTTTGCACAGCATCCAAGAACAGCAGGTACAACACAAATGGGTCTTCTGCGTGATGGAAGAGTACCGTGAACCCTGTCCTCACTTCATTTACTTAAAGCCGTCAAGGACCCTTGGTTTTGCTTCTATTAGTCATTGTTTTCTTCTGCATGTTTCTCTACTCCGCAGTCCCTCCGCCAAACACCTTCTTTTCCTTGGTTTCCTTCGTAGGGTAACTGTGGCCCCGAATTGTGCACTCACCTCTCAAGACCAGCTAGGCTTCTAACGTGGAATACACCACCAGCTGACTTGCATTTCAATCTTGCGTCAGCTTCAAAATATCAAGGGAGGAATTCAAGTGGGGAAATTCAAATATGTAAACCGAGTGTAATGTAGGTTATTAAGGCATAGCTATCTGGTCCTATCAGGCAGGCTAAAGGAGGGTGTCTCATTGCCAAGGGCTCTGATTGGAGTGGCAGTGATGGTACTCTCCAACCTGCTTTCTTTAAATAAAGCTATCTAAATATAAAACATGAGACCCGCGTATGGGCTTTGGGAAAACACAGTGTTTATATAACAAGTTGCGAGGAATCTGTGAATCTTTCTGGAGAAAGCCCACAGCACTCATCAGATTCTCAAAATGCCTCATTCCTCCCCTTCCCCTGCACCTCTGCTCCTAAATTAAGAGTCATTTCTTTAAATCAATCTTTAGGTTTACCTCACAGTTTATTTCTTTCCCCTCAATTTCACTTTAAATTATTGGTGTCAATTATTAAGCACCCAAAGCAAATTACCAATATAGATAATTATCAGGTAACATACAGAAATTGTGGAGTGATTTTTGGTGCTGTTTTGTTTCTATTTTCTTTCAATCTATTAATTTCCCAGGTAATTGCTTTATGCATCAATTTCTAGGCTACCAATGCTGGTAGTGATGATATGAAGTGAAAATCTGCCCAAAAGGTCTCCAGAAAACTAATCAATGAACATTTATTGATTACCTATAATATACTTAGAACTATGGTAGGAGCTATAGGATACAACCACACCAAAAGAATAAAAAATAAAAAATACATTCCAGTGAAGGCTTCTGGAGATCTTACCATCTAACTAGAGAGACAGAGCATCAGACGTGAAATTGCTGCTGAGCAAGACAACATTATGAAAATGCTAAGCTATTTGTGTAGAAAGGATTGTACAAGGTTCAGAGCTCCCAGAAGTCCCCTCAAGCTCCTCCTCATTTTCTATGTCAAAAACCTGAGGCCCAGAAAATATTAAGAGGTTTATGTTAGTAACTGACAAGCACAAAAGTCTGTACCAGAATAGGTGTTAATCATTGCACGAGCAGTTAAAGAACCAAGATGTTTATACGGATGGAAAATGAGGGGGTAAAAGGAACTGTACTGTTAGAAATAGGTGCCGGGGGGTTGAGCATAGAGGTAGGAAGAGACAGTGACAAGGTAGTCATTTTTAGCAACTGCTGGAAGTGCGAGGGAAAGAAGGAGCTGTGATGAACAGGAAAAGAAAGAGGGAAGATTCAGTAGAGAAACCTAACCAAAGGAAAGTGAGGCTCAGATTGCAGCAGAAGCAGGGTATGAAATAATTGATGAATCATTTATCTGCTTTGAGATTTATGGCCAAGGGCTGTCATCCTTGACATCACACGTGCTTTCTGTTTTGGTCAGGTTTTAGTTGTGTGCTCACACACGTGTGCATGCACGGAGATGGAGGGAGCAACAGTGGTCAGAATTGAAGGGAAAGATGTGTACTTTCTCATTTCAGTGTGCCTGTGTGTCGGTTTTGTAGAACTAATTCAACTGATAGCACCCCATATTAATCGTTGAATCCCCTTATTAGGTTCAGCTGCATTGTTTTTCAATTTGATTCCGTGTAACACTGAAATTTTCTATTATATACCTTGGATTAATTCATTTTTCTGTTTTGGACACAAAATTAATTCTTAAAATCACACCTTAACAAGAGGACCACAATATATTTCATACAAAAATAGCTAATCCAAGAACATTAATGTTTTCCAAGGTGTCTTTCTCTTGGAACTGAGACTATACACTAAGTACTTCGAACGAAGATTTAATTTAGAAGCTAAAAGGGATCCTTTCCTGGGCATAAATTTTACAACAAAACCAACCAAAAATATTGTAATTATAAAACCTCCATAAAAAGACATGTATTTCAGCAACATCATATAAAAAAAGGAAATAAATTTTGAATCCTTTTAAAAATAGACATTTTGTGTTACGCTTATATTTCAGTATAGACACGCCTTACTTTTTCTTTCTCTGACACTATTAGTCTATAGAAGAGAAATATTATGGGGAATCTATTGAGTATTTAAGATAGGACTCACCTCTGACCACTCTCCAATTCCATTGAAATTAGAATGACTGTGTGAATAATAAATATACCTTCTGTATTTTACTGACCACTTTGTGGAGAAGGAAGAAATAGAGTTCAAATATCTAAAATCTTTGATTATCTCTTCACATATACACTTTCTATTATCTCAGAGGTAATTGGCTGAAATGTAATTATTATTCATCATCTACGCTGAAAAATTTAAACAGAAGGGGCAAGAGGGTTTGTGCCCTCCCACCACCCAAAGCCCTCCCAACACAAATTACTGCCTGATTCTAATTACAGTTTCAACCACTAGCTGCTGATTCTTTTATGGGTGGTGAGGTAATCCAATCAGGTAGATTGGGAGCTCATGTTAAACACACCATACCTAGAAATTAAAGTATGACTGATGGGCTTAAAAGCTGTTAATCAATATGCTGGGATAGCTAATTCCATTCTCTTGTATTTTCCCTCTTCTAAATCATTGTCTGTCCAAAGCTTATTGGAAGTTCTCATTCTTGAATGGAAGGAAATATAGGTTTCAAGCTCATGTTTGCCTCTGTTCCAACTTTTCCTACTGCTGGTCAGCTGAAATAGGTTTGTCTAACCTTTTTTTTTTAATCAAATGCTTTGAAATAATAGTATATTCACATGGCATATTCACAGGTCAAGGCACTCCAGGTTTCATTAATGTGCAGGTCTACAGGACAGTTAATCTGCATCCATAATATATTCACTCTAAGATACACTGGGTTTATTTCTTGAAGTACCTTTTTAACTGATACATTTAGAAGCATGCAAATATCCAATTATCTTTACTTCGAAGACCATTAAAAATCTACCGGCATCAGGGACAGGCAACAGTGGCTAAACCATGATTATAAATTGGCAGCTTACCCAGAGTATAAGTGTGAAGGCTGGGACGAGGCACATGGTAATTAAAAACATTCCCGAAGTCTAAAGCCTGTCTCCCTTTGAGAAATGTTCCCGATTTTGGATGGTACTATATATGGGGCTTTTGGCCACAAATTCTCTTGTGGTGCATGTAGGCAAGCCATAATTGGAGACATTTTAAAAGAGATTCAGCTGAAACAAATGTGCTTTTATTTTTTGATCAGTACACTCTCATTTTTCTTCGAACCCAAAATTAATGAGGGTTGGGGGAATGCCACTGGCTTCGTGATATGCAGTATATAAGAAAAATTTTGGTTTAGAAAGTTATTCAATTTGCTATGAATTGATGACTTTTTAAAGATTTGGAGCAAAAAGGAAACCTTGAAATAAAAAAAAAATTAGCCATTCTGAGCAATGTTGCCCCACCTTCTAAGAAATGTTTAGAACACCAGTTTCAGTCTAATGAGTTTTGGTCTAAATTAGAATGTGTTATAGCAATGTCTGATTTCAGAAAATTCCTGAGATTCCTTATCATTGCTGCCAAAAATGTTAAATATATATAAATAGATTGACTTAAATACAAATTTGGTCTAATTAATGGACAATGACTTTGTAATCACAGTGTATGACCATAATGTATTTTATTTGTGATCATTAGTGTATTTTCACTCTTCTTGTCTCGTCTATGTCTCTTATTTCCATGTTGGTGGACTAAAGCATAAACTTTTGGCATTGCCTGGATGGTTGGACTTCTCACTGCACCAGACTCCCCCCACCAGGGCCTCCAAGTACTACTACCTCACCCGTGTCCTTGAATGTGTCTCATGTTGATCTGTTTGGCTCCAATCTTCAGGCCTGCCTTTGACTCCTCCACTGGATATTATAATAGTCACATGACTTCTGCACTTGAGATTGAGTACTAGACCCAGTCTAGTCTGTGGTATTCACAATCTCATATTGGGCAGACGTGAAGAATTATTTTATTCTTTTCAAAACAATAGGAGGAGACACAGTTGCTGTATCTATGCTTTTATGAGACATAAAAATATTGTTGCTCATAAGTTTAATGAGGGAGAAATTCCACAGCCAAAGCTGAAAATATATGTAGCTTATGATGGGGTATAGAAAGCACTATTCTAAGACCCAGGGTGGACAATGACTATCCCAGGGGCCTCAAGTTGTTTCCTAAAGAGTGAAGGTTTTCCAAGCTTATGATGCCTACTCTTGTTCAGTGCTTGTGAATCTGTGTGCCATGATTTTTCTCATTTTCTAATCAAAACAATTCTGCAAGGTATGTATTATTTTATAAATAAGAAAACTGAAGCTTAGCAAATAAGCAACAAAGCCTAGACTCAGATGAAGGCTTCATGTACATTTTAGGCAATATACTAGACCCTTTCTTAATTACTTATCAGAGGAAACTCTGATAATACGTATTTCAGAATATATCCTAGTAAGAAAAAGAAAGTGCTTCAGAAAAAGAAATTTAAATAGACAAAAATTATCTGTGTACCTGTATGTCTCTTCCTTGACCCTTCATCCTAGAGCAAGTGCTTATCGCAGGCAGGTACCACTTTACAAGTATAACCAATTTCTCCATGTTTTTTAGTATCAGGCCTTGCCTATCATTGATACTATAATAGAAAATTGTTAACTGTATCAGAATTAGATTTAACAAAGACTACCTAAGTTTAACTGAGGGTGGGAAAATATTGTAGACAGATACTGAACTATGAAATGGACGTATGATTTCTTATAGAATCAAACCTTGGGAGTAAAGAAAGAAAGCCTTTATATAAACACATAAATGAGGATTATGTGAGATTAGCCACTTATTAGAATGTTCTGGTAATAAACAATGGCAATCTGACTCAAACTGAGGTGAACAATGTAGGGATTATTTCTTTTTGTCTCATGTATTTAGAAGTCTAGAAATTATGCTAGTTCTAAGAGTAGAATGACCAAAAATAGTTTTTAAGTTTCATCTCCCCACTGTGTATTGTGTTAGCTTCATAAGTCTGCCTCTCTTCATTTCATGAGACTGGCTGCTTCTTTATTCACATTAAACAGGGGAAAGACTTGGTTTTTGGCTCTCCCCACCAAAAAAGATTCTCTCAGGTTGGTATGCTGGAAGCCTCATCTCCACCACTGAATCAATCACTGTTTCCAGAATATTCTTTGTGGATGAGAATAGGTCACATGTTCCATGTGGAGCAGGAATAGACACCTTTTCTGGAAACAGATGGATTACCAAGAGGGATTGTTGGGGAGGACAAGTGGGAATGCAACCTCATACTTGGGGATACAACCAAAAGTCATCCATTAAAGAATCTCTGACCAATCCATGGAGGCCTAGTGTCAGGGTTAGGAGTTGGGGTGGTTCTGGTTAATCAGCTTCCCCAGGGCTGACTTCTCCCCTTTGGTCTGATTAATGTCAAAGATGAGTCTTAGACGTCATGTGATGGCCTGACTCATGTATTCAGGTGATCCTCTTACAAGAGGGATAGCAGAAGCAGGCCAGGGGCATAAGCCAGGTACAATCAGAGGTCAGATGACCAGCTGGCTGAAAAGCTTTCTCTCCAGAGACCACTCTCAGAGAAAACATTCTCCTTTTCTTATGCCTGCGTTCAGTCTGAGTCAGTTACATGGTACTTCTTTCATAAAGGGAGTTGAAGTTACTCTTGTAAGGGTAAACTTTGTTTAATGGTTTATGAAAGTTGCTTCTGTGCTAAGGTGGTCTTGTTTCCTGGAAATCCCCAGACCAAGGTCGGAAAGCCCCAGAGATCAAGTTGTATCATACAGCTAAGTGACTCATAGGGTCAGCTGACTGAGACATGTGAACGGGCCATATGGCTATCATTACTCTTATAGCCACAATATGTCTATTAAAGGATACTAAACTGAGGTATTCTTTCTTTGCTTAATTGTTCAGGACTCCAACAGACCTTGCATAGATATTACTGTTTGCTATTACGATAAGTTGACACTTGGCCTATGTGAAAATGTGCTGGTTGGTTGTAATGTCCTCAACACATAGCTTGAACCACTTCATTTACTAATTACCTTATTTTTCTGCGTGTGACATATCCTAGGATTTATAATTCCTTCAAAACACAAAATATAATCATTATAACATGTTTTTCTAGAATACACAATTTCAAACTTAAATAACCCAGAGAGGAAGAAAAATTCTAAATGTTCTAAGAAAAACCTTTTCTATAAGGTCTCTCTCTGTATATATATATGTGTGTGTGTATAATGAAAAATTTTTGTATATATTTTGTACATAAGAAAATGTACCTTTCCAGAGAGGTGAAATTGATTATATAGCAATTTTCTATGTAGTTGAAGGGAAAGCCCATGTCTACCTGATGGCTTGTACAGTGAATGCCCTTAGTAGGACTCTGCAGTCAGATTCACAGTGACTGAAAGCCAATTTAATATGAATTCACAAGCACAAGGAGTAAATGTAGTGAGGTAGGTAAGCTGAAATCAAGATTGCTTGAGTTATAATAGATAAGGAATAATGGAAAAAAGAAACCATTAATAGCTGATACTTGGGAAAGATTTAAGGAGACAGGAAAAAGTGGAGACAATTTTATGTGGGGAAATGGTCCCCAACTAGTCTGTAGGACTATCTCTAAGTTCCTATAGAAAAAAAAGAGATAGCTGCAAACAATAAAAGAGCCGTTTGCATAAAGAATCTTGAGAGATTTAGGACACAAGTAAAGCAGTTTCAGAGCCCTACTGACAAGTGAAATCAGGAGTGGGGAATGGTATCGTCTCCACTTCTATCTGTGGCGAATCTGCAAGGAGCACTCCCAGGAGAGCAGCAAGCCGAAGATCGGGCACAGCAAGGCAGCGTGGACGTGTTTCCCAGGTGACTTCAGGGCTGTGGGCTTAGCGAAGACGTCAGAATGAAAGAAGAAAGATCAGGCGATTCATGTGACACACCCCTGGGTACTCCGAGAAATAACTGGTGTGAGTCTAACAGAAGTGCTGATATTCTACAGTCACAGAGATACGGGGCCCAAGCAAGCCAGGTTTGGTCATTATGTTAATACCTTCTCACAGAGGCTCAAAATGGGAATGGGAAGCCCAGGCATATTCTGGAAGCCCCCGCCCCTCTCTATATACACATACACACAGACACATATAAATATATATGCTTTTCTATTGCTTATACTTTTCAGACATGGATGAAATTACTAGTGCAGTGAAAATCTCAATACTAATGAAAACACCACTTCCATTTGCATGTTCTGAGAGAAATGTGATAAACACCAACACGTTATTAAATTCCAGTGAGTGGTGATAATATATGCCTGTTAAGGGACCCTTTTTTTTTTTAGGATTAAATCATTTCCTCCAGGTGACCTGATTTTGCTCTCCTATCACAAATGATTCACAAGGAAAATTAAAGATGCTAAAAAAGTTCTTTTTATGATGTCTGCTTTGTATGATAATAACAGAGCATGACATATGAAAGGTTCAGTCCTACCAGTACCTCAAGTATGTCTTGAATTATTAAGTAGTATACGAGAAAGCTGAGAAGCATTGTTTAATTTCCCAAAGAATCTGATATATTTGAGAAGTGTGCGTGCTCACACCCCTTATCAATTCAAGAGCCTTTTTTACAATTTTACCCCTTTCATTTCGGCTCTGAAATCAGACTGGCCTATTGGCCATCATCTCTCCAAACCCTGCATCTAACCTGCAGTAACAGGTACTCAAAAGAAATAATAAAAGCTGAGAAAAGACAAACAACCTTTGCCTTAAAATCAGAGATCTCTTCCACATTTCCCTTTGGTTTTGTCGAAAGCTTCAAACCCTGTTGTCCCCTGTAGCCTGGGTCTTGTTTGCCTCTGAGCTCGTCATGGGGCTCAAGGCTGGCTTGACTCTTCCAGGTTATCAGATCATCAAACACTGTGGATTCCTTCCCCTGTTTATGAATGAACTTGGCTTTCCCTCTGTCCGTTTCTCTATAGAGATCTGCCCAATTTTGCAACACTAGACTCCCATTCCCATCCTTGTCAAATGACCTCTCTCTCTTTCTGCTAACTCATCACCCAGAAAGAATACCAATAAAAACCCATTCATACTTTTAAGTTAAACCAACACTAAGAATTTAGTACTTTAAAAAATTAAAACATTAACTAATAACCTTAAGGAATAGTCAGATACACCTCCTGGTTCTAGCTCCCTCTTATTAACTAATAAGAATTACAACAGTTATGGTTTTTTGAGTGTCTACATGTACCAGCAGTTTGGGCATTTTCCATACATAATCTTATGTAATCCTATATTCCATCATGCTATGTAAGTATATGTAATTTTATTTTGCATATGGCAAAAGTTCCATTTCTTTTTTCCTGTGAATAATAAGGAAAGCAATCTGATACAATAAATTCGCATGAACAGTGAGGACTTTTAATTACTGAAGTAATCCCTGCTTATTCATTTAAATAAATCCTTAAATGTTATAATAAACTGTGGGGGGAGAAAGTGGGAAATGCAAGAATTTTCTTCTTAAACTGCAGCAGTAATGGCTAGTGTGTTAATTCTTAAAGTCAGCTGGAATATATAGACAGAAATAAAGGCAGGTTTAGGGATTTCATCTCAGATCCATCTTGTAGGAGAGGAAAGGGAGGAATCCTGGAAGGTAACTGGGTGGACCTGACCATGCTGGACTAACAGGCTTGGGACTGTTTTAGGACATGCATTCCAAAGGCTGCCTATGTGTCTCAAGGAGGTGGAGAAGGACAGTTTATGTAGTTCAACCTCCTCCATTGCTTCAGAGGTTTGGGTTGTTATTTTTCTTCCACTTGGTCTCCGAAGGCCCAGCTGATGCTTTTGGAGTTTCTCTTTGACTTGCCATGTGGGAACGGGCCTTTTAAAGCATAGGTAAGGGATCCAATTTTACCTTAAGCCCTGCCAGCCACGTATCTGAGGCTCAATCGTTCATAACACGCAGCACACACTACTGCAAACCCCAGCAGTGTCTCTCGGTCCCTCAGCTGGGTGTCTGAGAATTCAGAGCACCCAGCGCAGTCTTCAGCAAAGCTGAACATTCTTCCAGTATTTTCTTCTCCTTTTAGAAAACTGAAAAAAAGATTTAATTTGTAGGAGTTACAATAACTGGTGTAATTTATACAAATCTTATATGTCTTTGATATGATAACTTACAGGTTTAGGATCAAGCCTTCACTGGGCTTTATTGCACGTTTATTAAATTGCATCCATTCAGAGCTTATTGTTCAGCTGGCGTAGTCACCTGCTGAAAAGCTTTACTTATTTATTTTAATGAAAAGAAATGATGGCCATAATGCCATGCTTAGAACCGAAGGGAAGAAAACCAGACCAATATGCTGAGAGCATAGGAGATGGAAAACAAGCATACTTCTAGCTCCAGGAAGAAAACTTACAGCAAAAGGTCACTCAGAAAATACCTGTCAAGGTCCCCTCTCCATGGACAGATCTAGAGCCCAAAATCTATCTAGACTTTCCTATTTGTAGGCACCAGATCTCTTTAGGAAATGCAGTTTCCTGTCTGTAAGTTTGAGACCTAAATCGCCATAGAGATATTTGGGAAAATGAGTGTGCTGAAGGGCAGGGCTTAATGTCCCCACTATACAGCTAGCTTACCTAGAATATAGCTCCTACCTACTGACTTCACAGACCCACAATGAGCATTATCTATGACTGCTCTACCCCGTGATGAAAAGCCACATCAGATAATGATTATAGAGCAAAACTAGCCTGTAAACTATTTTAGTCTATAAATTTCTTGATGTGAATTACCCTTGAAATGTTCAGTGCTTTCAATTTGAGTTGAAATCATTTCCAACCAGCCTGATAATCCATACTATAATCCATAGGCATTGCGTATTTTCTTCCTGGGAGAAAGGTTTTTAGGTTGAGTACGTTTGGGGAGGCTAAGAGCAAAGAGGTCAGATTGGCTGAAAAACTGGGATAAAACTGTCAGCATTTGTGTGAGGCAAGAAACAGACCATAGTTAACTGGCACATGATTTGGGGGATGTGTAAGAAAAAAATTCTATCACATAAGACTGAATCCCTGGAGACAGCCTATGTAATGCCATAAAATGGGGACAATTACAGGAGATACACGTGCTCAGATGACCAGCAGTGACAAAGATGACTTTGTGATTGGCTGGGAAAATGGCTACTGAGCAGCCTCAGGTCAAATGCAATAACCGTCGTTACAGACATGCCAATGCTACTTACACAAAGAAAAGTTATGGCTTCCCCCTCCAAGATTTACCACCACTGAGACTTTCTTGTCATCACAATAACTTTAGAAAATAGGAGCTACTATCCAATAATCATAGTCTCAAGGATGGTAGGTTTGACGCCATTCTGAAAATGGCTATTTTCCAGGTGTAAGTATGATCTTTACTGTAGAGGTACTCAGTATTTATTGTATAGACAAATGTTTCCTTTACTATTCTTTCAAGTAATTGGAAAATCTAAAGTTTCAAAGGGTTACTTAGAAAACTTGCCCATCATGTATGAAACTGAAAGGAAGACAAACAAAATGAGTCAACTTTTAAAATGTTCTTTGTAGCAAAAAACTTCCTACATAAGCTCAAATCTTTGGAAGCCAATATAGAGGTCTTGGCAAGATTATCCAGTATCCCAATGTCTTATGACTCCAGTAGATTTATTAACATTTTTCACAGTCAAATAAATCTGCCTTGTGTTCAAGGAAGCCATTTAATGATTCTGCAGACTCTTCTTCATTTTGTTAAAATTACAACTCATTTTTATAACTTCCTCTATATACTCTGATTTCACTTTTACTTTTTTAGGAAGTCAGATTTTTTGTTTAAAAATACTAAAATCATAGATATTTTCTTCTTTTGTATTTGTTGTACTTGGAAACTCCTGGAACAATTTGTAAACAATTAAAAAAAATAGCAAATACATTTATGTCATACAAAATACATTATGTGAACACTCACTAGAGAACACTTATGTTTCTAAAGAGCATTATTCTTATCTCTATGCACAATTATATCCTTTGAACTCTCATAAAATATGTGACATCCACAACAATGACAACATTTAGTGTTTATTGGAACTGGGCCATCAACTTCAGTATTCCAGTGGAAAGCTGTTTATATTTTATGGTTAAGTAGCAAAGACTATCACACTGATTTTCAAGTGGCCTACTATGATGGTTAATTTTAGGTTAACTTGCCTAGGTTAAGGGATACTCAGATAATACTTAAGACATTATTTCTGAATGCATCCACGAGGCTGTTTCCAGAAGAGAATGGTATTTGAATCAGGGAACTGAGTAACAAAGATCTGACCTTACCAGTGTAGGCATGAATCCTGCAAATTGTTGAGGGCCAGGATACAATGAAAAGGCAGAGAAGAGTGAAATCTTCCTTTTGGAGCTGGGGATATTCATCATCTTCTGTCCTCAGACATCAAAGCTTTATATTCTGGATTTAGCCCATCAGCTCCCCTGGTTATCGGGGCCTTTGGATTCAGACTTAAATATACCAGCATCTTCCTCAGTTCTCCAGCTTGCTTATAGCATATTGTATTCTGTGGAGGGTCTGTCTCCAAACCAATATGAGCTGATTCCCATTGTAGATTCCCTCTTCCATGTATCTATCAATTTCTACCTATGTCTATATGTATCTTTATCTATCTATATCTAATCCATATCTATTTATCATCTCCTATTTGTTCTGTTTCTCTGAGAGCCCTGACAAATCCAGCTGGTTTGGGTGTTGAAAGGGATGGCATTTAAAAAAAAAAATCCTTTGTCTTTCTTGCATTTTTTAAAATAGTGAATGCTGCAAATATTTCAAGACCAAAGAAGAAAATAAAGAGTAGCCATAATCTCACTAGCAACAGGCAATCTCTAGTATAAAAGAGTACTTGTCTTAGATATCTTTCAATTTAATCTCAGGTATAGGATCATTTGTTTCCCTATAATATTGCCAGCACTAGGTTTTATAATTTTTAAAGCTCTATCAATTTGATAAAAGACAAATGTTATCTGCTATATGAGTACTAGTGAAACTTTTCATATTTGTTATTGGCCAGTTTTGTTTTTTTCCCTTCCTTGGGGTAGCTGACTAAATAGTATCCCCACAAATATGCCTGGATCCTAATCCTCTGAATCTGCAAATGGTACATATAGTAGAAGGAGCTCTGTAGAGCAAATTAAAGATTTTGAGGTGAGAAAATTACCCTAGATTATGTGGTTGGGACCACTATAATCAAAGTATAACTAATGAGATGATAACTGATACAATCACAATAAGGACACAGAAGGAGAAGGTGATGTGATGATGGGAGCTCAGATTGGAGGGATGGAGGAAAGAGGTACAAGCCAAGAAAGATGGAAGACAACTAGAAGCTGGAAGAAGTGAGAGAATGAATTCTCCTCTCAGAGTTTCCAGAAGGAACCAGTTCTGCCTATACTCTGTGGCTCAGTGAGAGTGATTTTGGGCTGTTTGTGTGTGTGAATATCCATTTATTTTATTTTATTAAAATATTTATTTTATTTTTTGATTTCTTTAAATTGTATTTTATTGATTTAGGAGATACAAATAGTTTCTTGTACAAGCATGAATTATACAGTGAAGAAGTCTGGGCTTTTAGTGTACCTGTCACCTGAATAGTGTGTATGGTACCCAGCAGGTAATATTTCATTCTGCACTCCCTTCCTACCTTCCCACATCTGAGTCTCCAAGGTCTGTTAAGTCACTCTGTATGACCACGCATACTCATTGCTCAGTTCCCACTTGTAAGTGAGAATGTGCACCATTTTGTTGTTGTTCTTCCTGGGTCACTTCATTTAGGATAATGGCCACCAGTTCCAACCATATTGTTGAAAAAGACATCATTACCTCCCCCTCTTTTTTTTGGCTGAATGGTCCATACATTACATACACACACAAACATAGACACACTAAACATACCACATTTTCTTTATCCACTCAAAAACTGATGGCCCTTAGCTTGGTTCCATATCTTTGCAATTGTGAACAGTGCTATAATAAACACACAAAGGCAAGTATATTTTTTATAAAATTAGTTTTATAATTTTTGGATTTCTGATCTTTATAATTGTAAGATAATAAATTTGCATTATTTAATTACACTGGAACAATTTGTAATAATAGATTCAATGAAATATTTTTACTTATTTTTTTATTGAGACATTTTTCTAACTGATTTGCAAAATCTTTGGGTATATGAGGATAATAATTTTTTTTTGTAAATAGCCTCATTGACATGTCTCAGACAGTGTTAAAGAGTACCAGGAGATAAGTTTTGACACACACACACACATCCACAAATTATCACTATAATTAAGATAATAGAATTCACTACCACACCCCAAATTTTTGTATTCCACTTTGTGAATAATCCCTCCCCCTGCCCCCCAATCTTACCTGCCTGCTTTCCTTTGGCAACCACCAGTATTCTTTCTGAAACTATAAATTAGTTTCCATATTTAAGAGTTTTACATATTTTGAAACATACATTATACATACTGTTTTGCAAAATTTGGGGTGCCTTCAAGCAGTTGTTTTGAAATACTTTTCTAGAATTTATAATTGTTATCTCCTGGGTAGATAGTTAAGAATTTGTTATTATTGAAGTTGAACGCTAGAAGAAACATTTCAACAACAAATACCAGCAAGGTAGGCTTTTTTGAATTGGTAGTATGATTTTATCCTGGAAACTATGGGTAGACATTGACAAATTATAGGGACCATATAAATTTGTGTTTTGGAAAAATACTACTGTACCAGAATTATAGAAAGGTAAATGGAAGGCCAACTTCCTTCCCAGCTCCAGAATAGATCTTTCTTCTCAGCTTCAACTCTATATATCCAATGACTTAGCAAACAACTCTGAGTATCCCCCAAACACTTTAAACCTATCGGATCAAAAAATGACTCATTAGCTTTTTCTCCAAAAATTCTTTATGGATGACATATTCAGTCATCCATTTAAAAAACAAGACATTATTCTTGCCTCAAGCCTCCTCCTTGATTGCCATAAGAAATACAGTTAGAGACTGTGGCACCCTTATATGACAGCCAGAAAAACATTTAATTGTGTTCAATTACTTACAGTCAGTCAAAGATGCAGAAAAAAGAATAAAGAAGAATGAAAAATCACTCAGAGAAGTATGAGACTATGCAAAGTGGGCCAATATAAGTATAGACAATACTGAGGGAGAAGAAGTAAAAGAAAAAGACACAAAAAACCTATTTGAGGGAATTATTGGGAAAAACTTTTATAGTATCCAGAGATGCAAATATCCAGATATAAGACAGTCATTGGGCACAAAAGATTCATAGCAAATAGGCCAAAGTCAAAATGAAGGAGAAAATTCTACAAGCAGCAAGATGAAAGCAACAAGTAATCTACAGAGGAAAATTCATCAGGCTAACAGAAAACTTCTCAGTAGAGACCTTATAAGACAGAAGGGATTAAGGTCCCATATTTAATCTTCTTGAACAGAACAAACACCAGCCAAGAATTTCGGATGTTACAAAGCTGTTTCATAACTAATGGAGAAATAAAGACTTTTACAGACAAATAAATATTAGGGAAATTTGTAGTTACTAGACCTGCTACATAGAAAAGGCTCAAAATTGCATTATACATCAAATGGCACACTTTTCTCATCAGTGTAAAAATACCAAAGTTTAAAGCACACAGCTCTAATAAAAACAATAGCACAAGAGGCAAAATATGATTAACAGAATAGTATCCCACATATCAGTAGTAATGTTGAATTGAAATAATTTATTTGCCTCACTTAAAAGATGTAGACTGGCTGAATGGATTAAAACAAACAAAAAAACACCAACATACCCCAAGAAACACACCTAACTCAAAAGGATTTGCACAGGCTTAAGGTAAAAGGATGAAAAAAATATTACTTGCAATTAAAAAACAAAAGTGAGCAGGTGTAGCCATGCTCATATCAGATAAAATAGACTTCAAGTCAACAATGATTAAAAAAAAAAAAGACAATGATGGTTATTTTACAATGATAAAGACAGCAATTCAATAAGAAGACATAGCAATCCTAACAAATTCATAAAGTAAATTCTGCTAAAACTCAGCAAAGAAATAAATAATAGCATTGTAATTTCCAGAGACTTCAACACCACACTAACAAAAGTGGACAGATCATCAAAGCAGAAAATCAATAAAGAAACTCTGGACTAAAATGGCCTCTAGAATAATTGGACCTAATAGACATTTACAGAACATTCTTCTGAAAAACTACTGAATGTACATTCTTCTCATAAGCACATGGGACACTTTTCAAAATTGATCATATCTCAGACAGTAAAACAAGTCTCAGCAAATTAAAAAAAAATACAAATTGCACCAGTGTTTCAATGGCAGAATTCTTGCCTGCCAAAAGAATCAAAATCATACCATGTACTTTCCCTGACTGCAATGGAATAAAATTAGAAATCAGTTCCAAGCAAAACACTCTAATCTACACAAAGTCGTGGAAATTAAACAACTTGATGTTGAATGATACTTGAGGCAATAATGAAATTAAAATGGAAGTCAAAAAATTCCTCAACTAAATGATAGAGACACAAGCTTTCAAAATCTATTTCAAAATAAAATACAGCCTCTTTTCATGAAAAAAAAAAACCTCAACAAACTAAATAGAGAAAGAACAGACCTCAAAATTATAAAATGTATTTATGAAAAACTCACATTGACCATCATATTGAATGGGGAATAGTTGGAAGCATTTCCCAAAATAACTGGAACAAGATAATAGTGTCCACTGTCACCACTCTATTCAACAAAGTACTAGAAATCCTAACTGGAACTATCAGGCACAATGAAGAATTAAAAGGTATTCAAATTGGGAAAGAGGAGATCAAACTATCCTCAGTCACTGATAATATTATCTAGAAAACCCTAAATACTCCACCAAAAGACTCTTCGAATTTATAAATAAATTCATCAAAATCTCAGGTTAAGAAATCAATGTACAAAAATCAGTAGCATTTCTGTATACTAAAAGTCAAGCTGAGAGTTGAATCGAAGACTTAATACCATTTACAATAGCTACAAAGAAAATAAAACTAAGAACATACTTAATCAAGGAGGTGAAAGATCTCTACAAGGAGAACTATAAAACTTTCATGAAAGAAATCATAGATGAAAGAAACAAATGGAAAAACATTGCATCCTCATGGATTGGTAGAACAACATTGTTAACATGTCCATATTGCCTAAAGTGATTTAGAGATTCAGTGCAATCTCCATCAAAATACCAACCTTATATTTCACAGATCCAGAAATAGAAAAAATAAAATATGGAGCCAAAAGAGCACAATTATCCACAGAAATCTTAAGCAAAAAGAAAAAATTTGGATGCATCTTCTCACTCAACTTTATATTACAAGACTATAGCAACCAAAATAGCATAGTACTGGTATAAAAGTAGAGACATAGAGCAAGAAAAGAGAATGGAGAACCCCAAAATAAGACTTTCTACCTACAACTAACTGATCTTCCATAAAGCAGACAACATACTCTTGTGAAAGGAAGTCCTATTTAATAAATGGTGGTGGGAAAACTGGATAGCCACATGCAGGAGAATGAAATAGAACCCCTATTTCTCCCCATATTCAAAAATTAATTCAAGATGGATAAAAGACTTTAATGTTAGTTACGAAACCAAAACATTTCTCAAAGACAATACAGGGAAAACTCTTCTAGACATCAGCCTAGACAAAGAATTTATGACTAAGACCCCAAAGGCAAATACAGCAACAGCAACAATAAATAAATAGAACTTAATCAAAGTAAAAAGCTTCTGCACAGTAAAGGAAATAATTAACAGCGTTAATATACAACCTACAGAATGGAAGAAAATATTAACAAACTATATGCCCACTTAAGAGCTAATAGCCAGAATTTACAAAGAACTCAAATAGATAGGCAAGGAAAAAAGAACATTAAAAAGTTGGCGAGGGCAGCACCTGTGGCTCAGTGGGTAGGGCGCTGGCCCCATATACGGAAGGTGGCCGTTTCGAACCTGGCCTTGGCCAAACTGCAACAAAAAATAGCCAGGTGTTGTGGCAGATGCCTGTAGTCCCAGCTACTCGGGAGGCTGAGACAAGAGAATCGTCCAGTAGTTGGAGGTTGCTGTGAGCTGTGATGCCACAGCACTCTACTGAAGGTGACAAAATGAGACTCTATCTCAAAAAAAAAAAAAAAAGTGGGCAAAAAACTTGAACAGAATTTTTCAAAAGAAGATGAATGAGTGGCCAGAAATTTATGAAAATATGCTCAACATCACTAATCACACAGAAATGCAAATTGTAAGCCCAATGAGATACCACCTCACTGCTATCAGAATGGCCAGTATAAAAGTCAGAAAACAGTAGATACTGCCATGGATGCAGAGATATGAATGCTTATACACTGTTGGTGGGACTACAGGCTACTGCAGCTTCTATGGAAAACAATATGGAGATTCCTCAAAGAAATAAATATAGACTTACCATTTGATCCAGCAATCCACAGCCTGGGACCTACTAAAAGGGAAAGAAATTATTTTATCAAAAAGACACCTGCTCTCTAATGTTTATCATAGCACAATTCACAACGTCAAAGATGTGGAATCAACCTAAGTGCCCACCAATTCATGACAGGATAAAGAAAAAGTGGTGTATGAGGTCTGACAATTAAGTTGGCGAACTCATCCTAGAGAAAGGGCTACAACCCATGGCTGGTTATCACTACAGTCACCTTTGAAGTCCTCCCCTTGGGAAGTGAAGCTAGCTCCTAGTCTACCCTTCAGAGCAATTTTGGAACTCTTTTTCTGGAAGGACATCAGAGCTGTTGTCATGCGATATCTGACAATTAAGTTCACAAACTCATCCTATAAAAAGTACTACTTACCTTATTGCCGAATACTACTATGGTTACCTTTGAATTACTCCCTTGGGTACTACTCAGTCATAAAAAGGAATCAAATAAAGTCTTTTGCAACAACTTGTATGGACTGGAGGCCATTATCCAAAATAAAGTATCTCAGAAATGGAAAACCAAATATCACATGGACGCTATAATAATTGGGGGCTAAACAGTGGGCACATATGGGCACAAAGAGAAGTAGAGAACATTGGAAAACTAGAAGGGAAGAGGGTGGGAGGGGTGAAGGGTAAAAACTACCTGTCACATCTGAGGAACACTTCTGGTGGTAAGCACTCTAAAAGCCCTGGGTTGTGAAAATGAAAGATTTGTGGCTGGCTCCATAGTAAGTCAAGGTAAGAAGAAGACTAGATTATTCACCCAGAACAAATCATGTGATGAATGTTTTAGAGAACAGCAACAACAAAAGGCTGACTTCTCTGGATGGAGAACTATAGCAAGGACAAATAGAACATTTCAGGACATGAAAGCACTGCAGGATTGCCGCGGGCCTGGGGGACAAACAAGGATCCCCTATGTCAGACAGACCAGAGAGAAGACATAAAATACCATCATGAAAATGCTTAAGACTGGGAGCATGAGAGAAATGTGTGCAAAAAAAAAAAAGAATAGAAAAATAATAGAGTTTTTCCATATCAGATGACATTTTATGATGAGGTAACAGGCTACTAACAGAGACTTAAATAGATTAGCTTGACCATATAGTTTATTTGATTTTTATTTATTTTTTTGTTTTATTAATGAAAGTAGCCCTTTTGGTAGTTTGTAGGATTGAATGTGGTGGATGAAAAGAATGAAGTGTTAAAAATACGGTTTAAAGGCCTTGCAAATAGTCTATGAGAGACAATGCTGCTGTCTAAACTGACACCACGGTTATGAAGTGGAAAGAAAGGTCCAAACAAAGGCCAGGGATGGTGGCTGATGTGGGAGGACTCTGGGAGGCAGAAGTGGGAGGACTACTTGAGCTCAGGAGCTTGAGACTAGCACCAGTAATAGTGAGACCTCATTTCTATAAAAAATAGAAAAATTAGCTGGCTGTTGTGGCAGATGCCTGTAGACTTGGGAGGCTGAGGCAGGAGGATTACCCTCAGGAGTAATTGAACCCAGGAGTTGGGGTTTGCTGTGAGTTTTGATGATGTCTCTGCACTCTAGCCCAGGTAACAGAGCATGACCCTCTCCCTCCAAAAAAAAAAAAAAAAAAAATTCAAAAAATTTTAGAAATAGTTCTAAAGTAAAATTAAAAAGAATCAAAAAATTAATGTTTAAGTAATACACTTTGGTCAAAATTGAAACCATTTTATGTGAAAATTAGTCACTATTTTCTTGTTCTTTTTTTTTTTCTGTTTCCTTTTCTGAATGTATTTATGTTCGTTCCTTCTTTACAAGGTTTTTATTTCTAATCCTTATCTTAAACATTGTTATTGTTATTAAATTTTAAGTCATTTTAATTTTGCGAAGGCAAAAAAAAATGGAAGCCTAATTAACACATGTATATGTAAAAATAAAAATTTTAAAACAATTTTAAAAAATTACACAAAGAATTTTTAAACAGAGAGATAATTGTAGGCATTGACGATGAGAAAAATAGGATGAAGATGACTTAAAATTTTCTAGTTTGCAGAATTAGTAGATGGATACTAATTTCATTAACCAAAATAAAGTAATTTCTGTATATCCACTATCAAACAAGATTAATAATAGAATAGGACAAAAGATTGCTTTGGACATAATTGTAAAGCCTGGTGATGATTTTCTATTAATAGTTGGATCTGAAGCCAAGACGAAAACCGTGATGTCATGTCTTCAGTAACTGTTAATGAGAACCTGAATGCCCATCTTGTCTAGCAACTCAGCTAAATGGGTAGTGCCTGTCTGGAAGCCGTGCTGAGTCTGCATTTTACTATCAGGTTCAGTGGAAAAGAATATTATGTTTGGTAACTTCTGTAACAGGTTGAAAGTGGTGGACAGTAGCAGGGTGTATCTCAGTTCTAGATAGCAGCATCGCAGCATTGAGGAATCAGAGAAAAAGAGAAAACCACAAGGACAGAATTTTTTAAACTAGGTTTTTCATAGACAAATTATAATCCTGTATGTTTAAGGGGTACAAGCTATTTAACATCTCTGGCACTTTAAGTACTTATTTATTCCTCCTAACTGCAAGTCTGTACCCTTTGAGTATCATCTGCTCATTCCCCACCCACCCACCCACCCCTGGCCTCTAAAATTCTCTCTGCTTCTGTTTCCCATTGTTTTAAATTCCATGTATAAGTGAGATCGTGCAGTATTTGCCCTGTAGTGATTGGCTTATTTCACTTAGCATAATCTCCAGGTTCATTCACATTATTGCAAATGACAGAATTCCCTTCAATTTAAAGGCTGAATAATATTGTATTGTGCATATATATATATACACATTGTCCTCACCCATCTATCCATTGGTGAACACTTAGGTTGATTCCATACCTTGGCTATTGTGAATAATTCTGCTATGAACATGAGAGTGCAGATACCTCTTCAAGATACGAATTTCAAATCCTTAGCATTACTATACCCAGAAGTGAGATAGCTAGATCCAAGGACAGAATTTTTGGAACTCTAAATAAGGTAACCAAGAAATACAGAAGCAAAAACAAACAAGCAAGGCTTGATATAGAAGAGAATAATAACAAAGCCAAGGGTATAAATTCTTTTTTAGATAAGCAGTAAAAATAGCAACAGTAAGTAGGAAGAACTCTTCAGTGGATTTTACCAGGGATGACTTCTGGCCCTAGTCATAGTTTCAGCTTTAGCTTTCCCATCTTTGGCTATTTGAGATGTTATCAGGGCAAATCAAGGAAAATTTCCTCTGTCCCTTTTCCTACAGGATCTGTCTGTACATCCCTCCAAGACTTCTAAAATCATCACAGAAGGCTACAGGAAAATGAATTTCAAGCACTAAATCATCGTATTTTAATTACACTTTTGAGACAAAATCCATTCCTCACCTGATTGAGAGCTGTCTAATGATATTAACTCTGCACTTTCATTTTTGTAGGCAATTTGAATTATGTAAATATGGTGGATGCTATTTGTAAGTCACATTCACCAGTCCCTGTGTGCTGGAAGCAATGCGGAGTTAGCCAAAGCTTGGTGGTTTCCCTCTGCTGATGCGGGGTGCACAGTGCAGCCTCATCAAAGAGCAGAAGGAAAGCATCATTATTATATAAAATCCCACACATTACATCTTTCCCCCCATCACACCACTTACCAAATACGACATCATATGCCAAAAAAAAAAGAAAAGAAAAAAAAAAAAAAACCCACACATCACAGTATTTTATACAAGGCTTAGGCAACAAAATAATTGACAAGCATAAGAAAATATGATTAATGAGAGATTGCCTTCTAAATACTGAATTAAGTTTGAAGAAAAAAAGGACCAAGGGATAGTGTATCAGAGTCAAATCAAAAAAAGAGGAATCAGTGTAAGTACAGCAGTTCCCAGGTTACAGACAACCTGACTTACGGTGTTCCATACTTATGAACAACCTCCCAAAGCTCCCTGTAAGGACAATTTGTAAATAAGCAATTAAAGTAATAACTCAGATACCAGTTTGTTTTGTGCATATAAACAAACACGCATGGTGTAAGAGGATCGTTGGTGTGGCGACTTCACGCTAGTGGTCAGTTCATAGATGGAGGAGCAGCTAACAGAAACACAAGAACAAGAAGAATCAGGAGGTCTAGAGACAGGGAAGTTTACAACAAAAGAATCAGCTGAAGACTTGCATTTAAGTGAAGCAGGATTTTCTAAGCTTGAACATCAGCTGCTGTAAGGCCATTTACCATGAGAAAAAGAAAAAGGCTTTTCTTTTTCTAGGCACACAACCCTAGATGATTTTTTCAAGAAACAGGCTCTAGTGTTAACCTCCCCTCTAGCAACAGAATCAAATCCGGATTCTCCAGGACCCACTCCATGCTCTCCAACACCATCTCCATCACCACCTTGTGATGACCTTGTGATGGAAGTTGACCTAGCTTCTCACTTCAGAAATGCCCTTCCAGAAAGCAAGGCGTGGATGCAACATTAGGTGAATGTTCATCTTTAATCTCCTTTTCTGAAATTTCTACTATCTCCCAGCTGATCTTTTTTAGATGAGTTTGTTTTGATGTTGTTTGAATGCAAATAAAAAGCACAATAATTTCTGTAACTTATTACTTCAGTACGGGAGTATCACTATTATTATGTATTACATTGTATTATTATTATCACATATGAAGCACTATAGTATTACTAGTATTCTTATTATCATTATTATTACTGTAGGTGCTGGTTTTCACATCTAACTTAAAGGTGTTCTCAGGAGCCTAGCTTGTCTGTAACCCAGGACCATGTGTATATAAAACAGAATTTAATGTAGAAATTGGGTACATAGGCGGTAGAAGAAGCTGAGGGAAATATCTGAGGAGGAGACATCAGTGAGCAAACTCAGAGAGGAGCAGCAGCAGGAAGCTGTATCCCCAAAGCTGGACAAGAGAAGTGAGGAGGCAGGCCTCCCAGAGTCAGGGGCAGGGACCACCTACCAGTGGGGGCTTCATCACGGAAGGCGAGCCGCTGCCAGGGCCAGAGTGAAGGGGAGAAATACTATAGCTTCCTGCCACTCACTCTGCCCTAACTGCCATGCCCTCCCAGCTCCCCCTGCATAACCCCTCGTCCTGAACCTAGTCAGAGGCCAGCTGCTGTGGAAACTCAAGAACAGCTGCCCACAGGGTACAGCCTTCCTGAGGTGCAGGAGCAGCCTTGGAGAAGGGCTGGAAATGACAGGCAAAGAGGTCAGATCCAAGGCAGGGTTCATCAGAGGAAATGTCCAGGTGTGATGCTTTCCAGATCCCACTCACATTACATAAGCTAGAGAAGGGAGGCTGAACCCTGTCAGATCCAACGCCTCCTGAATTAGGACAGGCTAACTGCTATAACACATAGGCTATATTTCTGAAATGGTTTAAAAACAGCAAGAGTGTGTCACTTGTTTATTAACAGTGCTGGGTGAGTGAACAGGTTCAGGGCGTTTCTCTTCTGGTCTTATAGAAAGGCAGGCTGACAGAGCTCGGCCACCTCCTGGCCACCCAGGCCTTTCTGGGCTGCCCCTGGCAGATGGGTTGTTTCCAATCCTGTCAACCAGAAGGGCACGTGAGGACAGTTCTCATGGGCTAGATTTAGAAGCACTGTCATCATTTTTATTTGCATCCCACTGTCTAGAACACTGTCACAAGGCCACATCTATCTGCAAGGGAGGTTAGGAGGCATCGTGGATAGAAGCCTATCAGGCAGGAAAGAAACTGCATTTTGATGAGTAAATAGCAACTTCTGTCCAAGGTCCTTTTGTAACAAATATTTCATCACACTGTCTTTATAAAGAATATAATTTATATGTACAATTTTTTAAAATCAGTAAAATAAAAAGAAAATTAGCAAAATCCTCTAAGTATATTATGAAGGTGACATAAGGCATAAAAGGGGGGTGATGATATATCAGTGTGTGAATCATTCCGAGAATATTCTGGAAGACGTGAGAAAGTCGTCAGTCAGTCTGAGGTAGAATCGCCGTGTGCAGACTGATACAGATTATTATATTAGTGACGCAAATGTCACAAGTGGCACACTTACGAGTGATATGATTTTCTGAAATGTTGAATAACTTTTGCTAAAGCTCTAAGGGGCAGGGGAGGAAACAAACCACAAAGCAAGTGTGCCTTCGATCTATGGAATAGTCACACCGGAAGTTTCAATCTTTTTTAGAATGGTTCTAAAATAGTCTATGCTCATCCATAAATTGTCTAGATTTTAGACTTAGATACATACCTCCTACAAATTTATGAGACATAATAGAAATGTAATAAATTAATACATTCATTTATTTCTTTGTATATCCTATTTGAATGTCCAGTGGGAGTTCTGAAAGTTATGAGAGCTAAGGGACAATTCTGCACGTAGGATGATCCAGGCTCCCTCCCACTAAATAACAGTCGCTTAGCACCATCACTGTGAATGAATATTCCCTTACAAATTTTAAAAAATTCTCCCTGGCAGGTTGTACTGTCCACATGGAAGATCACTACTGCAGAGGACCCGTGTTCGGCCTACATGCCAGCTGAGATGTAAAGACCCCATTCCCAGTTCATGCAAGTTCTTTGCACTTCCAAGCATTGGTGAGAATTTCCAGGGGGTGGGCAGGGGGGATGTTCTTACTTTCTCACCTCCCACCTAACTGCAAACTGCTGCCCCAGCTGCCTTAGTCCAGTTTGCAGATCATCATTTCATCTGTTGGAGCCATCTCTGTTTTGCTCCTTTTCAACCCTGATGTGGAATGTGACTCATCACCACGTTCTTCAGTTCCTGGAAGAAATTCCCACCCTGACGCCTTCCCAGAGTGCACTTGTTTTTGAGACATATTTGTTTAAAGGTGCAGTAAACAACTTTGCAAAGACACAAACAACTTTTGTTAGACATGAGAAGTATTGCTTTAAAACATTTGACCTCCACACCTGCAGGCTTTCTCTCCTTTCTGCTTCACCAGCCCCCAGTTCGCCACTCGTTTCTAATGCAGAGCTCCTGGCCTGTGCGTTTTGTCTCTGGCTACTTACACCCTCATCTTCTGCCTCAGTTGTTCATGAAGGCATTTCTCGGTGCTCATTATTTGGAATATCTACCTTCCTGATATTCCCATTAACAGGGGCATTATGTTCAAATCCCTATTTTTGTTCAACTCCCTGAAAAAACCTGCCAATTTCTAGAACAGTGTCCTCCCAGTGAAATGCCTTTATGGCCAGGCAGGCCCTGCAAGGGTGTCCATAATTCAATAGGGCGTGACGGTCACTGCGGGGAGCGAGAGTTTCCTACACATATAAATATAGCACTGAATTCGGCTGCTGTTAATAGTAAAAGATCATGACACCAGAGAGCAGGATGACCAGAGGATACACAGAGTCTAGGCCCAACTTACAAGGTCCTTCAAGCTCCGAGTGTGCCCGGGAGCACCTTTTGGTACTTCTGCCTCCTGGAATCACTGGGTTAATGGAATAAGGGCACAGTCCTTTCCAGCTTGCAGAGTCTTAGGAGAATTTATGGAATATGGGAATAGTCATGTGGGAAGAGGTCATGGTATTTTCCAATTCCACTCTGAGAAAGAAGTTATAATAACAGTTTATATAGGCTACACCTGTCATCTTAAATGTATTATGGTATCTTTTTTTAGCTGAAATGCCTCCTCTAATAATAAGAATTAATTTCAATGTGATACAAGAAAAATGAACCTGAAAAAGTGACCTTCAAATTCTAATTTGGAAATGGTTCCCAAGAGTGTTTATCAGGTGCTCTTACCATCTTTAGGTAGACTCCAGGTAGCTATTGGCATTTATCACACAACTATTAGCAAAAGAAAGGTCTCTGGTTACACTGAGAACCACTCGGTATCTTGTCATCATGATTGTTATGCTCAGACATGCAGACACCGTGCTGAGGACCCTCTACCACCTCCTATCATCCCTCAGCGTCCTCACCTCTGTGTAAAGGCATCGATAATAGAAGATCAGGAAACAAAACCTCTCCAAGCTATTTTTATCCTGTATCCAAGGTTAGGCAGCCTGAAAGACTGGTGAGATCTAATAGATCAGTGGAACCCCTTTGCTCTGTGTGGGCACTGGTGTCCAGGAAACCCACAGATACACTTTGCCTGGATTGTGGGAGTTTGGGGGCAGCAGGCAAGGGGAACTGCGAGACCTGAGGCTGGAGAAATAGATTAAGATCAGAGTCTGGAGCACCCACAAGGCCAGGCTAAGTTAAGTCGTGAGCTACTAGGAGGTTATGATCTTGGGGTATTTATAACCAAAGCTGTGCTTTAGGAAAAACTGTCGATAATCTAAAATGGATCTTAGTGATCGATTAGCATTTCACATGGATAGAACTCCCAGAGTAATGTTTTAACTTCGCGTTTTGATGATGTAGTTATTGTTTAATTATACTTAATTTTATAGGGTTATATTTTAATTTGTAAAAGTATTCCAAATGAACCAGAGTAAAAAAGTAGTGGAAAGGCTACCGTGGTGACTGAAACTCTACCATAAACATGTCACTATGATAATTTTCTTAGCTCGTCTGCAAAAATCTGTATAATTCGAAACTAACTGCTTATGAATTTAATTGCACTCTACCTACTAACAAAAAGGATGAAGAGTGGCTTAAATCAGAATAATATAGCTTTAGTAAAACAAGGAAAATATGATTTCCTCATACATGAAAACTCTCAGAACTAGTCATGATGTAAATGACACATCCACCGTGTGCAAACACTAAAGCCATAGGAGAGAAAATCAATTTCTTATTAGCTAGATAAGAATTAGGTCAAAGAAAACATGCCTTATATTTTAGTTTCAGCTTAGATTTTTTTTTTTTTTTTTAGAAACAGGGAATCAAAACCATGTGTGACATATTGGGGACAAACACACACACACAAACCATGATTTTATTACCCGGCATCATTTCCCCAGGAATAGTCTCAGAACATATTATTTATCTTGAAAATGGTGAAGCTATTCAGAATTGATCTCTTTAGACTAATATGGATTGGCACAGCATGTCACCACAAATCCTATCATTTTTGGAAATCTCAAGATAATGAAATAATTCTACTGTATGTCCTATAAAATTCACAAGGCCATCTCCCCAATCTCTGTGTTGTCATGTTCCTTGCGAGTTTTGGTCTCCCCACCTCTCACCCTTCAGCTCTCACTTTCTCTTCCCTGCCACCCATCCCTTCCTTTCCCCCTCTTGATGGTTTTCTTAGTCTTTGGAAATGAGACTGGAAAGCAGGAGCAGCCAGAAGAAAATACATGGTTCATTTTCTTCTAAATATACTCAGATTTCTATTTAAAATAATAGCTTCCCTCTGTAATTGTTTTAGAAGCAGTAAGCTGACTCACAAACCACAGCTAATAACAAAAGCAACTCAATTTACTTCTTTCTAGTAACTGCCTAAGGCAGTGGCTAATGGTGAGAGAAAGCCACAAAGAATGTTCCAAAGGGGGGGAAACAGCTACAATTAAATTAAATAGCTTTTGTTAAACCAATGTTTTAAAAGGCATATTCTACAGTTATAAGTGGGTCAAAGTTGGCAAGAGTTTCTAAGAGAAGGAATGGGAAGGCCATTCCCCATTCCTATCCTCACACCCTACAGGGAAAGCGGAGCTGACTTGAGGCAATGGAAGCTGGGAGCATAGACAGGGCTCTCGTTACCAGCTATCAAGCTTTCCAAGGAGGTAAGCCCTTCTCACTGTTTGCACATAATTTTGTCAAGTATCTCTAGGACACACAAGCAACTGTCAACCCTAAGAAAGAGAAATGGGTTTCTTTCCTTTTTTTTTTTTTTGACAGAGTCTCACATTGTTGCCCTGGACAGATTGCTGTGGTGTCGTAGCTCACAGCAAATTCAAACTCCTGGGCTAAAGAGATCCTCATTCCTCAGCTTCCCTCGTAGCTGGAACTACAGGTGCCCACAAAAATGCCCAGCTAGTTTTTCTTCCCTCCCTCCCTCCCTTCCTTCCTTCTTTCTTTCCTTCCTTTCTTTCTTTTTCTCTTTTTTGTTTTAAATAGAGATGGGTCTCTCTCTTGCTCAGGCTGGTTTCCAGCTCCTGAGCTAAAACAATCCACTTGCATTGGCCTCCCAGATTTCTGGATTACAGGTGTGAGCCACTGCATCTGGCTAGATCCAGGTTTCTTGAGAGATCAAAGAAGTGGCTGACAGATGTTGAATTTAGTAACATGTACATGTCTGACCAATATGGTTTTGGATATTCATATAAGTCTTACAAATTCTTTTCTGCTCCTTTCCACAATAGCTGGTACTTAATCCTCTTCTTTTTTGGGTGTGGGCTGGACTTAGCGATTGCCTTTATCAATTAAAATATGACAGAAGAACACTATGTCACATTTACTGTTAGGTTATAAAAAGCCCACAGTTTCTGTCTTGAGCACTTTTTCTTTCTTGAATCTTTCCTGGTGGAAGGAACCAACTGCTATGTTTTGTTGGTAGGACAAGGGTCCACATGGAGTCACCTGAACCACTCAAGAGCCCACTGGGGAGAGAGCCTGGAAGCAGCTGCTCTAGTCCTTTCAAATAATCATATCCCTGCTTAACAACTTGAAAGCATCATGGCGATCTACTAACAATGCTGAGTGAAAACCAGCTTGTACCTCCTGGTTTCCCAACTTTGAGAATGTTTGAGAACCTTTGAGAAAATAAATGTTTGTTGTTTAAGCTGCTAAGTCTCAGAACAATCAGTTATCCAGCAGCACATGGCTAATACAATCACTGGTTTAAAAAATAAATCAGCTAATCAATTAATTAGTTAACTAATGTAAAGGAAGTGCAAAGTCATAGGATGTGATCTATATGTGTTCTCTTTGGTGATCCCGCGTCTTCAGAGGTCATGAGGGTCCTTTTCTCCGTGTAAAAGGAAGTCACTTCTTGGATGAAGGTCTTTAGACAGACTTCAGGAAACGGTCAGAAACTTCTTTCCCAATTTTAGGGCCTACTTCAGGAGAGAACAGAGGGAAGGTGAGAGTGATCTTTTTCGGTCTGCTATTTTCTCAAATGTCTTATTTTGGGGTAACATGTCTAGAATCCCATTGTTGTATAAGGTGAAATTATTACTTTAAGGAAATTTCCATCGAATGTCAGGAGGCAGCTGGGGCTCAAGGGACACTTAGCCATTTATCACTTCTCTTTCCTTCTCCTCTAATGGCAATATGATAGCTGGAGTTCAAGAAGCCTTCCTGTGCACCTGCTGTGATTTTAATAATAGAACTCACCCTTGAAATACGGTAGAGATTTCTTTTGTGTGAAAATAAACAATTTCTATCTTATTAAAGATATTATACAATTATTTGAGGTCATTGTTGGGTCAGTAGGACCTAATCCTAACGGGTGGACAGCCCTATTTATTAATCTCTGACCAATTACTACCTCTGCATGTGAACTCATTAATATTACACCATTGACTCCAATAGCTGGTGTAGTTAATTTCAAAATAATTTGCATTTTACTTTAATCAAAACCAATAAAGAAAATTTGACATTATGAGCAGTCTTATTAGAGTGATTAGTCCCATTATAAAAGATTTTTATATCCCAAAGGTATTTACTTTAACATTTTATTAAGTTCTGCTATATTTTCAAATATGTTCACAGACCATTAAATTCACACCAGACACTATTGTTGGAAGAAGGGAGGGGAACCTAGTGGAGAAACTTACAACTAAATTCTGTAAAGCTTTTTTCCACTGAACGAATGAGAAAGGGAGATAAAGGCTTTGCTAATGACAGGGTTTGCCCAGGCTGTTATCTCCACAATGTGAGCTCTGCCCATTTTTTATCCTAGTCTGCATTAGTTTATATCCCTGCCTGTTATTATTTACAAACCTGTGATACTTTGCTAACTGCCTATCAAAATCTGTTTTCCCTTCTCCCATTTTTCCATAGTGAAAGCTCACTTAAGGCAATCCTGATGGAAACTACATTTTCCAGTCTTTCTTGAAGCTAGGTTTGGGCCTGTCGTTGATTTATCAGCTTCATTTGTTTAGAAGAAAATAGCTTTTGCTAAATTTTCACTCTGTTTTTCTCAGTAAACTGAAAGAGGAAAGTGCCCAACACATTTAGCATCAACTGGGAAGAGGAGGACAAAAGGGACGGGCTGTGGATCCTTCAGTGCCTTAGAATGCAGCTGCCCCACAACCCATACTGTTCACGTCGCAGCTCTCAGAGAAAAACAAATGTGTATCTGTTTTAAGCCACTGCACTCTGAGGCCTCTTCAACAGTGTCACGACCTTAGGTGTTTGTGGTTTCTTTCAATAATACTTTGTAAGTTTCAGTGCAGAGAACATCTTTCCTTAGTTTTACCCTAAATATCATTTTTAAATTTTCCACTTTTTATTGCTTATTTCAACATATAGAAATACTTCTGATTTTTGTTGTTGTTGTTGTTGTTTTGAGACGGAGTTTCACTTTGTCGCCCTGGGTAGAGTGCAGTGGTGTCACAGCTCACACCAACCTCAAACTCTTGGGCTTAAGTGGTTCTCTTGCCTCAGCGTCCCAAGTAGCTGGGACTACAGACACCCACCATAATGCCTGGCTATTTTTTAGTTGTGGTTGTCATTGTTGTTTAGCAGGCCCCGGCCAGGCTCCAACCCACCAGCCTTGGTGTATGTGGCTGGTGCCCTACTCACTGAGCTATGGGCACGGAGCCTACTTTTGATTTTTCTTGCATATGGAACATGTGTCTAGTAGGTTTGTAAAATTCATTTATTATTTCTAATAGATTATCTCTGTAGAATCTTCATATTTTTTACATACACTGTCATTTGTCCTGAATCATGTCACTTAACCTTTTTTCCAGCCCTTACACGTGCTATTTATTTGCCTTATGTCATTGCAAATATTACAACCTCCTGTATTACTGTGAATGGAGGTGGTATAAAAAGTCCTTCTCATAAAGCAATGTATCTATGAAACACCTAGAATCTCAAAAGACAAATTGTGATTGAGTCAGTCTGGAGTAGGACCTCAAATTCTGCGTTTCTAACAAGCTCCCAGATGATGCAGATGTTATCAATCTAGAAAATTTTATTTTTTAAATAGCAGGGGTGCGATGAATACTTTTGTTTGCTTCTCAATACTAGGGGTAGAGCACTCAGTATTTCAGCTTAAAGTGTGATGTGCCCTGGATGTTCATGTTTCTTTCTTTTTGCACATATCATGTATTGGATGGAGATATTTCTCCTCTGTTTCTACCTGTTTGTTAAAATTATTGAGTATCAAATTTTAACTATTTGGGGGTGGCACCTGTGGCTCAAAGGAGTAGAGTGCTGGCCCCATATACTGTAGGTAGTGGGTTCAAACCTAGCCCTGGCCAAAAACTGCAAAAGAAATAAACAAAAAACTTAACTATTTTGCTAATTTGATGACATTACTTTTTTCCCGTTGTATTCTGTTAATGTGGTGAATTACATTGATTGATTTTTAAACTTTAATCAATCTTGAATTCCTAAAGTCAGTTCAACTATGATGCATTATTCTATTTATATGTTGTGGAAATTCAGTTTGCTAACATGTTATTTAGGACTTTCACACCAATGTTCATAAGTGAAATTGGAATGTAATTTTTATTTCCTTTAATATCCCTTCATGTTATAGTATTATGATCACCTTGACTTCATAATGTAATTTGAGAAATGGTCCATTTAATTTTATGTTCTGGAAGAATCTGTGTAAGAATGGTTCATTTCTTCCTTAACTGTTTCAAAGAATTTGCTGGTGAAATCAGAACTAAGCTTGGAATTTTCTTTCTGTAAAGGGTTTTAATTAGAGATTCAATCAGATAAAGTTTTTTTTTTTAATTTGTTTTCTTCCTTCGTGTACCAATATTGGTAAATTTTGTTTTCCTAGGAACTTTTCCTTTTATTTAAATTTTCAAATTTATTGACATAAAGTTTTTTATATTATTTTCTTATGATCCAAAGAATCTGTGATAATTCTTTTTTGTTGTTGTTCATGAAATCGAGAATTTGTAGGTCCTTTTGCTCTTGATAAATTTTGCAAAATGTTTATTAATTTCACTATTCTTTTAAAGTAACTGATTTGGGGTATACGTCATTCTCTCCATTCATTTGGGTAATATTTTATTAATTTATGAGTTGCTTTTGTTTCCCTTTTTCTATTTTGGGGAGTTTATTTTGCTGTCTTTTTTCTAACTTTTTGAATGCTATTTAAAACATTGAATTTTCACCTCTTGTACTCTTCAAATATAATGCATTTAACTAAGTTGTAGATTCCTTTCTAACTACCAGGTCAACTGTATCTTACACATCTTGATATGTCTGTTTTTATTATTATACATTAGAAATATTTTCTATCATCCACTGAGAATTCTTCTGATACTTTGGCCAATTATCACTTCTGATTTTCCCAGTTTTCAATAGTTGGGCTCTTTAGGTCAACTTTTTGCTATTACTTTCTTTTTTTTTTTTTTTTTGTAGAGACAGAGTCTCACTTTATGGCCCTCGGTAGAATGCCGTGGCATCACACAGCTCACAGCAACCTCCAACTCCTGGGCTTAAGCGATTCTTTTGCCTCAGCCTCCCGAGTAGCTGGGACTACAGGCGCCTGCCACAACGCCCAGCTATTTTTTGGTTGCAGTTCAGCCGGGGCCGGGTTTGAACCCACCACCCTTGGTATATGGGGCCGGCGCCTTACCAACTGAGCCACAGTTCTACTATGATGAGAAAACACTCTGAATGACTTTTACTCTTTGAAAGTTTCAGGGATTGGTTTTATGCCCAGCATGTGATCAGTTTAGATAAATGATTCATATGCATATTTATTTCCATCCTGGCTGCACATTTTATGTTATTGTTATATGGTCATGCTTTTTAATTCTATATGTATTTTAGGTCTTATAAAAAATTATTGTGGTTTTCTGACTAGTTGATATTTATTTTTACCCATATATTTTCCTTTACCTTGTTTCTTCATTAATTCCTGTAGTTTGGGGTTTTTGTCTAGAATAATTTTTCTTCTTCATGAAAAACACTTTTACATATTTATTTTTAAACTTAGATCTTCTGGATCTTATGCCAGCATTTATTTGTTTGGACACATCTGTAATTTACAGGCACTATTGAAAGAACATTTTCAAAGGTACAATATTTTATGCTATTACCTATTTTTTAAGCAGCTTAAAATTTTTGTTCTGTTTCCAACTGGCATCCACTGTTTTTTTAATGAGAAATTGGATGTATTTCTTGTTGCATCCTTAAATAATAGATTTTATACTCCTCTGGCTGCTTTTAATTAGACTTTCTGTATTTTCTTTCTTTTTTTGGCAATTTTATGGTGATGTATCCAGAAGTGATGGTTTGTGCTCATCCTATTTAATTTTTAAGTTAATATCTTTTATCGGTTTGAAAATAAATTTTTTGTCTCTCTATATTTTCTCTTTCCTGCCTTTCTGAGATTTAAGTTGCACATATGTTAGATTATTTCACATTTCCAATATGTTCCTTATGACTTTTATAAATTTTCCATCCTTTCCGATCTTCACATAAGAGCCTGAATATTTCCTCCTATCCCATCCTATCTTCAAGCAGACAAAAATCATTCTTCTGCTGTGTTCAGTCTGTGATCAAATTCAACTACTAGTTTTTAATTTTTATTATGGCATTGTATAATTTTTACTTACTTTGTTTTTATAAATTTCAGTTTTCTGGTAAGATTATTTCCTTTTTCCATTTATTGTTTTGAGCATGGTAATCACAGTTACTTAAAATTTGTATCCACTAATACTAATGAGTTGATCATCCAGAAATTTTAGATCAATTATTTTTCTTTTTCATTCTTTTTGGTATTCCTGTAACTTTTTCCCCCCAAAGGATAAATGTTGTACAAGAAAAACTGAGGCGGCTCTGGAGAATATGTTTGCCTTATTATCTTATATGCAGCCTGAGTTGAGACAAATCACCTTACTCTAAGCAAGGACTGAACTTCTGGGATTAAAGTGTATAGGTCTCCTCCACGTCTGCTTCTCCCTGTTCTCAGGCTTGTCTCTTTAGGGTCCTATATAATTTCTAGAATTCCTCTTTCATAATTTCTGAAATCTAGTTAGAATATCCTCAGCACTGGGACACTGCTGAAAACCCAATTCATTTTCAGTGACTTTTGCTTGATTTCATTGCCTATCAACTTGCACAATATAAAATTTATCAAATGCCTAGGGGGGAAAGGAGAGTATCCTGGACTCTTTTCTCCATGCATTCTCTCCCACAAATATCTCTCCTTTGGGCTTCAGACCTAGCATTTAAAAAAATAGTTCACACTTGTAATCCAGCACTCTGAGAGGCAGAGGTGGGTAGATCGCCTGAGGTCAGGAGTTAGAGACCAGCCTGAGCAAAAGTGAGGTCCCATCTCACCTATAAATAGGAAAACTAGCCCAGTGTTGTGACCAGCACCTGTAGTCCCAACTACAAGGGAGGCTGAGGCAGGAGGATCACTTGGGCCCAAGAGTTTGAGGTTGCTGTGAGCTATGACACCATGGCACTCCACTCTTGGTGACAGAGTGAAACTGTCCCAAAAAAAACAAGCAAACAAAACAAAAACAAAAAAAATCAATTGTCAAGTATTGACAATATTTAGAAATTCAGACTTTATGTTGGAAAACAAAAAGGAGATAGCTTTTAATTGTTTAATTAACCAGAAGAACTTGAGAGTACTTCAGCTTATCTTTCTCCTTTCTATAGTGATCTATTTAAATGTCATGAAAATTACAGCTTTATAAATAAACAAATAGGCAGAGTCTAAGTAATATCCAACATGAAACTTAATTAAACCTAGGACATACATAATTGATCCTACTTCTTCATCTGATATACATACAAACCAGCAACTAAAGTCCAACTGGAGAATAAGCACATGGGGAGAGTCTCTGTACTCTCTGGCACACACAAGAACGTTGGCACTGAGGTTTCCAGAATGGCTGATTTTGACTCACTGACAGCATTTTTAAAGTTGGTGGTTTTATTTAGCTGAAAAGTAAAGTTGGACTTCTGTTGTGATGAATTTCAGTGAGGTTTATGGTTGTTCTTTCCATTTCTGGGCTCTTGTCCTATGAGATATTATCCATTTCAAAAAGTTGTGCTATTTCAGCAATTTCTTGTTCAACATTGACAGTTGCCATTTCACAAATATTAGAGAGATTGAAAAGACCTATAAGATCATTAAATCTATCCCCCTGGCACTGTAGGCGAAGCAAGTGAAGCAAAACTATTATTTTTTGTGGGTTATATTTGGTATGGTCATTTCTAGTAAAAATAATATTGAGTGAAATGGGTGCGGGTGCCTAGATAAGTGAAAAGTTTCTGGCAGGAAGTTTTATTGTTTCTTTTCTTCCTTATCAATTTTAATATCATTAATCATTAAGTGACTGTTTTATATCCAAAAGGCATATTTTAAAACAAATTCTGAGGTTTAATTTATACTCCTTAATATAAGCCTATATTCTGATTAATTTTACCATTGACCCAATTATCTGGGACTGAGTAGAATCCCACAACTAGCAGTCTCGGAAATCTTTACGTAAGTGTGTAAAGCAATAGGAAATATATAGGCTGCATGATGTTTAATGTAATAATAATTACACAGATGTTTGCACTTTTCTCAAGTTTAAAGGTGGCAAAAGTGGTCTGGTTTGTATGAAATAGTTGAGAATCATTGAATTTTGTCCTAGTCATTTTTTCGCATGAATCTTGAACGTGAAAAGACACAAAAGAAGTATCTGTGTACCTTATTCAAATATCAGTGGTATGTATTTATTACATTTAATTAAAATTAAAACGTAGACATTTAAGGATTCTATAAATATCTATTTTTCATATAAATTACCTCATCCCTTGGGTTCAGAAAAATAGCCAAAACATTGAATATTGTATTTAAGCACAAAATAATTTCTTTATAATCATATATGTGAAATCATTAAAATATTTTCTTTTTATTAAATACTATTTAATTAAATCCGCTAAAAGTATTGTTATAGCATAGCTTTGCATTAGGAATCTAGCCACACATAAAAGAAGAACAATCCCTTAGGCAACATCAAAATACCACCTCTTCCAAATAAATTATGAGAAAAAAATAAGCAGAAAATCAAGGAGACTATGTATCAACAACCACACTGCCATCAATAACATCGAGTTCTGAAAGGTTTGGCTTCTAAACTCCTGGAATGGGGGAGCAGGGAGGGAGGGGAAATTTAAAGCTGTTTTTTTAGCACCCTACTGCATCATTCATTTAATTCTTTTTTCATTGCTTGGAAACCACAAAGAATCAGACATTGTATAAAAATCCTTTAGCAGCCTTCTAAAATGTTACAGAATAAATAATGAATTTAACTGTCTCAAGCCTTGTGGTGGGCACGTCTAAAATATCTGTGAATTACTGCTATAAAACAATTCAATACTGTATCACTGCACTTCTAAATCACAGCCAGTGAACAGTCACTCTCAACTCCTAAGGAAACCTTAAGATGACAGTGCAAAGTTCAAAGTCAGGCATCGGCTGTGGCTGTTCACAACAGTAACAAATTCTACTCTTTTATTGCTTTGAATGTGTAACCAAGTGTTATCTGAATAGTTGGACAGATATTCAATAGCAAAAGCAAAGTTGTCCTGCCATATGTAACATTCGAAGAATATGCATGAAAAGATTTCCATAAGTACCGAGTCCTTATGTTGTAATTATGTAAATGTGCATGTGATATCATCTTATGTTGGTACTAATACTTTAGAGATTTTTAACATGATAGAGACATTTTGTCAGGAGACTGACAAATTAATAGGTGAGCAATAGGGTAAGCCCGTTAGGTCAAAGGAAGAAATTATTTTTTAAAAAATTGTTTTTAATTGTTTAATTGTTTTTAATTGTTTTAATTGTTTTTAATTGTTTTTAATTTTGTTTTTAATTAGGGGTACACATGTTTTGTTTACACACTTTGTACAGACTGAGTCAAAGTTGTAAGTGTGCCCTTCACCCAAATAGTGAGTTCTGTACCCAACAGGTGTGAAGTTATCCATTCTCTCCTCCTCCTGACCCCCAGCTTGATTTTCGTTGAGATTTTCTTCCACTTGTGCACGTACGTGTGGATGGCTTAGTTCCAACTTAGTACTGAGTACATGTACTTATTTGTCCATTCTTGTGATCTTTCACTTAAAAGAATGGTTTCCAATTCCTTCCAGGTTGTCACAAAAGATACGAGAGCACTGATTTTTTGATGGCTGAGTGGTACTCCACAGCACGCACGTACCAAATTCTGTCATTCCATTCAGGTGTGGATGGGCACTAGGGTTGCTTCCCCACATCTTTGCAATGGTGAATTGTGGTGATAAAACATTCAAGTGCAGGTGTCCTTTTTATAAAATGACCTTGTTTCCTTGGGATATGTACCCAAGAGTGGGATCGCTGGTAGACCGACTTTTAGTTCTTTGAGTTACCTTCATACAACTGTCCCTCGAGGCTGTACCAGTTTGCAGTCCCACTAACAGCATATGGATGTTCCTTTCTCTCTTCATCTACGTCAGTACCTGTTGTCTGGGGGGCTTTTGGACAAAAGCCGTTCTCTCTGGAGTTGTTTTGATTTGCATTTCCCTAACAATGAGGTACGATGAACCTTTTTTTCATGTGTTCATTGGCCATTAGACCATCTTGCTTTGAAAAGTTCTGTTGCTGTCTTCTGCCAAATGAAGACATTCTTTAAAAACAAATTATAATTTATAACACCTTGTAAAATTAGGAATTACACCAATATTTTACCCTGTTCAAGGTGGTCAGCTACCTCCTCTGTATCGTCCACGTTCTTGGTCCTGGAGATCATGGTGTGAGAGACGGCTCCTTCGCTTGATTTCATGGATTGGGCTGAGCACAGAAGAGTGTGATTGTATATTAACGAAGTAGTGCTACTTTTTCACACATCGTTGCCCTTCAGTGCAAAGTCTCTCTTTTATGTAATGCTTACCCTCCTACAACCCCAAATGCCGTCTCTTTTGGAAGAAGAAATTAGTAGTGTTGGCTTATTGAAAAATTGCCTGCTGATTTTCAACCAAGTGACCTCCTAAAGAACATCCAAGTAGAAATTTGACTATAGTCATCTCCCCCTCCTTATCCTCCACACTATAATCATATGCTAGAATCTTAAACCTTTTTTTTTTTTTGGTTTTTGGCCGGGGCTAGGTTTGAACCTGCCACCTCCGGCATATGGGACCGGCGCCCTACTCCTTGAGCCACAGGCGCCGCCCTAGAATCTTAAATCTTTATGAGCTTTATAGATCATCTGATCTAGTCTCTCATTTAGGAAGAAAGCCTAACTTGCCCAAGTCATATTAGGTCTCAGGAAAGCTGCTGTTAGATACAAAGTAGTTCAGACTCCCACTGATGTCGTGAGCTCTGTGGCATGGAGCTGTGCGTACAGAATGGGGCTACCAGGACAGGCATATCCCCTCCCAGAGTAACTGTCAGAGGTCAGTTTTCTCTTGGAGGTGATGTGCACCACATGACCCCTGGCTCTCCTACGCTGTCATGCTGCAAGAAATCCTAGATTTCCTACTGTGGAAAATGAAGCCATCAACTTGAAAATGAAAACATAAAAATGATACATAAACATTATTGCAGAACTACACCACCGAAGGGGTTTATAAATTTAGGAGGCCACACCTGTGCATGTTAAAATGCTAAACTAGAATTCAAGAATCCAGTTTTAGGCTTCCTTCGAACTACCTTTAAAAGTTGGGGTAACTTTCCTAATGGCTCTGTTTCTCCTTCACCTTCTCTGTAGTTTAAGAGGAGTGTACTAAAGGATTCTTAAAGTTCCTCCCAGCCAGAAATCTGTGTGATTCTTTATCGTGCAACGTAAAGAGCTGAGATAACCACATGGCAGTATCCAAAGGTAAACAAGGCTCAATATTTTGCTTTACTTGTCCGGATATTTCACATGAAATGTTATTTTTAATTCTAAATGATCAGTAAAATTGCTTCTGCTTTTGCTTTGCTTTGTGTGCCGATGGACGCAGCCAGACTCCGTGCGTCACTCTCGCTTACTGAATCTAGGAGACCATGTGAAACAGAATGTTAGGTTGAGCTGTGTGAAATTGGCATGCGCTGTACTTATATTAAAATGGATTCACATTCCCTGTGGCAGAATCAGATCAGCAACCCACACAAATATAAATAAATGGAAAACTTCAAAGCTTGTTTACATAGCTACATTCTAGTTTGTATGTGAATATTTTGCAATTAGGAAAACTTTGCTTGTCAAAACCGGTCATTTAAAATTTGTTCTCACTTCCTTTTCTCTGTGACTTTTTTTTTTAACAATGATTTTTAATCACCTCCTTCGCCAAAAATAAGTTTCAGTGTCACTTCAATTCATTTGCTTTTCCACATCTCCAGTTTTTTCCTGGCATGTTTTTTCTTGTGTGTAGCATTAAATAGTTCTGCTCTGGTTCCCCTGTATTGACCCTGGGGCTGAATTGTGCCTTTATAGGTACACACCAATCACACCAGGAGTACAGTAAACCTCTGGTTGAGTCTTTCAAAGGATAGTTGAGCCTACCACTTTAACAATGCATGCATCTAAATAATACCATCCTCACCATTTTCCACATCTCAAACATTTTCTTGAGAACGCCCACTTTTTAAAAACTCTAGTATGAAATCCACCATTTCCCAAGGAGACTAAAATGGAAATAGTTTCCCAATTAAACGTTTCCTTTTACTGCCTCCCCCATCCCCAAGGCTATTCTATTTCTTGTGTTCAGTTCAGTGGCGTACACGATACTCAAACAGGAATCAATGTAATGCCCTCCAAAGTTGTAGTACCATTTAACAATGCATGCATCTAAATAATACCATCCTCACCATTTTCCACATCTCAAACATTTTCTTGAGACCACCCAATTTTTAAAAACTCTAGTATGAAATCCACCATTTCCTAATGAGACTAAAATGGAAATAGTTTCCCAATTAAACGTTTCCCTTTACTGCCTCCCCCATCCCCAAGGCTATTCTATGTCTTGTGTTCAGTTCAGGGGCGTACACGATACTCAAACAGGAATCAAGGTAATGCCCTCCAAAGTTGTAGTACCACTTTCTCCTCTGTCGCTTCTCCCTCTGATGAGATCACCTGGTAAATCCCGGGTGTCTTTTCTAATGCAGCTGCGCTCTATGCTGATGGTTCTGCAGATTTGCCCACAATATCCTCCAAATCCTTTTCTGGGTGTATGTTCTGCATAATTGGCTCCTTGATCCTGTACTTATTAGTTTGTATCTTTACACCTGAACTGCGTTTGGCATCCTCTGCCTTAATCACTCCCGATCCAAATCCTTCTCAATCTGATAAGATTGTACCTTATTATTTGCTAAGACTTCAATTTTAGCATCACCAGCACGTTCAATGATCTTTTCTCCTCTGCACATGTCCCAAAATTTGTAGGGCTTATTCCCAGAGCTCTGGAAAGCACTCCTGTTCTTGCCTCTCCGGAGCCGGACCAGCCATCTATTTTTGTCTGCTACTCTTACATTAGTTTTCTGCTCACAATGTGCCCTTTTACCTCCCATCTCCTGAGTCTGCTTTAGATATAAATCTTCCATGTGAAAACTTGTCAAATGCCTTTTGAAAACATTTTTTCCCCCTTATCTATTGAGGCAGTGGTGTTGTTCATGAGTTTTGCAAGATTAGCAAAATGTGGTCTCCCATGTATGATTCCTTCTTGGCCATTTCCAAGCAATCATGCCAGAATGGTCTATCGACATTCAGAGAAAGCCAAGCAGTCAGTCTTTTTTTTTATTTTTATTTTTTGCAGTTTTTGGCCGGGGCTGGGTTTGAACCCACCACCTCCGGCATATGGGGCCAGAGCCCTCCTTTGAGCCACAGGCACCACCCAGCAGTCAGTCTTTTAAGGTTAACATTGGCCAGACAAAAGAAAAAATAAGTACTTCTAATTTAGGAACCAAGGGATACAACCCAATTTTTCTATGCCTTGTCTGGAGAGGACAATATGTTAGCTAGAAGGGGTTTACCACACATGGCTCAGATTTGGGTAGAGTTCAGTCCTATGCAGCCTAAGAGTTCATGTACATCTTTGGCGCACCCTGGTCAGACTGGGGCTACCATGACTGATGAAGGCTGCCTAGGACTTTATTAAACATCTTCAATAAGCCACACCCTCTTTTAACACATTTATCGTTTTTTAACCTAAGGACACTGTTTTGAACTAAATACAGACTTAAAGAAAAGTTGTAAAACTAACACATAGAATTTTCATCTATCTTTCACCGTGTTTCCCCTAGTATCAGCATCTTGAATAATCATACTGTGATTATCAAAACTTAGAAAGGAACATGGGTTTATCACTGTGAGCTCAACTACAGACAGCTGCAACTTTTACACGTTTTCCCCTTCGTGTTATTTTTTATGCACTAACTTGTTGTGTCTCTTTCATCTTCTCCAGTCTGTGACAACACCTTGTCTCTCCTTGTCTGGCCTGTCATAATCCCGTCTCTCGTGACTGGACACTTTTGAAGAGTACCTGTCAGGTACTCTGCAGGCGGCCATCCAGTTGTTTTGTGTTTCTGTCTTTGTTTCTGTTTTTGTTGTTTGTTTTGTCCCCTCTTGGTGTTATCTCACAATTAACTTCAGCATTATACTTTTCTGGCAGTAACATGGGTGTCTGCCAGGTTTCTCCACAGGAAAGTGACTATTTTTTCTTTTGCACTTAATAAATTCCTAGGGGACATACTTTGAAACCATGCCAATACTGCATTTCTCCTCAAACTTCTGCCAATGATTTTATCAGCCATTGGTGTAGCTTGCCTGCCATCATTACTGTGGTGTTGCCCAATAGTGATTTTCAACTTCCCTTATTTCTTTCACATTTATTAATTGGAATTCTTCTATAAAGAAGAGATTTCGTTGCTTCTTTCCTTCCTCCCTCCCTCCCTCTCTCTCTTTCTTTCTTTTTCCCTCTTCCATTCTTTTTTTTTCTCTTCTATTCTTTATAGAAGAAAATGTTTTCACCTTAATATAATTCTAGTATCTTTTTTCCCTTCTTCCCTATTTATTTAGTTTTATAATTATTGAGTTATTTATATCAGTATTAAGTCATAGATGTTTATTTCTCTCTAAGGATGATATATGTAAGAGGGCCTCCAAAAATTCAGCAATATAAAAGCATTAATAATTATATGTGAGAACACTGGCAATGTCTAGTTAAGAAAAATATTCTAAAAAAATACTTAAACATGTATGCTTAAAAAAATACTCGGCATGCATAGCTTAGTTTATGAAAGGAATGGCTCATCACAACTACCACAATGACAAGATTTGCCTCATAGGATTAAAAATAAAAGAGTACCAACACTCTTTTATCTTACCTGATGAAATACAAGATCAGAGGGAGGTAAAAACAAAGATATATAGATTCAGCACCAGAAATGATTGAGTAGTTGATAATTCTAATAATTCAGGGATGGTGCAGGTAGCAGGGTATAATATTTGAAGGGCACAGAAAGATGCCTATGAGCTATATATGGAGGAAGTCAAATCTGGGAAGTTGGGATGTACAGAAATATAGCAGATGGAATTGAAACTGATAGGAAGGATGATGAAATAACCCTGCCAAATATGCCTTGCTCACCCAAGGCTGTTATTAATAAGTTGCTGACACATAGTCACAGAACTTATTGCTGATGGACCGGACTTTGATAATCAACAAAACTGAATCCCAGGAGGATAGATCTGAGGGTACTGCTATAGCTCTTGTTTCTGTCATACCCAGGTCAGAGCTAGCACGTGCCTGGGCCTACAGGTAACCTGTCACCATACCTAATTGCAGGAAGGAGAAAACAAAAGCAAGAGAAATGAAGCAGATGGCAATATGTTCTCAAACAGAGAAGCAACGTTATGTAGCAATACTTTCAATAACATCTACTCATCTGTCATTCCTTCTATCCCTTTATTTCTTCAACAAATATTTATAAAGTACATACTATATTTCAAAGATTGTGCTAAGCTCTGAGAACTTACTGGTAAAAAGACATGATCTCTGTTCTCAAGAGGTATTTCTAATCTTCAGACTTCCTTCCAGGGCCTTGTTTGAAATAGCTGCCTCCAAATTGTTCATTCAATTAAAAAAATATAGAATGAAGATCTACAATCATTCCTGCACTATGATATGTCAAACAGATATAAAGGTAAAAGCGTCTTGATTTTTCTAAAGGCAAAACACACGTGGACCTGATAAATACACACAGTTGTGATGCCGCATAATGAAAAATATGATGAATGTGCACCAGGTCTATGGCCACAAATGGAAGAGGCACCTAACTTAGAAACATCAAAGGTGTTTTAGCAGCAAAAGCACTGCCTGAGTCCTGAAGCAGGAAGATTTTCAGGACAGGGAGGTGCAGAAAGGGTGCCAAAAGATTAGTCAGTTCTGGATCTAAGAGACAGAATATTGCATTTATTATAGAATCGTAGGTCACAGAGTGAGCCCGTGGGGGAAAGAGGTAATGTGAGAATGGAGAAGAAGGCAGGGACCAAATAAAGAAGCACCTTGGAAAATCCTCTATAAAGATTAAATTCTGCCCTAGTTAAGGGCATAAGAAATTACGTAAGCAAAAAGAAAAATGGAAAAAATGCTGGCTTGGTTAGGTTTAAATTTTGGCATTTTGGAAGCAGTGTGAAGAATAGATCCATGGAACATAGGTACATAAAACAATAGACAATTGGCAATAAAAACACCATTAAAATAAATCAGTCAAGAAATGATTAAGCAGTAAATAAGGAGCCAAGGTGGCAGCAGCAATGTTAGAAAGAATAGGATGGATTCTGTAGTTATTAGGGGGCCATGATGTGGTAATTGATTGAATATGAGATTAGAGACTGTTTATGACCAGTAAAATGGGATGCCATCCTTGGAAAGAAAACTAGAGGTGCAATAGGCATAAACAAGGAATCAATTTACACATCTCAAATTCGAGGTGCCCAGATAAATTATCAGGAAATCAGGAAATGTCCAGATAGAAGTAATGATTCTCAGGCTCCAGGGAAATCTGAACCCGATATAGTGATTTTGGACTCATTTATTCAACTAATAGTCATTTGTGATTTACTATATGTTAGGCTAAGTGTTAGAAATGCCACTAAATGATACCAACCAAGTTCCTGCTCTGAAGGAACTTATAAACTTTAAATGTAGATGATAGCCCAGAGACTCAATACCATTCACAAGAGCCATAAAGAAAATACAATATAGTAGCAATATATTTTATCAGGGAGGTGAAAAATATCTGTACAAAGAGAGCTACAAATTACTGAGAAAGAAAATTTCTGATGATGAAATAAGTGCAAAAACATACCATGCTCATGGATCAGCAGAATCCATGTTGTTAAAGTGTCCATACTACCCAAAATGATTTATAGATTCAAGGCAATCCCTATTAAAATACCAACATCATTTTCCACAGAAAAAAAATAATTCTATGCTTCATTTGGAACCAGAAAACAGTCTTAAAAGCTAAAACAACTTTTAGCCAAAAGAACAAATCTGGAAGCATTATTATGCCAGACTGTAAACTGAACACCCCCCTTTTATAGTCTGGTGTAAATCAGAAGTGTTCAACTTTTTCTTTGCTGCTGAACATTGGAAGAATAAGAGTTGACTTGGGCCACATAGCAAATATGGAAACACTAATGAAAGCTGATTAGCAATGAAAGATCCATGCATATTATTCATGACATCTGACACCACAGCTAAGCAAAAAAGTCCTTACAAAATCAGTGTGCTGCGTGTGGGCCACAAGTTGGGCACCCCTGCTGTAAGGTATACTACACGGATATTGTGACCAAAACAGCATGGTACCGGCACAACAAATGAGATATAGACCAATGGAACAGAACGGAGAAGTCAGATATAAAATCATCTACATACAGTCGCCTGATTTTTGACAAAGCAGATGAAATATACCTGGGGGTGGGGTGGGGTGAGAAAAGCATTTGTGGGAGAGCATAGTTTTTTTCCTCAGCTCTTTTTTCTTGTGACTGTACACCAGTTTTTCTCAAATTTGAATGTGCCTATGAATCCCTCGGGAGACTTTAGCAGATGATTCTTATTCCATAGTTGGTCTGAGGTGGGCCTGACGTTCTGCATTTCTGACAGGCCCCCAGATGATGAAGATGATGAAGCTGCCATTCTGGGAACCAAGAGAAGCTAAGCAGCATCATGACAGAGAAATGTGACAAAGACAAAGAGTGAGGGGGGCCTGACCCTGGGACAGGACGGGGAACAGTGGCTGGAAAGGGAGAGCCGGTTCTTCATTAAAGATGACTTATGAGTTCACCTTCATTCAACATAAGTTACTCAAGTAAATTTCACAAACCTGCTCAAACCCAAGTTCTGTTAATGAGTAGGATGCATCCCCTTAACGCACTTTCTTGTCCAATTAAAAAAAAATTTTTTTTTAAAAGAGGGTCCTGGGAAAGGAGTCAGTGAAATGGAGACAGAGCTTCAGTTTTAACCTCAGATCTGACATTTAGCTGCATTTCTTATGTAGCTGGAATTTCTCTGTGTCCTTGATCTCAGGATTTGAAGAATGAAACCATGGACCACATGAGTAAGCAAAAGGACAAAGTTTACTAAAAGATAAAAGACCGAAAAGCAGAAGAGGGGGAACAGAATCTCTGGCAATGGAGGAGGGAACCCAAGTCTAGGGTTTTATACCCTGCTTTTCCTATCCTGCCAGTGGGGGACTATGGGAATGGATGTTCGGAACATGTCACAATTAGCCAGAGGCCTGTGGGCAGAAAATAATCCTAAAATTAGCAAAGGAATGCAGTCCTTACACTCCTCACCCAGGTGAGGCATGAGGGTGTGTGCTCCCTACTCCAGGAGGAACTGCCCAGATGAGATACTGATCAGGCTGCTTTTCCCATGACCTTGCTTGAGCCCAGAGAGAGTGTTGGGTATCTGTGATGAGACGGATTTCTGAACTCACCCAGGCCTAGAAAATAGGGGTCCCAGTCAAGCCCTGAATGGAGAAACCCTGTATGACTTAGATGGTATTTTCTTTTTCTTTCTGGAACCCAGTTTCCTATTCTTCCAAGGTAGTTCTTGCCATGGTCTAAATGTTTGTGTCCCCCTCCCCAAATTCTTAGTTTGAAATCCCACAAGATTTCTTGTGACTGGAGGACTGCTTGCTTTGAGAACTAAGGAATCCCCATTTCTGCAAATTTCTGGGAACAGGGAGCCTCTGGCTCAGTTTAGGATATCTGATAAAACTTGATTTTTATGAAAAAAGAACACTGACATGAGACTTTTATATCATAGATACTGAATACTGTGTGCATAAAATTGTATATCACATTATTATTAGGTTCCTAGAAGACAAGCGACAATCTTTACTGAAGAAAACAACTTCAATGCTTCACATTGTAAAATGTATTCATGTTTTATTATTCAGTTTATGTATAATCTTGACAATTAAAACAGATAACATTTATATAATGTTACCACTTTTCAGATATTTATATATATATATATTTCATTTTGAATCTCATCACTAAATTGCTTTAGATATTCATATTATCCCCACTTTACATATATGTAAAATGAAATAGAAAAAAAGTTACATGAGTTTCCCAAGCTTAGAAAACAAGCTTGTGTTCCAGCACTACAAATCCTTGACTCCGATTTTCAATATCATTATCTAAACAAACAAAATAAATGAAGATTCTTGCCGTATATACCAGCCGGAATTATTCTCAATATTTACTTTGATAGTTCTAGGTAATACTTCATCCTGAAAGTCAATCAAATAATATGCTTGTGACTTAAAATTCAAATCCAGAAATTCAGATAAAAAATACATAATCTTCAGAATGTTCTGCCTGAATATGATACTTGAACTGAGAACTGAGAAGTACCATGTGTTCATTTAATTCAATGCAAACTACAACCACAATATGTCAACTACTGTGAAGTGTGGAAAATAAAATCCTACCACACTACAAAAACTCATACTATTAGATGAATATTAGATAAAAATGAAGGTAAGGAATTACATATTTGAAACAAGCTATAATCAATGTTATATGGTCACAAACTTTTTGTAGCAATTATTTGTTCATATTGGTAGTTACGATATTATTGTTATGTACTTCAATTCATAGTTGATGTTTTGAATGATTTAATTGAAATTGACAAGCTATTAATATAGACATTATCAAATAGAAAAAGTTTATGGTTATACCAAATAGATGCATTTAATATGAAAGATTTAAATCATATAAAAATATAGCTGAGCAACCTAATTTTTTTGAGAATCAAAATGTTAAATAACTAAAATCATCAGAAAAAATAATAGGCTTCACGTGGCATTCTCTCATGCCTAATACTTCCGATGTGTTTTTAAAGGAAAATTACAGCTACCAGAGTTAATTTAATTTACTGTAATTTAATTGTTGAATTTATATTTTGTACACATCATTGGAGGCCCTAAAGCAATGGAATATTTTTCTTTAAATAAATAATCTTTTTGCACAGTTTAAAGAAATGATTGGCTTAGAAGACTGTAGTGAACTGTAGGACCTACCAAACTATGCAAAGTGCAACCCAGAATGATTTCCCTGACATCAATCCACCAATGAAAGCACTAAAAAAAAATTTAAGGTATCAATTTCTCTCCTTTTACAAAATGTAATGTAGTCTTACATTCCCAGAAAATACCACATGCCACAATTGAAGAACTTTGAATAGATGTATCTCCCTCTTAACCACCATTTCCTGGCCCAACTTTTCTCAAAATGAACCCCATGCCTCACTTATATGTTTTGATTCTATAAGACAAGCTCACTGACACTTGTGTAGACCTATACATGTATGTCTCACTTAGGATTTATTCATTTTATAAATTGGCATTAATATTGATAAAATTACAGTAGTCCCTAAAAGACTCACTTAAGAACAGTAAAATTCAATTAAAAGGAGAATGAAAAATGAAGAAAAATTACCTCATGAAGTCTGACAATTAAGATTGTGAACTCATCCTAGAAAAAGTGCTATATGGAATACCTCTTTGCTGGGATCACTACAATTGCCTTCAAAGTACCCCCCTTGGAAAGCTACACACTGATGCCAGTACCTGATTAACCCTTCAAAGCAATTTTGGGACTCTTTTCCTGGAATGTCCATCAAAGCTGTTGTCTTATTACACTTGATGTCCTGAATGTCATCAAAGTGTCTTCCTTTCAATATTTCTTTATCTTTGAGTATAGAAAAATGTTCTTAGGGGCCAGATAAGGTGAGTAGAGAGCATGTTCCAATACAGTTATTTATTTACTCACTAAACATTTCTTTACAGACAGTGCCATGTGAGTTGGTGCTTTGCAGTGATGCAAGAGCCATGAGTTGTTGACCAAGATTTTCAGTTAAGATTTTCCCATTTATCAACGTTTTATTGATCTTACTGTGTCAAGTCAGCCAATGACCTTGACACACAATTTGATGAATTTTTACAATGTTTTTGCCAATTCTACTTGTTACTGGCTGCCCTGACCTCTATTTCTCAGGAACACCTTCTCACCCCTCAGAAAAATATTTAACCCATTTTATATACTGCTGTTTTCTTCATGGCATGAAAAAAACTTGGACTAACATGTTCCTGATTTCACTTTTGCTCCTGGCAAGTTTAATAAGAAATTTATAAATGTCTGTTCCTTACTGTAATTTAAGCTCAGCATTCTTGCAACAGCACAGAAAAACATGCAGCAACAATGAATGTCACTCAGTAAGACCTGGCCACATGTTGACACTGATATACCAAGGTTATGATACCTTAAAAAGCTGTTTGTACAGTGCTGCCACTGCAAGAATACAGTGGCAAATTCCCTGACTTAATTGTCAGACCTTGTATAATCAGCTTAGGTTATGAATAGTTGGGTATTTGGCTCTACTAGATTTGTCTGTTTTCAAGTCATAGGTTCTCTCTTCTTGTCTTCTCAAAATCCCTAATCCCAACAGGGCTCTTGTAAGGGTCCATAGTTAAAAGAATATGCCTGCCCTTGAAAATCTTGCTCTTCTTTTTTTGAAGGCAGAATGATATACCTAAAAGCAAATGATTCAGAAATGAAATAGAGTTATAAGACATACTTAAGTATTTTTTTAAAGAAGACACATATATATTAAACATATATTTTTCAAATTTTTACAGCATTTTGGAAACTATATACTTCTTTAATTATCATCACACACTAGTAGAAGCAGGTACCATCATTTCTTACATTTTATTAATGCAGTATGACTTTTTTAAAGTCACACAGCAAGTAAAGGAATAGTAAGAATTTCTTCCTTGGTTATGACTATCCCTGAACTGGTTTTCAGTGATATGTTCAATGCCACGTCATATTCTTTGCACTCTCTGACCTCTACACAGACGTTCATTGAGATATCCATGAACATACTTAATTGTTACATTAAAATGCATGCTAAATTCCAGTGCAATGTTTTCTCTCATGACAGTGAAATTACTTTGGTCTCCTGGTTTTCACATTCAGCAAAATTATCCGTCTTTCTCAAGAACATAAGGAAATTATAGTTTCTCTCCTCTGTTTTTCTTCTCTGTAGGTGACTTGGTGAAAATTCCTTAGGTCTCTCTGCCACTGATCCACAAAAACATGTTTACCTCTCCCATGCTATTATGCTTGCAGGATTGAATTTCCAAACATTTCAGACACAAGTTTGATTGTCCAGGAGAAGAACAGGCTTGATCTATTTTATTCCCAAATATGCAAATTTAGTAGAAGCACTGCTGACAATTTCCTCTGGAAGCTAAATAGTGAAATAAAGTGGGTAGAGAGGCCCCCTTCCCAAAGAATTTTATCAGTTACTGTCACTTGTGGTGGGGAGCTGGCACAGACTAGCTTGTGAAAGCCAATTGTTAGCATCTCTTCCCAACTCCACAGTGAGTGCTGACATATTGGTAACTTGAAATCAGCTATGGTAAGAGTATTTACACCACAGAAAACAAAAACACTACAAATTCCAGCTCCCTCCCAAAAAACAGCTGATTATTAAACATTTGTCAGCATTGCTTGGCTTCTTTTTGAATTCCTTTTGCTTCCCCCAACCTAAAAGAGTTTTATTATTATTATTATTATTTTCTGTGAATCAGTCTGGATCCATATGTATTCTTCTCAATTCCTCTAGTCTTATAGGTGCTCTAATTCTCCTTGGACTATTGGATACTTTGTATCTAGTGGCCTAAACGAGGGATAGTAAACAGGTTAAAGAAAGTAGGAAAAAATTGGTTTATTCTTCACAAAATATACACATTGAAATAAGGTAATGCGCTTGTACGTGAAACATGTTCCAACTCTTCCACATGGGTACAGTGTTGTCAGAAAGGACTGACAGTTTTCTGGGTCCAGAAATTCAATAATAGGGGTATTTTCCGTGCCCTCTGGGGATGATACCAATGCTTGCTGCTTTGGGATGATCACTGCCCTTAATTAAAATCCTAGTGATTAAGAAGTCAGTGAGAATTCTCCTCTCAGGAATATGAAACAGGGATGTATGTTCCCTATTCATCCACTAAGTATAACTAAAAATATGGATATAATATATTAAAAACACATAAGACTCTGAAAGGTAGAAACAAAAAATGGACCAGCTGAGTACCTCCAGACATGAAGAATGACATAGTGGCAAGATCCCTGGGTTTTCTCAGACCTGAAACTTAAGAAGTTAGCAACCCCAAAACTCAGGATACAGACAAATGAAGGTCCAACAGGATCCTATTCTGTCTAGTGAAAGCACCAGAACAGGGTAGCCTTTAGGCAGAAAACTTAGAAAAATTACTATTTTACTCCTGCCCCACCTCACAAAACAGCAAATAATGAACAAGCAATAACTGAGGCCTCAGCATCACCCATGACAGTAAAAACCAAATAGAGAGCCCAGAGTTCTGTCTTCATCAGGCTACAATAGTGGCCCAACACTCCAACAGAGAAGGCTAAGGTGGGAGCAGGAACTTTGATGCTTACTGGCTGGTAATGAACTCCCCTAGTTTTTGAAAGTATCAGTGGAGACGGTGGAGACAACAGGGGAATCCCAAATGTCCATGACCCTCCCAAAGGAGACCGCCCCCACCACAGTGTCAGTATAGACCACTGGGGCAGTCAGAATATCTGCTCGTGCCCAACAGTAACAAAGGACACCCTGCTCCTCAAGTATAAATGGAGGCCAGTGGAAAACCTGGACTTCAATCTCCACTTTGCAGTAAGCAGGTAGCACCCTCCTCTCCCTGCTGCAGTAGTATCAAGAAGCTAAAAGAGATGATTAAAATAAGATCCTGGGTTTCATAAGATAAAAAAAAAAAATCCAGATTTGAAAAGAAAATTGCTCATCCATGAGAGCCACAAAATGAAGGAAAAGGATGATTGATAGAAACCAACACTGGGTTGACAGAGATATTAGCATAATCTGACAAAATTTTAAAAATGATTCAGTGAGCAAACACAAACACACTTGAAATAAATAAAAAGATAAACACATCCACAATTATAGTTGGAGACTTCAATGTTCCTCTCTGAACAATTGATAGGACATCTATACAGAAAATCGCCAAGGATACAGAAGACCATGTAGCAGCAGGAGCTCATTGACATTTGCAAAATGGTCCATCCAGCAATGTCAGAATGAGCACATTCTCTTTTCAAAGGCCTGTAGAACATACACTAGGGCAGACCTCATCCTGGGCATAAAACAAGCCTGAACAAACTGAAAAGAATTGAAATCACAGAGATTGTGTTCTGTGACCCAATGGAGTCATATTAGAAATGGGTAATAGATAGCAGTAAATTCTCTAAACTTTTGAAAACTAAACAACACTGCTCTAACAGTTTCTAAACTAAACAATATTGTTCTAAATAATCTTCTGGTAATAAAAAACAAGACTGATATTGAGAAATTTTTATTTTTTTTTTTATTAAATCACAGCTGTATACATTGATATGATCATGGGGCATCATTCACTAGCCTCACAGAGCGTTTGACACACTTTCATCACACTGGTTAACATAGCCTTCCTGGCATTCTCTCAGTTACTGTGCCAAGACACTTACATTCCACATTTACCAAGTTTCACATATACCCTTGTAAGATGCACCGCCGGTGTAATCCCACCAATCCCCTTCCCTCTACCCACCTACCCTCTCCCTCCCCTCCCCTTCCCCCTTCTCCCTATTCTTAGGTTGTAACTGGGTTATAGCTTTCATGTGAAAACCCTAAATTAGTTTCATAATAGGGCTGAGTACATCGGGTACTTTTTCTTCCATTCTTGAGATACTTTACTAAGAAGAATATGTTCCAGCTCCATCCACGTAAACATGAAAGAGGTAAAGTCTCCATCTTTCTTTAAGGCTGCATAATATTCCATGGTGTACATATACCACAATTTATTAATCCATTCGTGGATCGATGGGCACTTGGGCTTTTTCTATGACTTAGCAACTATGACAAGGGCTACAATAAACATTCTGGTACAAATATCTTTGTTATGATGCGATTTTTGGTCTTCTGGGTATATGCCCGGTAGAGGGATTACAGGATTGAATGGCAGATCTATTTTTAGATCTCTAAGTGTTCTCCAAACATCTTTCCAAAAGGAATGTATTAATTTGCATTCCCACCAGCAGTGCAAAAGTGTTCCCTTGTCTCCACATCTGCGCCAACATCTCTGGTCTTGGGATTTTGTGATATAGGCTAGTCTCACTGGAGTTAGATGATATCTCAAAGTAGTTTTGATTTACATTTCTCTGATGATTAAAGATGATGAGCATTTTTTCATATGTCTGAAGGCCATGCGCCTGTCTTCTTCAGAGAAGTTTCTCTTCAAATCCCTTGCCCAGCTTGTGATGGGATCCCTTGTTCTTTTCTTGCTAATGCGTTTGAGTTCTCTGTGGATTCTCATTATTAAACCTTTGTCAGAGACATAACCTGCAAATATCTTTTCCCATTCTGAGGGCTGTTTGCTTGCTTTACTTACTGTGTTCTTGGCTGTGCAGAAACTTCCAGCATCCCTTCATGATCAGAACACTTAAGAAAATAGGTATAGAAGGGACATTTCTTAAACTGATAGAGACCATCTACAGCAAACCCACAGCCAATATCATATTGAATGGAGTTAAATTGGAATCATTTCTACTCAGATCAGGAACCAGACAAGGCTGCCCATTGTCTCCATTGCTTTTTAACATTGTAATGGAAGTTTTAGCCACTGCAATTAGGGAAGAAAAGGTGATCAAAGGTATCAATATAGGGTCAGAAGAGATCAAACTTTTGCTCTTCGCAGATGATATGATTGTATATCTGGAAAACACTAGGACTCTACTACAAAACTCTTAGAAGTGATCAAGGAATACAGCAGCATTTACAAAATCAACATTCATAAATTGGTAGCCTTTATATATACCAACAATAGTCAAGTTGAAAAAACAGTTAAGGACTCTATCCCGTTCACAGTAGTGCCAAAGAAGATGAAATATTTGGGAGTTTATCTGACAAAGAACATGAAAGATCTCTATAAAGAGAACTATGAAACTCTAAGAAAAGAAATAGCTGAAAATGTTAACAAATGGAAAAACATACCATGCTCATGGCTGGGAAGAATCAACATTGTTAAAATGTCCATACTACCCGAAGCAATATATAATTTCAACGCAATCCCTATTAAAGCTCCACTGTCATACTTTAAAGATTTTGAAAAAACAATACTTCGTTTTATATGGAATCAGAAAAAAACTCGAATAGCCAAGACATTACTCAGAAATAAAAACAAAGCAGGAGGAATTACACTACCAGACCTCAGACTATACTACAAATCGATAGTGATCAAAACAGCATGGTATTGGCACAAAAACAGAGAAGTAGATGTCTGGAACAGAATAGAGAACCAAGAGATGAATCCAGCTACTTCGTTATTTAATCTTTGACAAGCCAATTAAAAACATTCAGTGGGGAAAAGATTCCCTATTTAACAAATGGTGCTGGGTGAACTGGCTGGCAACCTGTAGAAGACTGAAACTGGACCCACACCTTTCACCATTAACTAAGATAGACTCTCACTGGATTAACGATTTAAACTTAAGACATGAAACTACAAAAATACTAGAGGACAGTTCCGGGAAAACCTTTGAAGAAATCAGTCTGGGCGAGTATTTTATGAGGAGGACCCCCCGGGCAATTGAAGCAGCTTCAAAAATACACTAGTGAGACTTGATCAAACTAAAAAGCTTCTGCACAGCCAAGAACACAGTAAGTAAAGCAAGCAAACAGCCCTTAGAATGGGAGAAGATATTTGCAGATTATGTCCCCAAAAATTTTTAAAAATACATTGAACTGAATGAAATTAAAAACACAATATATCAAACTTGGTACAATGTAATAAAGCAAAGCTGAGAGAAAAATTTATCACACTAAATTTATACACTGAAAAAGAGGCAAACTCTTAATAATCTGAGCAGCCAACTCAACTGTCTAGGAAAATGAGAGTGAAATTAACCAAAAGCAAGCAGAAGGAAGGAAATAATAAATATACAATAGAAGAAATCAATGGTAATGAAAAACAAAAACAATAGAGAAGATAAGTAAAATAAAACCTAGGTATTTGAAAAAGTCAATAAAACAATCTTCTAGCAAGATGAACAGAAGGCAGAGTAGACGCAAATTACTGACACCATGAATTAAACAGGGTATGTTACTATAGACCTAGAGACAGCACAAAGGTAAGAAAGAAATTCTACACTAACTCTATACACATAAAACTGACAACTTAGATGAAATGAACCAGTTCTTGAAAAAATAAAATAAAATCTATCATAATTCACTCACATGAAATACTAATTTGAAGAGACATACAAGAAAATAGAGGAAATTGAATTCATAATCTAAAAACTCCCCAAAATGATAATTCTAGGCCCAGCTGGTTTCACTGAAGAATTATGTTAAATGTTTAATGAAAAATTAACACAATTCTGGGCAGCGCCTGTGGCTCAGTGAGTAGGGCGCCGGCCCCATATGCCGAGGGCGGAGGGTTCAAACCCAGCCCCGGCCAAACTGCAACAAAAAAATAGCCGGGCGTTGTGGCGGGCGCCTGTAGTCCCAGCTACTTGGGAGGCTGAGGCAAGAGAATCGCTTAAGCCCAGAAGTTGGAGGTTGCTGTGAGCTGTGTGAGGCCACGGCACTCTACCGAGGGCCATAAAGTGAGACTCTGTCTCTACAAAAAAAAAAAAAGAAAAGAAAAATTAACACAATTCTGTATGATGTTTTCCAGAAAATAGAAGAGAAGGGAATACTTTTCAACGTATTTTATGGAGCTAATGTTAACCTCATACCAAAACCATACACAGACTGTACAAAAAAAGAAAACCACAGACCAAAGAACCTCATGACTATTGACACAAAAATCTTTAAGAAAATGTTAGCAGGGCAGCACCCGTGGCTGAAAGGTGTAGGGGGCCGGCCCCATATACCGAAGGTGGTGGGTTCAAACCAGGCCCTGGCCAAAAACCGCAAAAATAAATAAATAAATAAATAAAATAAATAATAAATTACTAGAAAAAAATAAAATATTTACAAATAGAATTTATCAATATATAAAAATAACTATACACCATGACAAACGAGTTTATTCCAAGGATGTAAGATTAGTTCAATATTTGAAAATTCATCAGTATAATTTATCAGATTGACAAACTAAAGAATAAATACAACATGATCATATTACAATGAAGAAAAAGCATTTAACAAATTGAATTCCCCTTCATGATAAAAACCAACCAAAGAAACAAAAGAAACCTAGAAAAATAGGAATGCCCCACTTCCTTTCTTTGATAATGACCATCTGTAAGAAAACCTATAGCTAGGCTATAGCTAACATTAACAAAAATTTCAATGTTTTCCTCCTAAGATTAGGTGCAAAGCAAGGATGTCCTCTCTTACCACTTTTTTCAACATAGTGCAATAAGTAAGTTTTAGCCAGCACAATAAGCCCCGAAAAGTAAAATGTACACAGATTGAAACTGATAAAATAAAATTGTCCCCACTTGCATGACATGATTGTCTATGTAGAAAATCCAACAGGATCTAGAAAAATGCCTAGAATTAAGAAATAAGTTTAGCATATTCAGAAGATACATGATACAATACAAAAATCAATTGTATTTCTATCTATTTGCAATGAAGGTGTAGATACCAAAATTAAAAATATGATGCCACTTAAAATTGCTAAAAAATAAATAAACAATTTACTTAGCAAATCTAGCAAAATATGTATAGAGTTTGCATGCTAAAACCATACAAAACTAATGAAAGAAATTTTTAAAAGATGTAAATAAACAGGCAAACAGTGTCCGTATATTGAGACACTCCACATAGTAAATACATAAATACTCTCAGACTGATATACACGTTTAATGCAATTCTTATCAAAATTCCAGCAATGTTTTTGTAGATAATAAAGTTTTTCTAAATTTTGTAGGTAAAGGTAAAGAAACTAGAATTACAAAGCAATTTTAATTGAAGAAAGAAATTTAAAAGAAGAAAGGTATCAGTACATTTGATTTCAAGATTTATATAATATATCTTAAGTAATCAAAACTGTATGGTACTGGCAATGAGATAGACACATAAGCTGGTGGAACAGAACAGGGAACCCAGAAATAGACCCATGCAAATATGCTAAACTAAGTTTTAACAAAGGTGTAAAAGCAGTTCATTGCTGGAAAGACAGACTTTTCAACAAATGGTGCTGGAGCAATTAAACATCCATAGGCAAAAAAATAAATCTCAGTTTACGTTTCACATTTCATTACAAAAATGCAAAATGTAAAACTATAGAACTTTTTCAGAAAGAAAAATACCAGAAAACTCTTTGAGATATAGGGTGAAATATGGATTTGACAATGGGAGCATGGTCCACAAAAGGAAATATTGACAAATCAAAAACTTTTGTTCAGTGAAAGTCATTTTTAATAGGATGAGAAGAGAAGTTATACAGAGGGAGAAAATATTTGCAACCCAGGCATCTGATAGAGGACTAGAATATATAAGGAACTGTGAAAACTCAATAGTAAAAACAAATTACCCAATCAGACAATGTACAAAAGATATGTGGAGACCATCTCATGACAAGATGATCAACACTGGCTGGGTGCAGTGGCTCACTCCTGTAATCCTAGCCCTCTAGGAGGCTGAGGCAGGTGGCTTGCTTCAGTTCACAAGTTGAGACCAGCCTGAGCAATAGCGAGACACCATCTCTACTAAAAACAGAAAACTTAAGTGGGCATGGTAGTGCACGCCTGTTGTCCCAGCTACTTGGGAGGTTGTTGCAAGAGGATCAATTGAGCCCAAGAGATTGAGGTTGCTGTGAGCTATGATGATGCCATGGCACTCTAGCCTGGGTAACAGTGTGAGACTCTATCTCAAAAATAAACAAACAACAACAACAACAACAAAAACATGGTCAACATTATTAGTCAGTGGTGAAATGCAAATTAAACCACAAGATGTTACTGCGTGCCTTGCAGAATCAGTAAACTAAAAAATAGTGACAACACTAAAAGCTGAAGAAGAAACATAGACAGTGAATCATTCATATGTTACCAGTGGGAATGCAAAATAATTTAGAAAACGGTTTGATAATTTCTTTAAAATATCAGCACAAAACTACTATATTACCTAGCAATTGTTCTCGAGACACTTAACTGGGGAAAATGATATTGTACATTCACACAAATACCTATATGTGAAGTTTATAGAAGTTTACTCATAAACTATTAATAACTCTGGCTAGTAATTCACAACAGCCACAAACTGGAAGCAACATGTCCTTCAGTGGATGAATGATTAAAGAGTCTACAGGACATTCACGCCATGGGATTCTACTCAGCAATAAAAAAGAACAGACTTTTGATACATGCAATGACTTGGATGAATCTCCAGAGAATTTTGGTGAGAGAAAAACATCAATACCCAAAGGTTACATACTATATAATAACATTATACCTTTATAGCATTCTTGAAATGACAAAATTATAGAAATAAAGAACAGATTAGTGGTCAGTAAGGATGAGGACAGGATGGGAATGATAGGGAATGGGTGTGGTTATAAAAAGCCAACCTAAAGGATCTTGCGATGAAAATATTTTGCACCTTTACTGTACCAATGCCAGTGTTTTGGTTGGGATATTACAGTATAGTTTTGCAAGATCTTATCACTAGGAAAATGTGGGTAAAGGCTACCTGAGTTCTTGCTATATTCTTTTATGTAATAGCATGTGGATTCAAAATTATCTCAATGTAAAAGAGTTTAATTAAAAAGAAAATCAAATCTAACCAAATTCTGGGAACACATTATGAGAACTGAGGTGTTGCTTATTGCTCTCGGTTTGTGCTGTGCAACAGGCACTTGTCTAGAGCAGGTCTGGGTACTGCAGAAGTGCTTGTAGCATCTGCCCACAACGCCTCTCATCCCCTACTATCCAGATAGGCCTGCTTCTGGCCTTATGATATGTCTTCCTGTTTATAATTCCAAATCATTTTTTTTACCGGCCACTTAAATCCCGTCTCTGTCTTCAACCTTTCTTTGTTCTCCTGGACAACACAATGTTCTTTCTTTCAACTTACTCATTGAGAAAAAGAACACTGGCCAACTAAATGTGGCCCATAATGTCCCTCTTGGTATGGGGAGGGGAAAGGGTCTCCAATGTCTCAACGAGTAAGTTGAGTTGGATGTCTCAATGGGAATGGCAAATCTTTAAAATAGAGGGTCTGCAAATGACTTAAACTTAATGCAGGAAACTATAAGAATCCTAGAAAAAAATGTGAGAAAAACTCTTACTGATATTAGAGTTTTAACCACAATGAGATATCACCTAACTCTAGAGACAATGGCTCTTACCAAAAGGTTACCTATGGCTCGGCACCCATAGCACAGTGGTTACAGCTCCAGCCACATACATGGAGGCTGGCAGGTTCAAACCCAGCCCTGCTAAACAACAATGACAACTGCAACAAAAAATAGCCTGGCATTGTGGCGGGTGCCTGTAGTCTGAGCTACATGGGAGACTGAGGCAAGAGAATTACTTACGCCCAAGAGTTTGAGGTTGCTGTGAGCTGTGACACCATGACACTCTACTGAAGGCAACATAGTGAGACTCTGCTTCAAAAAAAAAAGTTACCTAAAACAACAAGTGCTGGCATGGATACAGAGAGAGAGAGGAACACTTATATACTGTTGGTGGGACTGCAAACTAGTACAACCACTATAGAAATTTGTCTGGCAATATCTCAAAGAACTTAAAGTACACCTACCATTTGCCCCAGCAATCCCACTGCTGACCTTTTTCCTTTGATTATATATATATATATAATCCTTTGATATATATATATATATATATAATCAAAGGAAAAAGGTCATTTTATTAAAGGACACTTGCTGTGAATGTTTATAGCAGCATAATTCACAATCACAAAGACATAGAAACAACCCAAGGCCCACCAACATATGAGTGGATTAATAAATGTAGCATACAGGTACCATGGAGCATTACTTAACTATAAAGAATAATGTTGCTCTAGTATCTTTTGTGACAACCTGGATGGAATAGGAGACCATTATTCTAAGTGAAACTTCACAGGAATGAAGAAACAAATACATGTACTCTATACTAGGTTCTAACTGGTCTATCAACATGTAAGTGCATATGTTGAAGTAAATCTTAATGAAAATCTAGCTGAGGGGAGGAGGGTAAATAAATACACAAATATTAGGTATAGTGCACACTGTCTGGGTGGGGAACCTACTTATAACCTTGATTCATTTTGTGCAAAAAAAAAAGTATGTAGACAAGACATGTGTATCCCTTAATATTCTGAAATTGAAAAAAAAGAAAAGAATCCCCAAACAAAACTAAGCAAACAACAACAGCAGCAACAACAAAGCCAAAGGGCATGAAACTGAAGATGACATGAATTAGGTGTGGCTTATCAAGGCAAAGTAACTGAAAATTAGAAAGTGAGTCATCTTGTCTCTGCTTGCCATCCATGAATCTACTTGTGTCTTTGGTCAGAAGAAGAATTTTTTCTTCTGTGGGCTGTGCTCTGCACCAGATTCAGACTCTTAAATAATTTTCTTTTCCTCAAATCATTCATGACTTCTATTCACTCAAAACCAAAGCCAAACAAACAAATGATAAACAGAGAGAGGTAACTTTGGACCCTTACCTATCAAATGCTGTGCTGTTAAAAAGTGAAAGTTTCTCTTTAAAATAAAAAAAAAAAATCAAGAGGTATATCATATTTCTTCTATTAACCTTGAGTGATGGATACAGATATTCCCTAAATTGACACCAGTATCTCCTGCCTGATATACACTGCATACACTTTGGTGCTGAGATGAGGGTAAATGTCTTGACTCCATTGGCCTCATTTAAAATAAGAATACACAGAGCAATAGTACATGTGGGATGATATAACCCAAAACCAACAGTTATTCTCACTAGAGAGATTGGAACTAATACCACTGACATGAAGACATTTTCTTGCTGGCCCATGCTCTATCAGGAGATGAGCCACAGAAGCAGCTCCAGTTCCTGTCACTATCTCCAGAGGATGCTAATAGTCCAGCCACACTGCCCTTCCCTGTCCCAGGCACAAGTACAGCCTTTTAAATAGTTAAAAATAAAGAGGGTGTGTGTGAAGGAAATCGCTTGATTTATTCAATAGTGAAAACAGACTGTGATGAGGAAGACTGATGTAGCAAATAGGTTCTTTATTTTTATATTGTGTCTTATAATATCTGTGAAGGACAAAGCCAAACATCAACTTTCTGCACATCTCAACTGCTCTGAGACTTGCCTCACTGGAAGGAGAATTGGATCACGAAGCCCTCCATGTATAGTCACTGATGTCAGAAGCAGAGGTCTCTGCCTGGGCTGGGCCCAGCTAGTGTGCTTCATGCTCTGTGCCCTGCCTTGGGCCTTCTCTGTGCAGGATTCACTTCTCCAGCATGTTCAGGATACAGATGCTGTTATGAACCTGCTCTCTGGGCATGTTAGATTCCCTAATGTTACAGTGACCTATCAGTAAATTAGTCTTTTGTGAGAAGCAATTGGAAAACCAACTCATGTGGTACAAAGTAAGGGAGAAACGATGGCAACCCTTCAAACAGCACTTTTCAGGGCAATAGAGGACAGAGGAGAGGAGAAAGAAGGGACACCCTGAGAGTCAAGGTCCTGACTCTTCGGATTTCTGCTGAAACCAGAGGTACTTTTTAAGATAAGTCAAACAACCTTCCTGTCTGCCTTCTATCCTCTCCCTCTGGGCTTCCCAGTCTTGTATTTAATTGCATAGGATTCCATTTTACAATTTTTAAAATTATATTTATGAAAATCTCAAACCATCTTTAGGAATGTTTGCTTCAAAATTTCTTCCTCGGCTACACTTTAGAAGCTAAAGTATCTTTCTCTCAAAAGGGACTAAAATAATAAACTGTTTTTCACATCTAACAAGGGAATGAGATTTCAAAACATGGCAAAGGTACAGACAGCCTCTGCCCAGGTTCCAAAAGAGGAAAATAGGTGAGTAGAGGGCCAAACAGAAACATGTGAAGAAGAATGGGCTGCCATTCCAATATGTCAGCCATGCCATCATTTCCTTGTTCATTAAGGGTAACATAGGGTGCTCTTTCTGGAAGAAGAATTCAGAGCATTCCTACTCCCCTGAGTGGTTCTAGATCTGTGTTTGGAATCAGCCAAACTGTTCAAGACAACTCTAACTCCTCTCTGTTGCTGTTCGCCTGCCTTTTCATTTGCATCCCTTGCTCCCATCTTATCCTTAACCCTTCCTTCTTGGACAAGAGGGGACTCATTTTGGTAGGAAATGAACAAGAATGTGCCCAAGATTTGAACATTTTCAGATGAGAGTGCTAAATGAATACCTGTCGCAACTCAGGTGGCATCTGTTTCAAGAGCACAAGTCATCCACTGTTTTGTCTTCTCATCATTCATGACTCTTCAAGAGAAAAAAGCAGAACAAGCTACAGGAAAAACCAAATAAACAAATTTTGGTTATACAAGAAGGACAAACCAGGCTATTTTAAAAAATGAAAATATAATCACCTTACTTGCTTGTGGAAAGTGCATATGTTTTGACAAACTTTTAAAAGCCTGCATTTTTTGAATTATCACAGTTATCTAAATACCAGTTGATTTAAAGTGAGAAAGATAGTAGTAAGAATGAAGATGGCACAGTGTCCATGCCATATAGAAGCTATATGTAAAAGACGTAGACATTTATACACACATAGAAACTTTGTAAGTGATAACACCGGACTTGTGAATTGATAAAATTAATACAAATGTATACTTTATGTTAGAGACCCATTGATGTCTTTGGAGAATTTAAAATAGATTAAAAAACCATAGATAGTACATTTTGTCTCTTTTCCATTTTATTTTCCATTTGTGCAAACAAAACAAAACTTTTAAAAGCCTGCATTTTTTGAATTATCACAGTTATCTAAATACCAGTTGATTTAAAGTGAGAAAGATAGTAGTAAGAATGAAGATGGCACAGTGTCCATGCCATATAGAAGCTATATGTAAAAGACGTAGACATTTATACACACATAGAAACTTTGTAAGTGATAACACCGGACTTGTGAATTGATAAAATTAATACAAATATATCTTCAAGGTTGCCATGTAAGTTACCGAGATGCCTGCGTCTATATAATTCTATCACTCCCCTACTCATATCAATATTTAGAAATTTTCTCTAGAAAGAGATTGATTTACCATATGCAGTGATAACAACCATTACAAATTCTATCTTCCGATATTTCACAAACCATGATATAAATTGACTTTACTTCACACTCCTGGATGCCATTAGGCTCCTCCCCTACCAGGGAAATTGTTTCCATGGTAACTGAAAGGGGAAGAGCATGGGGAGGGGGGAAAAAGGCACAAAAAGCTAACAAAATGAGATATCTATGGAATAAACAAAATACGGGAAAGTGTGGGATGTCGCAACACGTTTATTGCTTCTAAACCACAGACCTCTACAGATGCGAAGGCCCCGCTGTCTGATAGATCAGGAGGGAAGGAGAGACGGAGCCTGAGGCTGGACTTGTTAAAATGGGCAACGATCAGCAGGGCTGCCTGCTACTTCCCAGTGTCGATGATGCCTCGGAAATCGAGCCTGCTGAATCTTTCTATCACCACAAATTGTGCAGAACCTGTGTGGACAAGGCCAGAATAATTCAGAGTATGGCAGATTAGCCTGGAAGCAGAGCCACTCACAACCCCACCGAATTACACACCCTTCACGAGGGAGCTGCGTCCTTGTTTCAGCCACACTCAGAATTCTCCACTGGGTGTCGAGTATTAAAATCCACTCAGATCTGTTGGGGCGTTGAGGAAGCTCTCTTGAACAAAACGTTAGGTAGCACCTGCTTGTATCTTTTTCCTCATGTTGCCAGAGTAAAGTATGCAGCTAATGTAATTTACTTTTTATTAGATTCTGCATATATGTGGCTTTTAGAATGAACTCAGGGGAATACACATTACTTATAAACATATACTTTTTAATTAATTTTTCTTTGTAATTCAAAGTAGATGTCTAATGCATTCATGGAACGATATGGGCTCCCTCTGGGGGGCAATTTTAATACCTGCAATTCCCTAGCTTGTTAATCAAAGACTTTTTAGCCTTGTAGATAATTTATATCTGCTTAATGTTCAAAAGATTGAAATTGCAGCTATATGAAAAAAAAAAATCCTTACCTCTGACAAAATCAGAAAAGATAAAAACCTCATGAAAATTCTACAGCAATGAGAAATGGTAGAAATAAATCCTTTTTCCTGAGCTGCTTTCTGAGAAAATTTTTTTGTCTTTATGGAGAAATACAAGTAGGTTTATTTTTTTTTTCCAGAAAACACAATGAAATTGTTTGCCTTAAAATATGGCAATAGCCAGGATTCTCCATCTCAGAACATGCCTATTTCCAACTGTTTTATATTTTGGATGAATTCCTTTTTTGGTTCTTATGAAAATATTATTGCACAAAAATATTCATAGAGAAATTTAGATGTTGTAAGGATTGAGCACAGGTTCAATTTTGCTTTTGCTGGCTCTGAGCCACCCCTGGTTTTTCTTCCGCTATGTTTATGTGTTACCCTGTCTCTATGCTCAGTTTTCTGCTCACATGATCAGACCAGGTGAGAGGGGTGGATCCACAGGCCTCCAGGGCAGGGGCTTTAGACGCAGAGCTACAGAGAGGAGGTGCCATAAATCAGAGAAGGAAAGGGGTGGGAACACCAGGTTCTCTCCATCTGTGCTCCACCTTCGTGGTATGACACTGGCTCCTTCAGATGTGGGCACGCTCATGGGAGCATCTGTGCATGTACAAGCCCATCCACACTTGGGCGTGCACACACACACACTAGTGCACAGCTACACTTTAACCAAAAGCAGCAGCTCTGTAATGGGCATAAAGAAGAGGGCCGTGAAGTCTTCAAGATGGAAGGGAGGTTGGGGAATTTCTGGTCTGATTTCTCAGACCACAGGGGAACCCCATAGCAGTCCTAGGTGGGGATAATTCAGTACTCCAAGGGAGGAAAGCTCACTAGTATATAAGCCAATCAAGAGTATCACAAGACAGTTGAAATTATTACATCCCCTGGGCAGCACCTGTGGCTCAAGGAGTAGGGTGCCGGTCCCATATGCCGGAGGTGGTGGGTTCAAACCTAGCCCTGGCCAAAAACCACAAAAAAAAGAAAAAAGAAATTATTACATCCCCTCTATATCAACCTTGTATTTTCATCATTAAAATAATTCTATTGGTATTGTGCTCTGAAACCAAATACATGTGTAGAGTAGGGCGCTTTTCTTTTCCTTATAGCCTGAAAGTCCTCAAACATGTTTGAACTCAATTGTTCCTTTTCTCTTGAGTTAAACATTTCCCTTTGCCTCATTTGTTCCCCTCATGATAGATTTGAGAATCCTACCATCTCAGGTGATATACTCAAAGTGCAAACAGGACTCTTGGTACAGTTATTAGTTACATAGCCCAGAGTACAACAGACTCTGTTTTCATTTATTAGCACATTATCCTTTTATTGGTGCAGTCTGTGATCGGGTGGCCTTATTTTCACATCCAGGTCACGCTGTCAATTCACATTGAACTTAAAGTTATCTCAACCCTTCTAGATCTTTTTACTGCGTAAAGTCTGGCCTTCTTCACATTCTGCACTAAGGCAGCTGACTTTCCAAAGCTAACCACAGACCATTATGTTTATCACTGCTACAGTTTATCTCATAGATGTTAAACCTCCCTTTTTAGCCTGTTCGTATCATTTTCAGCCCTAGTTCTATTATTTTAGTATTTGCTGTTAATCTTGGATTTTGAGTCAGTTGCAAAGTCAGATGGGTTGTGACTTATGACTCAATCTAATTCTTCAATAAAATTTTACAGAAGCCCAGAGGAAGAAAGAATCTCTGGGCTGCTACCAGAGACTTCCCTTGGTGTAACAGGAATATGCACTCTCAGGTCTGAATCCACCTCGGTGTATTATCATTTCTGCACTTCACCCATCAAGGAAAACTATGAAAAAGTTGTATGAATGGGTCTTGAGATGAAGGAATACTCTTGTTTCTTATTTACAGTTTTATGTACACACAGAAAAAAAGGAAATGTGATCAGTTTGAGTTTGGTGTGACTGGTAAAGCTAACGTTGCTTCCCATATGTGTTTTCCTTTTGTTTACTCCTCGGATTTAATGAACATTCTTCTTCCTGGCATTTTTCTATGCTACAATTATCTTCTTTCATAGGAATTATTGTCATCATCTTATCTGGGTACTTTTGTCCCTTAACCTAGACTTCTGCTAACATCAGACAGTCTTTTGCCAGATGCATTCTTTCTGATCATCATGGAACACTGCCAGTCCCTTAGCAAAATCACAAGGTTCAGTCCAAAAAGCCAAAATCTATTATTGAATATCTTATCTCTGGGCCAAAAAAATCACCACATGTGACAGGAATGAACTGAGGATACCCCCTATAGTCCCAAGTCCTTTAAAACACTATTTTTTAAATAACTGTATTACTTCTTCAGGTACATTGGCAGATTTTGAAAGGGCTCATGGATCCAATGACTGGGTAAATCCTCTGTTCTGGCAAATATAGTTTTTGTGAAAAAAAAATTTTCATATTTCCAAGTAGCCAGGTCAGAATGTCGGGTTGTTTGGCTGTCTCTTCTCTCTGCAATGGGCACTCTCTTCCAGTTGGGTGGCTGCTTAAACAGGCTGCAGAGACAAGACTAGGGGGAAAGCAGCATGACAATGACAGGCAGAAGATTCTGGGTCATGACTGAGCTGAGCACTCACCAATCCCTCCAGAGCCATGTGCCGAGGGCAGTGGTGCCAAGAAAAGATCTTCTGAGTCTGCCCTGGGGGCACAGGCCTCCCTGCCTCCTAATCCAAGCCCCTGTTTCTGCTCTGGTGTTCCCATTTCCAGTTTAATACTATGCTCCTTGTCTTGGCCCATTGAATTCAGTTATGCACAGTCAGGCTGTCCTTGGGCTATCAGATTTTAATATTAATTTGACCCTTGAAGTTATTTTATAAATCTGTTACATAATATTTTGAGGGGCCATTTTGATGCTGTTGACATTTTGTGGCTCTGGGTGTGACAGTAAGAATTGGAGAACAGAGCAATTATTATTTGATAATTATTTATTTTTAAGAACAGCTTTTTTCTGGGACCAGAAAGTAACCATTTTATAAGTTCTGACAATTAAGTTTGTGAACTCACCACTGTGCACAGAACTAATGAAACCATCACTAAAACTTGTTGAATTGTGCATCAAAATCCTCAGGGACTGTTCCAACCATGGCAGACCAAGTAAACAGCAGTAGAGAAAAATTAGGAAAATTTTAACTGAATATCTTTGCTCAGAACAGCTGGCACTTGCATCATAACAGTGCACCAGCTCACACGGCACTATCTCTAAGGGGATTTTTAGTCAGTAAACAAATAAATGAACATACTCAGCTGATCTGGCCCCCATGACTCTTTTTTTTACCTGAAGATAGAGGAAATATTGAAAGGAAGACATTTTGATGACATTCAGGACATTAAAGATAATACTGTGACAGCTCTGATGACCGTTTCAGAAAAAGAACTTCAAAATTCCTTTGAAGGGTGGACTAGGTGCTGGTGTCCATGCACATCTTCCCAAGGTGAGCACTTTGAAGGTGACCACAGTGATATTTAGCAATGAGGTGTGCAGCATTTTTTCTAGCATGAGTTTGTGAACTTAATTGTCACACCTTGTATCAAAGTGGTTATTTTAAAAGCTTCCTCCCTGTTCTCTGTTTGGCTTGTGACTTCAACTTTGTTGAAGTAGGGCCACCATACAGCGGCCCACATACCTCATCGACAGGCCAGGACTTGGGAACTCAGCCCTGAGTCCTGACTTCTGCTTGTTGAGGAAAGTTGTTCAGATAACTGTGTGAAGCTATTGAGTTAGTTTTATGCAATCTGACGCCTCCTACTCTCTTTGTTCTTTTTATACACAGGGAAGAAAATCAAACCCTTCTTTATGCTGTGCACCATCCCTTTACCAGCCCACATGAGGACTGAAGGGGGGCCACTCAGCACACAGTGAGAAGATTTGGGAGAGCATGAGGGTTCATGTCCAGCAGGGACTCTCTTCTGCGTGTCAAGGTGATCGAACTCGCATAGATATCTCAAAAGTGTCTAAAATAGAACTGGCCTAAGCTAGAACACTTGATTTACCTTCTTCCCCAAGCCTGCTCCCTTTTATAGTAAATAGGGATTCCCTAAATTCCCTATGGGAGTAAATAGCACCATCACCGACCTACAGGCTCAGTCAGAAACAGGATCCTCCTTAATCCCTTCACTGTCCGGATCTGACTCAGCACAAGTTCTATCAGCACTTCTTCCTAAGTACTTCCCACTTCTCTGAAGTGTTTTCTTCATCACACCTGCCACCTGAAGTCTCGCTTATCCATCTCCTTACTTCTTTACTCATTTATTATGTCTTTGCCATGTAAATGTAGGTTCTGTGAGAACAGAAACCTTACACGTCTATTTCACCACCTGGAACCTGGTGCTCAAGAAACGTCTGATGCACGCATGTAACACTCTGAAGGTCTCTTCTTTAAATTTCTAAATTCTCCCTATTTAAATGAGTTTAACTCTAGGTTCTGAATATTAATAAAATATGTGCAATCCTTCCTTATAATGATAGTATATAGTAATACTGATTCAAAATGATTTAGCAAGTCAAAATTGTGATTTTGCTATCACTGGTCTATAACAGGAAAATATTTCCAGTCAACATTTTCACCGGAAACCATTAGAAGCCACTAATATTTTTTTCTTTTTCTATAGGATCTTATGTGAGACTTAAACTTGATTTAACTTAAAGTGAGTGGCAGGAAACATAGACTTCCACCTTGGCAGTCTGACCTTAGTACTTGCTTATGGATTTCTTTTGAAAGGACATAAAAAGTTATATGAAAAAATCAATAGGACACATTGATAAATTATGATTTATCACCTTGAAGACGTGATTTAACTGGGGATAATCTCAAAGTCCATATTTGAACAGGTGCGTGCATAAGTTCAAATCAAAACCTATGCATATATCTGTAAACACGGAGATGAAAAACCTATCAGTCAAAAAAAAAAAAAGCTCATTGAGAAAATGAGCAGTAGGGACAAAACCAGAGGCCTTGATGCTCACACGTTGGCCATCAACTGTCAACTGACTTTCTGGGCCTACAAAAAGCAAGATGATTAAGATGATACAACTAGAGATTATTGAGCGATTACTGCATGCCAGGCACTCAGTTCAAAGCACTTTACATTATCCAAATAATAAATAAATTATTAAAATAATTCTTTGAAAGAATGCTACCTTAAAACCCTCTACAAGCTCACTCTTGTGCTCTCAACACTTTGGGAAGTCAAGGCTAGGGGATGGCTTGAGGCTAGAAGTTCAATAGCAGCCTGGGCAACATAGCAGGTTGTGAGGTCCTAAGAGCTGACTCTTAGGGTCCCCAGGCACAAGCCTCTTTCACACTCTCTGCCTCTGTATTTCATATGACATAGTAAAGGGGTAAGAGTAGAAAATTCTCAGGTGTTGTCCAACTTGAATAGGGATAGTTTTATATTTTCATGTAGAAGTTTTAATATGTCTATAAAACATATATGATTACATTATATATTTTTTCTGTATATTCTGTTCCCAGATTGAATCAGTTCCTGTGTCTATGTAAGTTTAAATAAATCACCTTACCCATATGTGCTTCTTTCTGCAAAATGAGTTCCTGACACCTGACTCAGAGTATCAGTGTGAGAATATATAATTGGAAATGAAAGTAATCTGTTGATTTAAGATATTTGACTTTTTAATATCTGTTTCTTGTGTCTTTAATTTCCTAAGAGATAGATACCCAGAGCCATAACATCAAATTCTTTATTAAGAATCAGACTGGATTTTTCATACTACATAAATAAACAACAAAAGATGACCACAAAGTCTATGAGATGAACTTTGTGTGGGTGTCTGTCCTTGTGCCTTTCCCTGTACTCCAAAAGTGTTTCTCTTTCTCTCTGTCAGGTCGCCCAACCCCTCATTTCCACCATGAACAGCACCATGACCTTCCTTTCAGCCTGTCAGCTTCCTCAGCCCCGCCACACGACTCAGCAGTCTGAGAGTATTTATTTATAACTTCTGTTTGGTACCCTTCTTCAAGCAATGGATTCAAGTCTTTTTTTTTTTGGTTGTAGTTTGGCCGGGGCCGGGTTTGAACCCGCCACCCTCAGCATGTGGGGCCGGCGCCCTACCGACTGAGCCACAGGCGCTGCCCTGGATTCAAGTCTTGAACTCTTTTTTGATATGACCTGTGGCTCAATTAACCAGCATTTGAGAAACATATTTAATGAAGAAATGTATATTCCTCTTCCCACTTTAAGAAAGCCAAAGATTAGGTAGTTGAGGGAGAAGATGGTGTTAGTAAGTAAAACAAAACAAAACGGAAACTTCACATCAGGAATGGAATGAGTGGCATTTAGCATAGCATTGAAATATCTTTTGCCTTCTAAAGAGGGGCAAATCTCTTGTAATCCTAGCACTCTAGGAGGCTGAGGTGGGTGGATTGCCCTGAGCCTACAGGTTTGAACCAGTCTGAGCAAGACTGAAACCTCATCTCTAAAAATAGCCAGGCATTGTGGTGGCATCTGTAGTCCCAGCTACTTGGGAGGCTGAGGGAAGAGAATCTCTTGAGCCCAAGAGTTGGAGGTTGCTGTGAGCTATGACTCCATGGCACTCTGAGGAGGGTTACAAAGTAAGACTCTGTCTCAATAAATAAATAAATAAATGGCAAATCTTAGATAACATCAGTAGCTGTTTCTCAGAAACCGGGTATTCATAGGACAAACAAAAGAAAGAGATGCTGAGAGAGCAGAAAAAGCCAGGCATAGAGGCATTCCTTGCAACATTTAAGGTCTCTACTTGATCTACAAGGCACCACCTAGCGTGGCCTCTGTCACAGCTGGTGCTCATCTCTTGCTGTTCTCACATTGCACACCACCCATCTTGGCTTCTTGCTGTGCGTGCCTGAAAACCTCGAGGCATGCTCTTCACTGCCTGGAAAGCTCTTTCCCATCTCCTCGTGACTAATTTCCTGCTCTCTTTTAAGTGCTCACCTACCTAGAACCTCCTCAATGACTCTCCCTACCCATTTTATTTGATACTAAAACCTGTCATCCTTCACCCTGAGAATTTCTAACCTTACTTAAACTTTAATTTATCCACTAAACTTTAATAAATCCACTAACCCTCCTTAAACTTTAATTTTTTTCATAGCACTTCTCATCTTTTTATATATTATATACTTTACTATTTTTATTACATGTATTATTTATTTCTCTATCCTGGAACTTGCAGTCTAAGAGAGCACGGATTTTTGTCTGTTATAATAGATTACAAAAATGTTCTCAAGTTTTCATCATTCTTTGAGTTAACTGGCTAAGGCTGCTATTACAAAACGCCATAGACTGGGGGGCTCAAACAACAAAAATTACTTTTCACACAATTCTAGGGACTAGAAGTACAAGATCAAGGTGGCAGAAAGTCTGGTTTCTTCTAAAGCTTCTCTCCTGACCTTGCAGAAGGCTGCCTTCCCACTGCATCTATACCTGTAGTGGAGGGACACTGCTACAACGACCTGGCAAAACCTGGCAGAGCTTGTAAGAGAGCCTGGCCACAGCTCTCTGCTGTTCCTTGTTCACAGGCATACATAGCAATGTGTTTTGAAATTTGCAAAAGCTTCCTTTAAAGGGAGTAATAGACTACCGTTGTTGAGGTTTTGCTTGGGGCTCCAAATCCCTAGCAATAAAACCTTACCAGTGAACTATAATCCCAGTTAAAAGAGATCATGAACATAAGCGAAATTCTAGTGCCTACAATGACATCTGGCCATGGCTAACTATTAATAAATATTTGCTAAATGAATGATTAAACAAACTAAGCGTTACAAAGAAGGGTTACAAACAATGAGAGGCTCTCAGAAACATGCTAGAAGTATCAGAGAAAGATGTTTTCCTTTCTGAACCTCCAGTTTCATTATTTGGAAGCATCCAATAATTTCATTCATTTGTAAAGCATCTATACAGAGACCCAACCTATATGCTGAACCATCAATGAAAATAAACTGTACAATATGCCCACTCTGCAGAGTGTGCCTGCCTCTGGCACATGTTCCATTCCAACACTGGCATCACCAAAATAACAAATGTGACTGTTCAGTTCTAGGGTCAGCAACTTGTTCTCTCAATTTCTAAATCCCAAGGCAAACAGCTTTGAGATGCTAGAATGAAGAGAGCTGAAAAGAAATCGCTAGTTCTTTTGTTGCCTTATTAAGTCTTATTTAATCATATCTTCCTCTAGGAGAAATCAACTATTTGAAGAAAATACATTGCTGGTATCTGAATGCTGTCTTTCAATAAGGAGCAAAGATCAAAGAGGGTGTATTTTCTAATCTTTGAACATTAACAATGTCCCTTGTACTGCAAAATGGAATTACTTAGGGCTGTTATGGATACCCCTATAGTTTTGAGCATATAAATGAAATGTCTTAATGCAGCACATGAAATTAATTGTAACGTATTTAATATCCCTCAAATAAATTGGAAAGTACAAGGTATTTGGCACTTGGATGTTTATCTTAAACATTTCAACAAAGTGCATGAAGCTCTGTCATGTGTCTGAAATATTTAGCACAGATAAGATAACTTATCCAAGCTCAGCGTTTTTACCTAATGTTTGTGGTTTTTAGTTATAAGAAAATAGGACAGTTTTATCACCAGGTAATATTTATTAACCATTGTCTGGGAAAGGATGACTGCTAAATCAGCATGTGGCCTGCCAAGAAAATAAAAGGACACTTATCGTCAGTGATTTTAATCTGTTGGTCAGCGCCCCATTCAGCATGTCAGATGTCTCTTAAGAAAATGCAGAGAGAATGTTCAGAGGACATGACGCCGAAGTGTATAACTCTGTGTTATGATTTGCAAAGAGTAGGCAACTTATTGGTAAATTTATTCTCTATACTTGAAAGATAGCGCTTGGATTTATTACCCAAAAAGAACCTTTTCACTTTTAGTAATTGCTTTATCATTCCAAAGGGATACCAAGGCATGGATCATCTTTCGCCTCTTTCTGAATCACAGGACTCTTGGCCCAAGAATACATTGTCAGAAAATTGAGATACACTCTGTATGGATGAAGGCAACTGTGTCATCTCCATTTTCCACGATTCAACCATGCCCTTTGTTCTTGGACATGATAGAAAAATCTGTTTTTACTCTCAATTGGAAAGCCAGCATGGGTCAGACCAGATGGCTGTTGACCTTCAGGCAATAGAGAATGGAAGAGATTCCCAACTGTTCTCATTACTCTGGGAAGTGACCTCCTTTGGAGCAGCAGCCTCAAGAAGCTCACACCTAGAAAACTGACTCTCTCCGTGAACATTGGACTCCCTGCCACTCATTTGTCGAACAACTCTAGGTTGCCTAACTGTTGTGGGGTCAACACCTTGTGCCAGCATTACACACATTACCCTTAATCCATTGAAGGCAAGCTGCTGGAATTGTAAAAGTCTCCATAAGTAAATGAAGACTTCTGAGTTCAGATGTCTAAGAATGTTAGAATTTTTTTTTTCACTTTTGTATCCCTATACACAGGTCATAGTAGACACTCAGTGTGTGTGTGTTTTGGGTGGTGTGAGGGGAGGGGTGTGTTCCATTGAATGAATGCTTCAAAGGTAAATGAGTGCTAGTTACCTTATCCTGTATTATCCATATGATAATTGCAGAAAAAACATGACACATGGAAGCCTTGTCTCCCTTCATTCCTCTTGCCAGTGAGGTAAGCTTTTTTTTTGCCCTCTTTGGGTAAATTAAGACTTTTATATTACATAACAAATAGTGGAAGAAATAAGACTTGATGAAGTCTGTCTGTTCAATTCGGATGCTCAAATATTTAACTCACAGTGTTCCTACGGCTTCCCCTTTTGTTACCATAGGGAGATGACTAACTGGGATTAAAATTATATCCCTGTAAATTTTCTTTGATGTATATTTGTAGTCATTCTTCATTTATTTACATGTTTTAGAGGACTAAGTGGCTACATGTGAGGTATATCACTGTGCTTGCTACCAAATTGAAAGCGCTCGTAAATGCTTGAGAGAGGTTGGAGTAAGAATATTTTTCTCATCTATTTCTATCAGGTCGCCTTTTAGATCTGATCTGATCTGACATCTCCCCCCAGGACGTCTGAGTGTGCAGAGTTACCAGTCCTCTGTCTAGCTCCTATCATCTAGTCCAGGAAAAACTGGTATCTCGCTGGGCTGGGTCTCTGGTTTTCTGGACTGCATGTATTAAATGAATAAAACTGAAAGAATTAGGTCACTGGAGCAAGTGTATCCATTTAGGCCACAGATGAAGAGAAATCTCAAGTGTGCCCTTCATTATGGAATGTATCTGAATCCAGTGTTATATCATCTATTGATTGAAACTGCAGACAGAACAGCCCTTTTCACCCACACAGCCATACAAATATAGCTTCTTGGCAAAATTACATTCACACACAAGATGGCAGCAAGTAGAATTTTTTTTATGTTGATCTTGAAACAATCCACTTGCTGCACATCTTCATGTCTTAATTCTGTCACCTGCATCAGCAAAATACCCGTTCCTCAGGAGGTGGTGCAGAGGGGGCTGAGAGTCCAGTTTGAAGAGAAGGAATATCCTACAGCACCAGGTTTCAGGGTGCTGAGGGACGGAAGGTGGGGCGAAGGCTGCTGCTCTCTGTTATGCACTGGGCGCATTTGCACTGCTCTTACATGAATGGGAGCCCAAGTCAGACAGAGGAAAAATATCCATTTTACCCTCACCCTCATCTGTAGCCCTTCCCAGCAAAACTTTTAGGTGAAGCTAAGAACTTTCCTTCCCCCACTGTGTCTTATTTCCCCCGCTCACTCCTTACCTGTCCTAAGCATCTCCATTACCAAATGCCATACAACAAAAGGACTTTTGTAGATTTTCCTTCATATTCAGAGGAAAACTGCTATAACTCTTAAAAGACTTAGTGTTTGTTTGTTTTTATCTTCAGGAAAAGTGTAATTGTGCAGAAGGTTATTCACTGGGTACTTTTGGAAAAACCAAATAATAGTATTTCAGTGTAGTCTACATTGAGCAGCATCAAAATGATGCATGAAGATAATATCTAATAATGACTTAGAAACTATATGTTTGCAGAGTTATCATAGTTTAATGTATTTGCCTGTATTTTAGCGTCCATTCACAACATTGTTCTAATCTACTCAGAGGTATTTTTACTTTAGTTTGCATTTATCATTTCATAGTCACCTCTTTAAAACTAACACAATTGACAGGAAACTACGTTGGATTTTGAACACATTTAAGCAGTCAATAATCTGAGACACTAAAAACAACCCAATTTTTAAAGTCTACCTATGTTGCCACCTTAAGAAAACTCATGTCACAATTCATGCACCTCACTTCCTCATTCCTGAACATGTCTAAAGATAGAGATTCTTTTTCCCTTTTTGATTTAAAGGACCAGTTTGCAGTGTAAGTTTGCACAGGAGAAAAATGGCCTCTGCCCTTTTCCTGGCCATAATCCAAACTTTCACTTGGCTAAAGGCTATATAATAGATTTCAAGAGCCAACTCTTCCATATTAGTCTTGGCTGCTTGGAATTTTGAGGCTCCATCCAGGAGAGATTGAAAAAGTGTTGTCATCAATTAGTGATGCCTGCTTGGGAAGCACAAGGAAGGAATTAGGTCACATATGCCATATATTTGGCTTCTATGATTTAAGGCTTTTCTTAAATATAATCATTTTTATTAAGTTTGAACAATATGAAAAAAATACTTGTATATAATGAGATAAGTGATTTATGTTTATTGAATATTGTATTTTGAGAATTTTTAAATTTGGCTTTTGCTATATGAAACAAAATATAAGACATGACAGAAATCTCATCAATTTAATAATAATAAGTAACTTTTCTCTTTCCTTTTCCAGGTTGCAGAGCATTTTTCATAGTCACAACCTTGTAAAATGCTCCAGCAACCTTAGGAAGTAGCTGTAATACTAGTTCCCTATTTATATATGTTTGGACTAAAACAAAAACAATTGCAACAACTTTTCCAAAATTACACACCCAGGATGAAAATGCGTGCCTTACAAAAGCGGTGTCATTAAGTTGTTGAGAACCCGGGAATCTTGAGAGAGGTATTTTCTGTCTTATGGCGTCTCTACAATGAGTCTGGGAGGATGCCCTCTAGATAACCCAGAACACTGTTAATACCTGACTGCTCCGTGACATAATCAGGCAAATCAAACTGCTTATAGCTACATGGTAAAAAAAAAAAAAGCAAAACAACCTATGATTTTCCACGTATGTCCCTCTGCTCAGCAATGTCCCTACACCCCCTTTTATTATCTGGCTGGCTCCTACTTACCTTTAAGACAACTCAGGCCTTTGGACTGTCTATTCTTTCCCTTCTCAGAAATGGAATCTTTTATATCTTCTATACATTAGTCATCCAAGAATATTCTATCACAACCTCCTATCAGAAAGCTGCCATTTCTGCCCATCATCTTAAAGATGTCCTGAGAGAGAAAGGGAGCTTTTTATTTTATTATTCAGGTTACATTCATTGGGTCTTATGGATCACCATGCCTTAAAATACACAAAGGCGAGTTTGATGCGCTTGTCTCTCTCTTAAACATTCCTATTCTCCTTCCTCTATGTGGTAAGTGCGGCCTAGAAGGATCTAACTCCTGGGGGCCATTGAGGAAACCTCTTGTTCTCACTCCCTGGATGTCTGGGTAATTAGACACAAAGCTTTTTCTTTTCTTTTTCTTTAACCCCCCTCACTCCTCTACTTTCAGAGATTGGCTCCAAGGCTCAGAATATGGAGGTAAGATCTTTTACTCAGAGTCCCCACTGAATCTGTAGGCCCAAGAAGCCCTCTCAATCCAACTTCAGTGGAAACTCTTTGAAAAATTACTAGTTCATAAAAAACCAGAAAAGTTCCTTTAATATTTTTTTTTGCTAGTGTTTCTCATGGTGCTAATTACTCCAGGAAGGATGACTGACGCGGTATGAGGTAGGCATTCTGCATTTGCCAGCTGCTGTAGCATCCAGTACCAATGATTCCCTTATTCTTTACACAGATTTATATTTTCTAGTGTATTTACCAATTAATCTGAATAAAGTTGAATTTGCAACCCAACCCTCAATGAAATCCTCTTTCTACAATTACTTTTTTTTTTACTTTTTAAGATTTTGATCCTTTTGTGAAATTCAGTTAATTATTTGATGCGGTCATTTTCTGCATGCTACCCCATCAACACAAGTTAAAGTCATATTAAAGTCTTTGAACCCCTGGAATGACATGTAGAAACATACTTTCCCTATCATTTTGATGGAGTGGCTAATAACCACGTGTTTTTTGAAGGTTTGCTCTGAACAGTTACTATTAGCTCCTCTCAGGCATTCTGAGTTAGTGCTGTTATTATAAAGATAAAGAGTAAAACAACAGTGATGTGTAAAAGCCAAGGGCCAAGGTATAAAATCAGCCCCATCATTATTTCTTTTCCTTCCTTTAAATTTCTTAGGAATTCAGCTTTCTTTGCAAAAAAAATATAAACAAGACTAGATAGGATTCACCACACCTTTACCCTGCTGGTTTGCAGATTATTTTTAAATGGCTAGAAAAGCAAGGAAGAGCAATATTGTAGGGGATATATCAAGATGGAGAACATTTAAGTGTCTGCACTAATACATGGCAAATATAGTTCACTACAGGTAAATGCAAAATAATGAGCTTTCGAGAATAGAATATAAAATTGGAAATATCTGCTTAATGGAAAGGTGCAGCGGCATACTGATTAGAAACACATTTCTGAAGTTGTTGAGAAATTGTATCCATTTAGCCTTTAGCCTAGCACAGAATTGCAGAGATATACCAACTTAAATGACTAAAAACAAAGCATTGTAAATCAAAGGTAGAATTACTGTTATAAGAAGTTAAGTATACATTGGCCCATAGAAAATACAGAGCGTGGGTCACTCTGTTTTTAGATCAAGATAACAAAGTAGTTGAAAATGGGCCCCTTGCTGGGTCCAAAATGACTCTGAAGTTCGAAACACGTTCTGTGGAATTGAAAGATAAAATTATACACATAAATAGTAAAATAATTATACTGGAAACAAACTGAAAAGAGAGTCAGTGTTAGAGCATTGAAAAAAGGGAAAGCTGTGTAAAACTTATTTCACAAAATTACATAAAGCTGAATGTGTTTTAAAAAGAGCCCTTGAAGTAAGATAACCAGTGAAACAAAGATGCAACTAAATACTTCCCAAACCAGGATTACTGGAATCCTGAATGAAAGAAATCAGACCCTAGTAGGAAATTCAGTGCATCCAAATTAACTATTAGTTTTCAGCTATTGAAATGACATTGTTATATTTTAAGTTAATCCGTAGATGAAGTGAGCTGACTTGCTAACCCCAAGACTACCAGTTGTGTGAATAAGGATTTATTGAGAAAATCCTTAGCCATGGTACAAATGTACTGCCCCCAAGTACAGAGCAGAAAATATTGCAAACTTTACTTAATTTGCATCTAAATAATTAAAATATGACTTCCGTAAGGCTTGTGTCTCAAAGGAAAAAGACTAGATATCCTAATATATGATCAGAAATGTTGGGCAAAATTGCTTTTTGATTCACACAAAAAAGCAAAAGCTCCCTTAGTTAAAAGAGAGGCCGTAAGAGTCCCATTGTTGTATCAGATGCTACCTTTCTTTTTTTTTTCAGAAAAAGTTTAAGTAACTGAATGAATATATTTAAAAGGAAAAAAAAAAACACTATAAATCTTCAAAATACTAGAATTATTATACTTTGTGAATTATTTTTGTAATTTCTTGAGCCCTCATCAGAACTTTTGTACTATCCATTAGCCCTTGCACATAGATAAAATATTTCACATTTAGATATGTGGAACCTTTTTAATTCCCTAGCAGATTATTAAACTTTAGCTTTCCCAAGACACAATTCACAATTTTGATACAGGTTTCCTTTGTTGTTGTTGCTGTTTCTTACATGCGTTTCCATCCTGTTTGTGATCACCGGTTACCACAGCCCAACAGCACGGACATTAACTGCAGCCCCCCAAACATGGACCCACACACACGGCCGGAGAAAAGAGTCAGGGAGGTCTGGACGTTGGAGGAAAAAGACAGGAAGACTCTGATTCACTTTTATTCTAACAGATTCAGTGGTTATTTTTCCAGTGTGTATTTTGTGCAAGGCAGTTTGATTTCTAAAATATGCCCCTAAAAGCACACAAAATAGATAATCCTGACTCAGATCATCAAAAGTGGAGCAGCATTAATGTTCTTTGCTATGGGGGTTATCGTGGCTTCCTCAATCCAATAAATATTTCTTCCGAGGAGCATCTGGGGCTTCTTATCTGGCTGTGTGTCTGTGAGGTTAGTGCGTTTGGTGCTCTGGAAATGTCAGTGGCCTTGGTAACCTACAGAAATTGGCCATGATGTTGTAGCCCAGGCCTGAATAATCCCTCCCAGTGCGTGCACCCTACTTTTTTTCTGCTTGCCCTTGAGAATCTGTGAATTCAAAGTGTGGGCTGGAGATGAAGGAGGGGCAAACGAGAGGAGCACTTACAGAGCGTCTCCCCCTGCCACTCAGACTGGATCCTGAGACAGCTGCTCGGTGCTCTTTTATGTTCATTATCTCCCTGAGCTCCTTAATCCTCCCAACATCTCTACGAGGCAGGCTATACTATTATCCTCAGTGTACAAATGGGTGAAGTTTCAGAAAATGAATCATCTGTCCCTGAAAACCTGTGCTTATCTCCTCCCGGGCGTCAGCAGGGTCACCTGGTGTTTGGTTCAATCTTGGGCAGGTTGGCCAGCACGTTAGGGAAGAAGGAAAATGTAGAAAAACTTGATCTATGTTATGTGGAGAAGGAATACTGGCAGAGAACTTCATTCCAGAGGTATCTGTTTCCTCTACAAATACATAACCTTGACGGACTGTCTTGATTCTTCTAACCTTAGACACAGGGGTGGAATGAGAACCCCCACTGAATTTTTTCCGGGCATTTTTCTAAAACCTCTCCGCTCAGGGAATATTGTATCCACCACTAAACCTCTGAACTACTAACTAGGAATTTGGTCAGTTCAACTTGGTCAGTATTCGTCTCTTCCAAGAAACTATCCCTACTTCTGTGTTTGGTGATGCCCACTTCCATTATTCAGCAAATGTGTTCCAGCACCCACTGTCTCCCACATTGTTTTTCACACCCAGGATCTGTAAGAGGGATGATTTTCCTGCGTTTAAGATTTTTGCTTTTCTGTTAAATGGAATAACTAATAAACACAATACAGTCAGATACATTGCACAAGCAAGGTAAGTGCCCGATACTATGCGAATAGAGAAGAATGGAACTAATTCAAACAGAAGAAGGTCAGGGGAAGACTTTCAGGAGTTTCGAGGGGTGAGGAAGGAGGGTTGGTCGAGGGAGAGGCATGTGTGAAGGAACAAAGCTGGGGGTCAGTTCCCGGAACGTGATTATGTCTGGAGGAACATTAATAGAATTCCGAGAGAAGATGAAAGCAGAGAGGAAGACAAGAGCCCTAGTATGAAATATGCATTTTATCCTGAGGGCAGTGGAGAGCCACTGAAGGCTTTAAAAAGGAAGATACATTTAATACAGATCTCTCTGACAGCAATGTGAAGAATGGGGTGGAAGAGAGAGACCTCATACATTAAGGAGTAACTGACACAATTATAGTAGAATGAGAAAGTTGCAGTCACCACCACTGAATGGGAATATTATTTGTAAGCAGGAAAAAGGTGCTTTTTCTGTCTTTTATTTTTTTTTAGAACCATGCAAACCAGTCTTGATAACTGAGTTATCTGCTTCAGACATATCTATTATACATATACTTCATGTCTTATCTTTCCTCAAGGTCAAATGTTGCTTCAAAGTTAAAATTTGCTCTGGCTTCTAAACTTGCTGTATCTCATGCCTAATGGTATTTTATATGTTTATCAAGAAGAAAAATAGGTTTCCTTTGGAAAAAAAAAAAAATCTTGTAAAGAGAGACAAAAAACACCAATTCTTATAAAGGAAGAAATCTAATGAAAGGTCATTATATACTTTGTATGTATTCTGCCAGAGAGTGCACATATATTTGCATATTATTCAACATTTAAAAACATGCAGTGGCCATAGCATTCTAGCACCATTCGATATAAAAGAAAATGGGTTTTAGTCTGTAACAAGCCCAACACTGTGCAGAGTACCTTGTTCCTTATTCTTGAGGTTAAAATTTATCTTTTATAAATGGAAATGTAGATTCTACACACAGCCTGAATTTGGAACACAAGTTTATTAAGGCAATGTCTGACATAATTGTTATCTGCATTCTGCAGATGAGCAATTAAGATTCAGAATGATTAAGTAATTTTCCAGAGGTAGCACAGCAAAGAAATGATACATTTGACTCTATACACTATGTGTTTTTTCCCACAACAAATACATTGTTTGTAAAGTTATTTGTATTCTAAAAAAAAAATGCTTCCATATACATTTCTTAAGTGATGTATTTTGTACTGAAAAAAAACTGAACACAATATCTACAAAGTTATATTCTATTACCTGGATAGAACTACAGTTTCACCGGTGAAACTGTGCTGGGCACAACCCTGAAGCCTCATCATCAGAGTAGAGATTTTTGCCTCCCTTCTACTGCCTCTTTTCTTCTGAAATACATGTGTATATCTTATAAAAAATAACATAGGATATTACATAAATAGTCATGGAAAAACAAAGAAGGACACAGCCTCAGGTATTTTGACTTTTGTTGTATTATGACTCATTCTTGAGATATGCACCCCTACACACAAGCTTCCTAGTCTATACAGAGCCTTCTTGTACCACATTACAGGAAAATGAGGGTTGCAATGTTGAATATAGATAGAAAAATTAAGAAATGTCTCTCAGTACTCAGTATATATTTTTTACAAACAATTAGAATTCTATATACATATGTGAATTCATACACACAGACACGTACGCATCATGTTCTTCCTACCAAAAATCTAAAAAGATGTAAAGAAATAAGATCTATAAATTATTTTAGGCAACTATATTCTGTAAACTTAAGCTATGCAATACTAAGAAATAAAAATTTTAGGTTTCCTGGGGGGTTTTTCCCCCCTAGTGACTATATAAATTGAAACAATTATCTGATGACTTCAAATGACTACATTTTCTAGTGAGCATTAATGGGGAAATGAATGAACAAAACAAGAAAGCTGTAGCAAAATTAAAGGCATGGACTTTTGTTTTCACAATAATTTTATCAGTTTATAAGATCACTAAAACATTAAAAATAAAATGAAAGTCCATGGGTTCTGGTTCTGTTTCTGTCACTTACTAATTTCTGACTTTGGTCTATTCTTGTATTGATCCTTACCTATTAAAAAGAAATAATAATTTCTTCCCAGTCTACCTCATGAGTTATTTGGATAAATGATATAATTTATGTAAAAAATGTTTTGGAAACTTTGGGATGTTGCAGTATGATCTGTTGTTATTGCTGTTCTTTATGTATTTAGACTGAACTACTTCATGTTTGATGAGTTTTTTAAGGGTTAAAAAGTTGATAATGTGGGATATTTTCATTACCTTGATAATGGCCATAACCATTTCTCATTTCCTATGACATTTATGTGAAAGTTCATTCATGACATACACAAACTGTTCTTTGCTTTGCAGGTCCTTATAATTGCCACAGTTCCAAAGACCTTCAGCTCTACTCTGTTTCACCAACCTGCTCCCACAGTCAGATCTGAAATATTGTTTTTAACCTAACTGGATTGGCTTCTGACATCTTAATCTCCAAAAGCCTCCTCTTTTTTTTACCATGACCTCCCTTGACAGAGCCTTTGTTTTCTCTCCTCCTTACCCACTTTTTCTTTAACGGGACCAAGGCCACCCATTTCTTGACCATTTCATTCCTAGTTGATCAGCCTCTTCTTGCTCTGCAAGTGGCTAATGAACCCGTGGTCATCTCTAGACTCACTCATTGTTACTCTTAATCATTTTGTTGCTTTTTCTTTTATCCTTTTGATCCAGCACGTACCTGGATCCAAACAGCAAGTTGACTCTCTTGCTACACGTAAACATCACTAGAACCAACTGTTGAACATCATGGTCACATAGATGGATGAGACAAACAAATTATAGTTTCTAGCCTAAGTGGTTCCTTAATTGAATCAAGACTATATTCAGACTCTGGAGCTGATTAAACCTCATTTTATGGTCATGATATATCATTCTTATAACACTTTCACATTATGGTCCACATGGAGACAACACTTTTACCTACTTCTTCTAAGCTAATCCCAAAATCTTCATTTCAAAGGTAGCTACCCTCATGTACCTAAAAGTGTTGCTATCAGCCCTGTTCCTCATGCTCCCCTTCAAAACTTCCCACTGTCTCAATTTCCCAGTTTCTGTCTCTTTGGCTTGGTAGCTCTTTCTGACTAATCCTATTGATTAACTACTGCACATTTTTCCCATTTAGCAAGACATTTAGCTCTGACCTAACATTCAAAAGGCCTATTTCCCACGTAGGTAGGGCTGTAGACTTCCGAAGAGATTGGAAAACAAGACCTCGGCCTTCCTGGGAGAAGTCATTAAACATATCTATGTGATTACTCATCTGCAAATCTACACCCTCTATAAGACAGTGAGGCACTCATGACCAAGGACTGCAGTTAAAGTTTAAGACATCGGAGTTAAAGAAATCCCCAGAAATAGTGTCTGCCCTGGCTAATCTGCATCTGAGTCACCTGGGAGCTTCTTTAAGCCTCCTTTCCCGAGCCCTCCCAAAGTCCATCACATTGCAGTCTGTGGGATGGAATGGAAACATTTGAACAAGCTCCTCAGATGATTCTCCTATACTGTTTCGGAAGCTCTGCTTGGAATAAATATTTATAATAGTGGTGAGAAATGTAAGTGCTTTCAAAGACACAAGCAGGTTATTGAAAATATAGGGGTCAGGCTGGTTTCTGTGTTGAGCTAAAAATCTCCTACTATTTGGGTCTGGAAGTTTGTTTCCTGCTTAATAAGATTGGTCCAGAATGACCAAAGCTCTGAATCTCCTCATGCCAGAAACCTGGATGGTTATGTGAAATCTGCTGATTTTCATGCGATGTCAGATCATTCACAAGTTGTTAAAAAAAACTCTTTGAGGTACAGAAAGCACGTCCCCAGCCAGGTTGTAATTCTGATTTTACAGCAACATGAACAAGTATAACTAGAAAACACAAGTAGTTGAGGGCCAACCAAGAAGGGAGCAATAGTTAATTGAAATGGTCCAAAAGGAAGAAGCAGGAGGACAAGGTCAAGGGAGGAGACATTACAAATGAGGAGTGGTCAGCAGGGTCAGATGGCAGGGCCAAGTCAAGTAGGATGAAGACGGAAGATGAACAATTGGTGATTAGGAGGTCACTGGCCACTTTGGTGGAAGCATTTTCAGAGTGGTAGGGCAGAAGCCGAAGTGAGATAGGTGGGGGATGAGTGAGATCAATTAAACAGAGAGAAAGAGACATCAAGTTCAGATTATTCTTTGCAAACATTTAGCAGTGAAGTTAAGGTGGGAGATAATATAGTGTTTTGGAAAACCAAGGCAGTATAAACAAAGCTGATTTTGCGATATTTTAATTGAAATACAACACATACAGAAACATGCGTAAATCCTAAGTGTACAGCTCAGTGAATTCTCCCAAAGGAAATACTCTGGTGATGAAGGTTAAGACACGAAATGTTAGGACATCGTCAGCACTACAGAATCCTTCCCCACCACGCTCTCCCAGTCATGACCGTGCCTGGTCACCACCAGTGACTGCTTTCCTCACCTCTAACACCACAGATTAATATCACCTTTTGTGAATTTTGTATAAATGTGGTCTCAGTGTATGTAATCTTTAGTGTTGATTTATTTCCTTCAAAGTAATGTTTGTAAGGTTCATTCACATCACAGCATATACCTAGTGTTCCTTTGTTTCTGTTACTGTAGACTATGGACAAATTACAAGGCAATTGGGATTTATTTCTAGTTTTGCTGATTGTGAATCATGCTGCCATAAACATCTTGTATGTTTTTATGCACATATGCATAAATTTCTCCTGATCATATACCTCTGAGTGGATCTGCCGTGGCATAAGGTAAGCATATGTTCAAATGAATAAATGCTATCCAATTTTTCAAGGTAGTTGTACCATTCATAGTTACACCTGTATTCTCACCACCAGCATGTGGGAGCTCCATAACATGGTGCTCCATAACATGGTGCTCCATAACCTTGTAGGATTTAGTACTGTTTTTCTTAGTTTTACTTACTTTGCATTTTGTAGTGTTATCTCATTGTGATTCCAATTTGCCTTTCTTCAATCACCAATGAAGATGGCCCCTTTTCATCCATGTGTTAGCCATTTGATCATCCTTTTGTAATTGAAGTGCCTTCTGAAGACTTTGCCCATTTTTTTCTATTCAATAATCTGCATTATTAATGATTGAATTAAAGAGGAATTCTTTATATATTCTCTACAAGAGTCCTTTTTTCAGTTACATGTGTTACAAATGTTTTTCTCCATTGATTTTTCTACATTTACTTTTACTGTCTTATTGATGACTTGTGATGAACAAAAGATCTTAATTTAGCAGTCAAATTTGCCAATTTTTTTTCTTGAGGTTTAGTGCCTTAAATTCTAGTAGTTAGTCTTGATATCTCGCAGAGTGTGGTTCTCCACATGCTTTTCTTTTCCACATGTATCTTTACTATGCGTGGCCATTGCACTTCAACATAGACTTTAGAACTACATTGTCAACTTATGCACTGACACACATTCACACGAGTGTGTGTTCACGCACACACAATAAAACTAGCTATCATTTTTATCAGAGTTTCATAGAATTCGTGGATTCGTTTAAGAATTCTTCTCTTGCTAACATTGCGTCTTCCAATCTATAAACACAATATATCCTTTCATCTATTTACACCTCCATATTTTCTTTCAATATGTTTCATAGTTTTCTGCGTAGCATTCTTTCATAGTGTTTGTAAGATTTATTCTTGGGAATTCAATGTACTTTGATCCTCCTATAGATTGCATAATTTTTCAAATGTTATTTTTTAATTGTTCATTGAAATCTTGCTAACTCATTTATTAATTCTAACCATTCTTTTCTATTTTCTCAGCTTTTTCTACATAAACAAACAAATCACCTTAGGATAATGAGAATTTTCTTTCTTTGTTTCTATTCTTTATCCTGTTACGTATTTCCCTGCTTTCTCAATTCTCTATAACCTTCATAGAAGGTTGTAAAGAAAAATGATAATAGTCATACTTCCCTTGGTCCTGCTCTGAGCTGAAAAACTTTCGATTTTTCACCATCAATTATGCTTAGGTTATGGATTTTTTAATCTTTCCTCTTTCCAGTAAATAACTTTAAGATTTTAGCTACTTCTCATATAGTCAATGTAAAATAACTCAAAACATTTTTTAAAATTTCCATTCTATTTTATCTTTTCACTCATTAGAAATACAGAAGTGTTTAAAACTTAGAGATTTTCTATTTTTTTTTAATTTCATTGTAAGAGCGATCATATTAAGTATAATTTCAATTTGGGGGAATATTTTAGGATTTACTCTATGGTACAGCATATGATTAATTTTTATAAACGCTTTATGTATACTTGGAAAATAAAATATGGGTTCTTCAGTTTTTGAAGGCAGTATTCTATATATGTCCTTTAGATTAATTTTGTTAATCTATACTCATGTTAACATCTCATCTGACGAATAATTACATAGAGAAATGCATTGTAACCTTTTTGTAATTGTCAATATGCCTATTTCTCTTTGTAGCTCTGTCAATTTTTTATCTATATGATTTGAGGTGATATTGTTAGTTGTATATTAAGATTATTATATATTCTCAGTGCAGCAAATCTTTTGTTATCATAAAAAAATCATAAAAACATTATTTTATATTATAAATATGCATTTATAATGTTCAAATGGTTGTTATTTTGGCCTTTGTTCTTTCCGGCATCTCTAAAAGTTTTCCTTTTGTTTGAAGTATTTTTTTGAGACAAAATCTTGTTCTGTCACTCAGCCTCAAATATGGTAGCATAACCACTGTTTACTTCAACTTCAACCTCCTAATCTCAAACAACCCTCCTGTCTCAGCTTCCCAAATACCTGAGATTAAGGTGGATCCTACCAGGCCTAGCTAGTTTTGTTTTGTTTTGTTTTTATGTTTTATAGAAGTAATTACTCACTGTGCTGACCAGGTTTGTCTCAAATTCCTGGCCTCAGGTGATCCTCCCACCTCAACCTCCCAAAGTGTTGGGATTAAAAGCACAAGCCTACACCCAGCCAGAAGTCTCTTTAGGTTGCATCTCTAGTGACAGATCTGTCCATATTTTCTTCATCTGACAGGATTTTTTAATCACTTTTTTTTTTTTTTTGGTAAGGACATGTTAATTGTGAATAGAATTTGATACTGGTATTTATTATCTTCCAGCATATCTATGACAGCATTTTTTTGTCTTTTAGTTTCATTTTTTATGTTAATGAATGGACTATTATCCTAAATTGTGCTTCCTTTTAAACTAATGTCTTTTTATCTCTACACATATATAAATCATTTTTACTATATGCCCTAGTATGACCTCTGTCTTTTACGTTTTTTTTCTTTTCTTTTAATCTTTTGTTTGCTTCTTTAATTCTAAAATACTATGTAGGTACAAATATTTTTGGTTACATGGATCACTTTTGCAATGATGAGTCAGGGCTATAAGTGTGCCCATCACCCAGATAGTGTTCATTGTACCCACTAGGTAGGCTTTCACCCATCTCCTCCTCCCCACTCTCCTCTGCTTGATTTCCATGTGTGCTCACCAGTTAATTCCAATTTAATAATGATATGTGTTATGTTTGTTTTTCCATTCACTTAGAATAATGGTCTCCAGTTCCATCTACACTGTTACAAAAGAGATTATCTTTTCTTGTGACTGAGTAGTATCCCATAATGTACTTATACCACATTTTGTTAATCCATTATTGAATTGATGGGCATTTGAATTGATTCCATGTCTTTGCTATTGTGAATTGTGCTGCAATAAACATTCGCATATAGGGGTCTTTTTGACAAATGACTTCTTTTCTGATAAAGGGGTAACAACCAGAATCTGCAAAGAACTCAAGAAAATCAGCAAGAAAAGAATAAACAACCCCATTAAAAAGTGAGCAAATAATATAAACAGAAACTTTTCAAAAGAAGGTAGACAAATGGCCAATAAACGTGAAAAGATGCTCAATGTCACTAATCATCAGGGAAATGCAAATTCAAGACACAATGAAATATCACTTTACTCCAGCTAGAATGACTTTTATTAAACAATAATCCCCCCTGACACACACACACAAATAGATGTTGGCATGGATACAGAAAGAAAGAAATGCTTATACACTGCAAATCAGCACAACCTCTATGAAATACTGTATGGAGCTTCCTCAAAAAGTAAAAGTACAACTACCATTTGATTCAGCAATGTCACTACTGGATGCTTTTTTAAAATATATATATATATTTCTGTTCCTTTGTATCTCTCTATTTCACATTGCACTATTTTCTTCTGTTCTACCTTCTAGTTCACTAATTCTTGCTTCAGCTGTATTTCTTCTGTTATTTCCAACCATTGAATTGCTAATTTGATTAAAGAATTTTTCAGTTTGAGTATCTCAACTAGTTTATTATTTATATTTCTATATAAAATTCTCAAATTTATTTTTACTTCTATGATAATATTTGGCACAATTAGTCTAATGTCTTTGTCAGATAATCTTACTATAAGAATCTGTTATGGATCTCTTTCTTTTTACATGCCCTTTTCTTTTAATTTTTCATCAATTTATTTTGTTTCTTATTTTGTCTGTTTTTTAATGGAGTGCTCAATATCATATTTGAAAAATAGTGAAAATAATTTAAAGCCCAAAATTATTTCATGATATACCAGACAAGATTTATCTATATTTTTAGCAGGTGGCCAGGGACATCAGTAATCTCAGGTAATCTTAATATAATCAGAGTCTGAGATAACTTAAATTGGCATTTGGTTCCTGCAAAACATAAAGCATTCTTGGCTAACTCTTACTCATTGATACCAACCTTTGATTTTCAATGTAAAGCCTAAGCCCAAGTAGTATAGCAAAAATCCAAGTGAAAAAATGATGGTAGTTTGCACAAAGGTGGTACCAATATAATTAATAAGTAGTGGTCATACCTGGAATATAGTTCAGAGATTGAAACAAGAGGATTTACATATGAGTTGGATATGGGAGGAAGTGAACAATTACAAAAACAATTAAGTTTTTGACATGACAATTGAATACCATGTACTGAGATTGGCAGAAATCATGAAATAATTAGTTGAGTGAATATCAAGAATGTTATTTTGAGCACATAAAATTTGATACATCTATGATTTACCATGCAAATATGCAATAACAATAACATGACTTTATCATGATATCTACTGCAATACATGTTTATTCACAATGCAGTTGTGGGAAAACCATTTCTATCTTGAACTTGTAAGAGTCCCTTTAATGATTACTATGAGTCAGACCATAGAACAATAGTCATGAGCTAGTGTTCAGTATTCCTCTCTGAGAGGACTAGTTTTTCATGTCTTCTTAAGGTGACTTCTACTGCATTAGTTATTATTCCATGGATCATATCAAAAAGAAAGAAACACATTTCAAGAATGGGAATAAAAAGTAGGAAGATTGTGATCCAGAATTTAGCTTATAGATACTCAAAATGTGCAATAGAGAGTGAGGAACAGCCAAGCTGAAGACCCAAACACTGCCTGCTATGAAGCCCTGGAAATTTTTTGGCCCATGGGTACCATCTCAAGAAGCATCAGAGGGCAATGAACGGCTGCAAGTTTGAATTGACAACACTATTAAGTCAATTTTTGTTTTTATTTTTAGAAACACAGACCTACAAGGTCTTGTATAACATTTCTCTTAACGATAACCTTTAAAAGTTATATTATCCTATCAAGGAGGGTTATCTGCATGGAATTTTATGTCTCTTTAGAAACTGAAATATTTTGTCCATGTTACATCATTTTTACAAATATGTTACATCTTAAGATACATTTCTTACTCAAAATTAGTTTAGAAAACATACGGTTCAAAATACAGAGGGTTTAATTTTCCAAAGCTATTTATAGCATTGCCATGAAAATATCATACTGAAGTCAACTGTTTCTTTCAGAGCAGAGGTATCTATGAGCACTTTAATTATACAAACATCTTTAAGAAAATAAAGACTCTAAAGATAGCATTAAATTATTATTATTATTATGCACCCTTTTCTAAAAGTGAGGAACAGACTAATATAGAAACTAATACCACCAGGAGAACATGATAAAATGGAGACTTAGAAAGGAATAATTGAAAAATATCACACTCTTGACTCACTTTATGAGTGCACTTGCTTGTAATTTATAAAAAAGTCTCTCTAAAATGTGCTGATACGCTAGATATTTTACATCTTTCCATGGTAGCATTTATCATTACATTGGATAAAAATGTTTTAAACTACAATATAATAGAGTGTAAATCTCTCTGTGCCAACTTGTGACAAATGCACGGAGCTGAGCTCCCTAATGTTGCCTCTCCCTTCTCACTTCTCAGAATAGTAAAACTGGTCTCAATACTTATTACATAAGTTTGAATAGTACATTTTCTATTTTGCTATATTTTTCTTGTCTTTATTATTGTTCTACTTTTCAAAGTTTGAAGTTCTCTATTGACTAGGAGACCATATTAGATGCAACTCAGTTAAGAACATGAAGAAATCGGGTTTTTCAGAGGCTGATTAACAACAAAAAAATAAACCAGGCCACTGTTGACATGTGATCAGAGTAGGGCAAATTTTAAAACCATTGATATTAAATTGTTTGTAGTTGACTTTAGTTAGTGTTCTTAATATGTCAATAGACATTTATCTGTTATCATAGAACAACTGTAAATGTTTGATTTCTTCCCCAAACCAAACTGAACTCTCCTTCCATTTTACCATCTTCTCTAATTTAGGGGTGAGATCAACTAAAAGTGATATATTGAAAATAAATCTTTTCAAAGCTGGTTTCTATCTATTTAATAAATAAACAAAATCAATAGATGATATCTTCCTGGATATCTTCTATCATTTGCTATTGATGCTGTACAACTTAACTCTTGTGGTTTTAAATAATCAATTAAATAGTCAAAAACACTAAGAAAATTTTGCTGTGGTAACTTGGGTTCTTTCTTAGAAAGAATGCATGCAAAATGGAGTTATGAAGAACCAGTGTTTTCCACAGCAAGTATAAGAAGAGGGTGGCACACACGCACATATGTGTAAGCACACGTGTGCATGCACACACTCACATTCCTACACCTGTTGCAAATACAACATGGAGCCCTGCTCTCTTCACCAGGGGAACCTTCAGGGCACCAGAGAATTCATACCTCTCTTACTGGGTTAAAAAATATAATGGTTACTCTCTAAAGTGAGTTGTTATTGGGTTTTTATAGTTATTCAGTTAAATAGCATGTGCTTTCAGGGTTGTTATTTTACTTATTTATTTATTTATTTATTTTGCTTAGGAAAGGAGGTGATTGGTGGGATCACACCTACAGTGCATCTTACAAGGGTACATGTGAAACTTACTGGATGTACAGTGTAAATGTCTCAACACAATAACTAAGAAAATGCCAGGAAGGCTATGCTAACCAGTATGATGAAAATATGTTAAATGGAATATAAAACCAGTGTATGATGCCCCATGATTGCATTAATGTACACAGCTATGATTTAATAATAAATAAATAAAATAAAAAAGGAAAACATCAACTATTCTTCTTCTCAATCCACTAGCCCAATTCTCTCCAATGGAAATATAATGTGAACCATGCATAGAATTTAAAATTATTCAGTAACCACATTAGAAAAACAAAAGCTAAAAAGCAGCAGATAAAATTTTAATAATACATTTTATTTAGCCCAAAATAGACAAAATAATTTTATTTCAATGTATAGACAATATAAAAATCATTAACATTTTACACTTTTTTCTTAGTAATCTTCAAAATCCAGTGTGTAAATTATCCTGAGAGAATGTGCTAGTTAACCCAGCTTCATATCAAGAGCTCAGTGGAAATAGGAAGTTCTATAAGAATATTGTTGAGTCCGGTATTTACAGCCTTGCCAAACTCTCTCCTACTTTTCGGACTCATATTTCTGACAACCATAGCTGAAAGTGTTGTTTGGTCCTCCCCTTCCAACCTCATGGCTTGACCTCTTAGATTCCCTGATTTGGGTAATGGCATCACAAGCCACACTCCTGTCCTCATTCAAATTAGAAAATCTCAAAATTCACTTTTCCCTCTGAATGTAGGTCAAAACCATCCCAGATTTGCACCTTCTTTTGTTTCCTCATTGTGCAGACCTCATTAAAAACCTTAAAGTCTATGTGTCTGGGTCCTTAAGGCCTTCCAAATCCTCTTTACCATCTATAGACACTTGCTTCTTTAAACCACCCTCTACACTGCAGGGAAACTCCACTTTTGAACACATGTGCTATTAATTATCCTCAAAAATTTAAAATTAAATTACACTACTCTCTTAAATAAAGATATAGATTCTTTGAGCTGTACATTGTATTAAAAACACACACACACTCAAAGCCAGGAACAGTGGCTCATCACAGCAATTCCAAGGACTTGGGAGGCCAAGGTAGGAAGATCATTTGAGACCAGAAGTTCGAGATCAGCTTGGGCAACATAGTGAGACCTTATCTCTACAAGAATAAAAAAAAAAAAATCAACTGGGCATGCTAGTTTAGTCTCAGGTCTCAGTTACTCAGAAGGCTAAGTCGGGAGAGTAGCTTGAGCTCAGGAGTTCAAGGCACCAATGAGGTATGATCAGGCAGTTGTACTCCAGTCTGGGAGACAGAGCAAGACTTTTTCTCTAGAAAACAAAAACAAACACTTGTTGGGTTTTGTCTATGTACTAATTGCAAGCGATATAGCAGCAAATGACAAATTTTCTCCCTGTTCTTAAGGGACTTAGCATCTATGACCTATCCTTACAAAAGAAATTGTAAAAATATGACCCCTGATTATATTTCAAGTTTTCCATATGCAAGTAGAGGCTTATCTAGGTTTCCCACCAAGACAAAAGAAATCATCTGTAGTAATCTAAGACTTCGAGTCATATTTCAACAAAATCATTGGAAAGAATATCATCACTACTACCTTCGAGCCTAGTCAAGCTTTTCTCCGTAAGTAACTAATGAACACTCTAGCTTATTACTGTATAAAGACGTGACAAATTCTCTACATAAATCTATATATAATCTTTAACAGGAAAAGAAATGGTTCTGATTTTCAACAAGGGTGTTAAATACCATTTTCTGATTATATTCTGCCTATCAACCAGGATAGTATTGATCTGTGGTCTCTTACCTTATTCATTTGTTTATTGGTTTTAATTCCCTCATTTCTTTCCAGTTCTAATACTTGTTTATTGTATTATTTTCCTGCTTGTTTTTACACTTATGGAAATTTGTAAAACAATTACCTCACAGTTACAAGAAATAATGTACATTTTGAGGGACATATTACACTTTATAAAATCCACATGAATCATACTACAGAGTTTATTGGTAAAGGTACTTTGTGTTATGGAGAATAAGGCACTACTTTGTGTTTGGGTTTATCCAAAGAACACACATGAGAGATATTTAAGAAAACCTGAATATATTGGAATAAGATGAATAAATTGCATATAATGGCATTTAAATTTATCTTCATTTAAAAAAAATCACTCATTCCAGAACATTTGTACAAGTTATAACTAAGAATTCATTTTGTTTAGAAGTATTGTGATTGAAATAATATTTAGATGCATTATTTTTTTATTCATTTTTATCTTTTTCTTTCTTTCTTTTTTTCTTTTCTTTTTTTTTTTTTGAGACACCGTCTCACTCTTATCACCCAGGCTAGAGTGCCATGGCATCAGCATAGTGCAAGTGATCCTCCTGCCTCAGCCTGCCTAGTAGCTGGGACTACAGATGCCAGCTACAATACCTGGTTAATTTTTCTATTTTTAGTAGATATGGAGTCAGGCTGGTCTCAGACTCCTGAGCTCAAGGGATCCTACCGCCTCTGCCTCCCAGAGCGCTAAGATTACAGGCATGAACCACCAAACCAGGCTTCTTTTTTATTCTTTAATCATTGATTATCTAAAGCAAACAACCAAAACATCATGGCAATATTTTTTTCCTTTTTCTGATCCCATTTAGTTACGTTTGGGCTTTAATTATGATTGTGGCTGATCTCACACATAAGCTGACAGCAGACAGTTAAAAGGAAGGGATCAACTGTCATGTAGCCCTTTCAGAGAGCTGAGAATCGCTGTGCCCAGTAATTTTTGAATTTTTCCCTATTTTATCTCCATGACTACTCTTGGTATTCTAATGAGGATACGTTAATATCTGGAACAAGCTGCCCAAAACTCTCAATGGCTTTAATGTACTAAATAATTATTTCTCACTCACATGATGGTATGACACGTATCAAAAAAAAAAAAGGAATAAAGGAAGTAACATCCCTTGAAACACTCGGGGACCGATGTTGTTCCTGCCTGGTGTGGTTCTGCCATCTCTCGGCACTTATAGTTCCTTTATTGTATCCTTTGGATCTGACTGGAACATAAGAAAATACAGTGTGGAGGATCATGCAGGAAGCTTCGTGGAGATGGTGAACTTCACTTCTGCCAGTTATTTCATGACCCAGAGTGCAATCATGTAATCAGGAAACATAGTCTTCTAGGATGCCACAGAGGGAAAACGGGGGGGTGGGGGGCTTTTGTGTACAAAGTTTCAGTTAGTTATGCTCTGTACTGAAGTGTATATCTAAATCCTCATTTTATATTAAGGGAATAAGAGCTATTAAGTAGCTCGTCCAACTAGTAATGGCAAAGATGAAATTCAAACCTAAGTAGACTGACTCCAAAACCTATCATCACCCTCCCTTTCAACAGGTTATTTAAGGCTAATCATTCCTTTCTTGGACCTTCCAAAATAATGAGGAGGCAGGAGGAAGTGACTACTCCATTTTCCCTCCATTACTCTTATTCGTAACTTATTTGATTGATGTATTTGAGACGAATGCTCAAGCGCGCTTGAAACAGTCCCTCCGACCTGTCTGGGGCATCCTGTCTTCCATGTTCTTGTTTGTCTTCTCCCTATAAAGGAAGTTCTCAGGGCCGTGTTAACGGCTCTTCTGGACATTAGGTTGGGGAGTGGAGAAGAGGTGTTTTTAAGGTGAATATTACAAGCTTTTGGCTATAGGCCCAAACCACTTCCTCAATAAAAATTTCAGTAATATAGCCTATCTCCTGATCTCTCTGCATCTTGATTCTCTAACAGTTCTGGACTTCAGACGGGGAAGAACGGAGTATTACTCACCTTACAGCAGTCTGCTAATGTATTTATTTTTCTAGAGCAATAATTTATTAGTATGCAAGTTGAAAGTCAATGTATGCCCAGGGTGCCTAATTCCCTCCCAGACAGAAAGGTAGCCACGGGCAAGTTCACGACAATTAAAATAATACCGGCTTTTATAGAGTACTTCATATATTTGTCAATTTTATTTTCATTTGTGCTATTTGATTTTAGTTATAACTAGTAGTGGAGCAGTACTTTGAAATGGGTGCATAAATAAAGACAAAGAAGCGTTTAGTTATTTGGCATGTTAGCAGGACTAAGGGACCAATGCAGACACCTAAGGTGAAAGTGGGAGGAGACTGAAGCGTGGAGAAGTCAGACTATGTCAAAAGTCTCTGGCATAGGAAAAATGAGGAAAATGTTCTGGGGACATAGCGTAAATTTCATGATGTAATTGTTAAAAGCAAACATATTCTTCATTATATGTACTTAATTCACTTGTAGTGAAGGAACTCATCCCAATGTATGCTCAATAGCAGGAGGTTAATATTTCACTTCAGTTAACTCATGGAGTGAATCTAAGTGCAATTAATTAGGATTTGGCTTTATATTTTTAATGGGATTATTATATTTTTAATGGATATGTCTTCTTTCACAGTGGAAAACAAAGACGAAGGAAGCTTAAGTAACATGGTATAGGTCATATTCTAACTACAGTGCTGAACTAGAAAATAAGCTAAAAGTCCCTCTATCACTTAAAGTCCAGCATAACAAAATTCATTATAATGGCATGCTAGTTTTGTCATAAAACCATTACAAACCATAGTTATTACCTGAAAAATAGAGTAACTAATATTTTGCCTAGTAAAACTATAGCAAATTGGTTCTGGTAATAGCAACACTGTAATAATCATACTGAAAAATAGCTGCATGTTACAATCTGTATATTTACTATGCTATTATAATAATTATAGTTCTACTATAGATTTCTTTCATACAAAAGCTAAATTTACTGTAGTAATTGCATTTTCTTTTTTCTTCTACATAATTACAAGAATTTAAAAGTGCAACTTTTGATGTGATATATGAAAGCTTCAAATTTACTTTTTACCATTATTAAATGATTTGGAATTAAAGATGATTATTTAAAGAAGAAAAACACATTTTTTTCCCCAGAACAAATATATCTACCTGTATAAGAATAGGAAATATTTTGCATGACATTGAAATCAAAAAGCAAGTTGATGACAGAATTAAGCATAAAAGTATAGTCTGTTGAACATGCTGAATACAGAATAACCGGAAATAACTGAACATAACTGAAAAGAAATTATTTAACCTATTTTATGTCATCTCCATGAGAAGACTCCCAGCCTTTACGGAGTGATGACACGGACTGACACACTGGGACTCTGCCTACTATTCCAGCCCTCACAGAATTGTAAGGGCTCACCAGGAATTTCTAGGAAAATTGACCAAAAGGTGCTCATCAGCCTGCATTTGGGAATCCAGTGTACTCCTGAGCAACAAGGAGGCTAGGTGGAAATCAAAGACACCTTGCTGACCATGGTTAATCTTAGCTTATTAGGTTTAGACATTTATTATGAGAATTCAGGTCTAAAAATTTTTTACAAAAGAAACTTTGCCTTCTGTAGAAAGTAAAGTTCTTCCCCCAGTGTCCTTTAGCTAGAGTGATCGTACTAGGGGTGAGACTGGTCAACTCATGAGCTTCGTTTCCATTTTTGGAACACAGAGTTAACTATAATGCCTGCCTTGTTGCTTAGATGGGGGTCCCATAATTCTGTTCTGGCCAAAGAAAAGCGGGCCAGCTAATTTTTGCCACTACCAGGATCACCTTCATTCTCCTGCTCACCAGAGAGCTTCTCAACCCCCATGGGCTACAAATGTGAGCGTAGTTAACCCTTACTTGTTAAGGGATTTGGGTGTGTTTGTTATAGCACTCAACCTCTCCTATCATAAGAAGCCCAATTCCAACAGCCTCTTTACACTCTGCTTTAAAAATACTTATAGAAGCTGTCATAGAAAACAAGTTGAACTATATAAATTTTTCTCCTCCTTTCCTCCTCTTCTCGCTTCCTCTCTCCCTCCCTCTAGCTTTTCCTTCCTTCCTTCCTTCTCTTTCATTGCTTTTCTTCCTTGCTATTTTTTTTTTTTAACAGAGTCTTACTCTGTTGCCCAAGCTAGAGTGGGTGTCATCAGCCTAGCTCACAGCAACCTCAAACTCCTGGACTCGAGCGATCCTCTTGCTTCAGCTCAACATTAAAATCTCTGGTGCTTTAATTTTAAGCTGGGACTACAAGTGCCCGCCACAACGCCCCACTATTGCTTTTCCTTTCTTTCACCTCTCAGTATTCTCTCTTTGCTTGTGTTTTGAATTCTATTTGGAATAATACTGTAAACTCAAACATCTGGTGTTTTGACTGTAATCTACAAAGAACCTCAGTCAAATATCTATACAAATCTAGCACTGAGATTTGAGCAATAAAAGGTTTGTATATAAACTGTCTACCTAGTTTAGAGATGTATGGAAATAGAGAATTTCTCGTTGTTTAATACTATGTAAAGTAAGAGAGAAAAACACCAGTGATTTTTAACTGTGAGCTCTATAATTCCTAAGCCAGAAAAAATTATGTATCATTATGTTTACGGTTTTTTTTCCTGGGATTTCCTGCCTTGTTTGTTTTCAGAGCCTGCGTGGGGCTGTCTCCTTCCGTCCCACTTCCTGTATGTGCCCCTCCCCCCCCTGCTCTGCAGGTCAAGATGATCACTTTCACTTCCGGCAGGAGACCCCACAGAGCCAGCTGCCCTCTCCCATATGGTTAACATATTTTACATGAGTTGTTTCAGAATATTCCCAAAATTGAAGTGGATCACCTCATTGTCATCTCATTGCCTTTGCTTTTTTAAATGGAATTTATCTCACCTCTTACAGCCCATTACATGATATTATCCAGAACACACAAATATCCATCACGGACATTCTGCCTTTAGTAAATTTCTCTCTCAACAATAAATCCTCCAATGCAATATACATATACGTATCAGACTATGCTTATTATTTTTTTAATTGGCTAAAAGAGGCGATATTTTTTATAGAAATTGTCAAGAGCAAGTTTTGCTCTAAATGACATTTGGATTTTATTTTTTTGTCATTGCTAGCATGAGGTAAACTGGGTCATTTGTAAGTCAGAGTGTGGGAGCACTGTGCTGCTGCTGATCTGTTGCTTTGGGCTGGAGAGGCTCACACAGCATTGCCAGCCCACGGTTTCCATTCTCTTCTTCCCAGCCTTTGACTCAGGGTGACCCCAGAAGTGGCCCCTGAGAATGACATCTCAGAATCCTTACCACAGTCATAAATGAAGTTATCATAAATTGATCAGAATGAAGACTCAAGTTAAAATCTACCTGCTATATCTTTATAGAAGCATTATTGAATAAGAGCTTTAAGATCAGAAAGGCCTAAGTTCAAATCTCCACCACTAATGTTGTTAAACAAGAGGACATTTGGGGCACCACTACTTACTGATGGCATATACTACTTACTGTAGCAACTGGCCTGTGGAAGTGAGCCCAGAGCATGGTATGGGGCTTACACCCATCTTTCTTCTTGTTTTGCATAGGTCTTCTAGTTTTGCTCCACTGAAGTTCCACTGGCAGGGAAGAGCCATAATGCTCCTAAAATAAAACGACATTTAGAAAAGGAAGAATTGAGGTTAACATCCACTCTGTTTATAAGTGTAAATCAAGTGTTTCTTGGATAGAGGTTTTTTTGTTTGTTTGTTTGTTTGTTTTTGCAGTTTTTTGGCTAGAGCCGGGTTTGAACCCGTCACCTCCAGTATACGGGGCCGGTGCTCTACTCCTCTGAGCCACAGGCAGCACCCACAGATAGAGTTTTTACATTTGTTTTCCACTGTGTGTGCCTGACCCAACCACTCTGGCTGAGTTGTAGCTGCTTGGATAACAATGGCCAGTCCTGCAGGTTGGACTGGAGAGAGCTGGATTGTGGATGCTCTTGCAGTGCTGGCAGAGATCAAGCATGCTGGGCATCTTGGCAAAGTGGGTGAGTTGTCCACAAAAGTGACTGCATACTGCAGCAAAAGGTGGGATAGTACACAAGTTCAGGCTCTCCTACATTAGACATTCAAGGCAGGACTGCTGGTGCTTCAGAAGAAATAAGCACATGGGGACGCTGCCCCCATTTACCTGTGGGGACTGCAACAGAAATATACAGGATTCCTGCAAATGATGATTTCCTTGCTCAAGGGATTAATTGAAAAGAAAAGAAGGGCGGTGCCTGTGGCTCAATGAGTAGGGTGCCGGCCTCATATACTGAGGGTGGCGGGTTCAAACCCAACCCCGGCCAAACTGCAAGAAAAAAATAGCCGGGCGTTGTAATAGGTGCCTGTAGTCCCAGCTACTCGGGAGGCTGAGGCAAGAGAATCACCTAAGCCAAAGAGAATCACCTAAGCCAAAGAGCTGGAGGTTGCTGTGAGCTGTGATGCCACAGCACTCTACCGAGAATGACAAAGTGAGACTCTAAAAAAAAAAAAAGAAAAGGAAAGGAAAGGAAAGAAAAGAAAGATTTCTAACAGAACTGTTGAAGCAAGACATTGGATATGTTTATATATGCAATGTCATCTAGAAATTCATCTTTGCTTCCTTAAAAGGTGAAAATCTTATAATCAATAAAAAAAAGAAGCTGAAAAAACCTCTCTGGACTCAAACCTGGGAATATGATAATCCAGAGCTATACACACAGGGAACTTAGGGTAGTGAAAACTTTATATAATAATGAAGGTAATGAGATCTGATCCACAGGTGTTACACACTAATGCTATATAAGGCACTGCATTTAAGTCTGTAACCTTGAGAGTAGCACAGAATTAGGAAGAGTGTTGATTCAAGAGCCAAATGCCTGGTTCCTACTGCAGCTTTGCCACTTGCTAGCTTTGTATCTTAACTTCTCTGGTCTACAGTGTTCTCAGAGGGAAGTTTGGAATAATAACAGGACCCACGTTATAAGCTTTATGTGAGGATTGAATGACTACATTTAAAGCTCTTAAAAAGTATCTGGCACATCATAATTATTAAGTATTATTATGATTATTATTGTCATGGTTATTAATAGCAGCATTAGTAGTAACAGAAGTATTGTGTTACTTGAATTTGTTAAGAGAGTAACATAGACTTCCCAGATAAAAGGAATTGTAGCCTGAGAGGAATATGAAGAACCCAAAGGAGAAAACAAATGTTGGAAGAGATTAATTGTAAATCCAAACATACTAATTTGGGGCAATTAGGAGGAGGTATTTTTTCATGTAGTTTTATACATTCGGTCAGTATGCAAGACAAATTTTTAAATAAATACATAAAGAAATTTTACAAACCAGTGTGAAGAGTAAATAAACCAGAGGGAGAATAGTGGGGAATTGAGAATATAAATCACACTACAGACATAGATTGCATGAAAGACAATGAGATGGGATGGGGAGGTCTGATGTAGCTGATGACTGCAGCCAGCACCCAACCCTCTGAACAGCTTTATTTATATAGTACCTAAACAAAGTTGCTTATATTAACAATGGTGCAAATCATCAAGGAGCAAGTGGGAATATTTTAATCTTACAAGGTTGAGGGGAAGTAAATGGATAAGCAAAAGGAGTTTTATCATAAACAATATTCTTACTGACATGAATTTTAGTACATGGGGTGAAGATTAACTTTAGGGAAAGCAATGTGCTTTAGGCAAACAAAACAAAAATATATAGAAGCTACATGACTTCTGGCAGACAGAACAAAAAGGAAGGACTATTATTTTAGGAAGGGAGGAGAAGCAGTTGGGGATCGCTCCTTGAATGCACTTTCTGGGATGTGGGGGTCTTGCCACCTCACAATCTGCACTCCACAAGGAAATAACTTTGTAAAGCAGAAGTCTAGGATTAATACATCCCAATTAGACACCCCTCCTCAGTGTAATGAGACCTTTCTAAGTGTTAAAACATGAAAATGTCCACCAGATAACCCACTCTCCACTCCTCTTCAGCCACAGGGCAGGGAGATGCAGGAAGTTGATTGAAAGACACAAGCTGGTAATTATTGAATAAGACAATGGTAATAATTACCATACTTCAAAGACATTAAAGATATTAGGGTTTGCTGTCTTGATTCCATTAAGGAATCACAGCCTCTGGTCTGAATATCAGGAAGAGCTATAGTCAAAAAATGAGTCAACAAGCTGAAAGAATTTCAGGTTTTTCTGTGGGTGTTGATATTCCTCTGACTTGGACCAGAAGTTACAGGGAAAGAAGGGGAAATGCAAAAATGCTATTTTGTCACATCTTGTAAGGGGTAAACAGGAAGAAAAATAGCTCTTTTTTTTTTTTTTGCTTTGCTTTTTTTAGAAGATAGGCATGCACGTATTTTTTAAAACTAAGAGCATTTGTTAATTGTGTCTACATTGTCTACAAGGCTGCTACTTTAGATGTTTTTTGTAACTGCTCTCAAGTCACAACTTTGGAGGTTCTTTTTTCTCAAGTGTTTGATTCATTATATTCGTTGTTTTTTCTTTTGGGGGGTTTATTATTTTGTTGTTGTTGGTATGGGAGAAGAGAGGTTCAAGTGTGAAAACAATTGCTGCCCCCCAAAGTGATTCATTACTGATAATAATTTCTTTAAAACAATTATTCTGAGACCAGATTAAAAAATAATTATGCCAAGAGTTAGTATATATCCCAGTTCAGAAGATCCCCAAAAGTGACTCATGATCTAATCACCTTCAGAAGACCAGGATTAGTTAATGAATCATTATTCTCTGGCTTACTCAGACTCTCTAAAATTAGAGCCCATTTTTCTTTTGTTGTTTTTCAATTGGCTTTGTCTGCTAATGTTAACTTTTTACTTCTGTGTGTGTGTTGGGGAGAGTGGTTTTCAAATAACCTTTCAGTGACACAAAGGAAAAAATGGAGTTTGTGGTTTAGGTACAGTACTGCTTCAAAATGGTAACTGCATCTAACATCAGCAGCTCTGCTTAGAAACAAACTGCTGCCCAGATGACCTGTGCTGCCAACAAAAGGGAAGGAGAGATAAAGGCCCCTACAAAGAGAGCTAGGACCTCTAGGGAAAAAGGTAGTCCTGACAGTGTCGGAGAAAAGCAATTCACTGAACCAAAAACTTTTTAAATGGGGAATAATATATCTGCATACAAATGTAACTGACAGCAGGATTAGGAAACTACACAGAATTGTTTTATGACCCAATAGTAACACATGCATTAATACATGAATATCATAGGATCTTCTACTAGGGGACTCTTAGGCTGATCATTATATTCTGATCTTACTGGAAAAAAATTGTTTACCCTATTAGAAAATATGACATTTTCTTTTTACTTCATAAACATTGTTTTTTTCTGATTATAAAAGTCATACATTTGCATTGGAAAAAAAGTGAGAGATTACAAAAGAAAAGGATAAAGAATAAAGAAGCTAATCATCATCTCACAATCAGAGATCATTTTTGTTGACATTTTACCTTTTTTATCCTCAGATGTGTATGTGTGTATCCATATATGATTAATATGAGAATGTGAAAAACATTTTGATTGCTTCTAAAATTCCATTTTGTTACAGAAGTTGTAGTTGTTTATTGTAGAAAAACTAGAAATGAGAAGAACTTTAAAAAGGAAAAATTGCTCATAATTCTAACATTCATTTATTTGGGTATTTTGGTCTAGAATATTTTTATACATATGTAATAATACTCTACATCCTGTTTTTACCTCCTTTTTAAACAATCTATCATGTACACTGACCAAGTCATCAACTATGTTTTGACAGCATGTCTTTTAACGGCTGAATAACATTCTGCAGAATGGCTATACCATCATTTAGCCAAAGATACTTGAGTTATGTAAATGGCCATTTCCCAGCACTTTTTCAATAATAGCGGTTGTAAATCGAGGGTTCTGTATGTGATTTGGAGTAGCATGGGACAAAAGTATCTTGTCTTTAACTAGAGGAGCAAGAGATTCAACTGATGCTCTCATCTTAATTAGCATCAACAATGCAAATCTGCCTCGCTGCCATTGACTGAATTATTAACAGCAGGACTTACCAAATGAAAGCTGACAAACAATGACAGTGTTGCTGCAAAGCAGCCCACCTTGGCCCAAACAGAAAGGTCTGTATTAGCCTCTTTCCCTTAAATATAGCATTTTATTTACCAAGTTACTAAAGAAAATAAGAGGAGTACTTGGTATTTCATAATCAAACTCATTTCACAAATGTCCATATGCAAACTCATACTGATCATGGGAATTAATCACCATTCACAGCAAATGTCTGAAAACATTTTCTGTTCCCAAGTTCTGTAAATGGAAAAATAGATGGACATAAGATAATGCGGCTTTCCTAAGACAGCAGATGAAGCCACAAGCACAACAAGGCAGAAATCCTTACTTTTTCCTTTGCTTCCCCATTTAGAAAAGAATTAAAGCTAAAATTAGAAAACCCATATTAAGAACATTGTCTTGAGTGAGATCAATTTATTCCTCACATGCGTCTGAAGCTACACACACTTATAAAGGGGTTTACTCTTTTCAAAACCATTTGGGTAATCAGGAGACCAAACTAAACAATTTATTTAATCAAGTCTATCAAAATGGTAGTTGATTTTAAATGAATCATCAAACTGGTCATCAGTGTAGATTAGATAAAACCCTAAAGAAAGGGAATGTGGTTGTGTTCACGTAAGTGTTTAGTATAAAATTTTTACATTTTATAGCATTCTGTGATTAAGCCTATTAATAAATTTTAATCAAGTAAACAAAAAATACTAGTTACAATCTTATCAAATGGTCATCAGTGGTGATTAGCACGCACAGTGATGAGGGTTACTGTATGCAAATATAGGGACGTGCAGAATGTGCAGAGTACAATTGCTTTTTCTATTTTAAATGCACATATATCTTTCTATTGGAAAGAAAAATGCTGCTCTATCTATAAGGCTACGAGAGACTATCACTGTTCCCTTCCAAAAATCTGATGAACCAGACAAATATGTCTCTTCTTCATAGAAACTCTGTTGGACAATACTTGCTAATACTGGCCATTTAACTAAACCAAACTCCTTTTCTGCAATCAAAATCATTGCAAAATTCAATCAAAATAATTGAACTAGGATCCTCAAATAGACAACCTCTAAAAGTATTTGTAGGTTTTATAGAACAGAAATAATTTCATTTTAAAGGTATAACAGGCAGTGTAAGAGAAAGTATTGAAGAGACCGCAGGGCAACAGTCCTCAACTGGAAATAAGCAACAGGGATTCAGCCACGTGGAAGAGTTTCTACCTCACACACCCTTCAGGGTTTGAATAAGAAAGTTTAGAATAATAGCTGTGTATGGGGCAATGGAGAAAGTAAAACAGTGTGTGATTGGGTTAGGATACAACCAGTCAAGTCATTGTTCCTTTTCTCTCCCAGAGAAACAGAATTCATGAGCAACAGAGAGAATGAAGTGAGCTGGATACACTTCTGTGTGGTGCTGACAATGCTAATTATTCTTTGTTCTTAATATATAGGAGTGCAGTGCTGCTAAGAGAGCATGGGCTTTGGAACAAGAAGAGCTGGGTTTAAATCGCAGAGTATCAGCTCTGTGACCTTGAGCTAGCAATTCTGAATTTGAGCTTCCTTCCTTGTAAACTTAATATAGTAATACCTGCTTACCTCACAGGACAGGTGTGAGTAGTAAATGATACAGTGGGGGAAGCATAGCATGGTACCAGACACTGGGTAGATAGGCAACGAAAGTTAGATTGGTTTCTTCCTTTTCAAAATACTCTCATACGAACACTTGGGGTCACATAGACCCCGATACATACTTTAGGATTTGGTCATTTGTTAGTTTTTAGTATGATCACATTCAAAGTGTTTCCTTAGTATGTCTATGATTTTCTTCATAGTTTGACTTGTTTTACTTCCTTTCATAGCATTTATCAGAATGATATATATTTACTTTTTTTCCTACTTTCTGCCCTTAGAATGCCAGCTACAAGAGGGGAGGAACTTTGTTTAACGCTGAATCTCCACCACCTAAAGATAATCCTGTCACATAGTGGGAACCCAGTCTTTGTTGAAATAAAGAACAAATGGCTTACTAATTGGTTTTTAAAAGCTGTTTCGGTGATTTCTTACTAAAATATTTGGCAACCACACACCAAATTATTTGTGCATAAATATGTACAAGAACAATGATCATGATATATACTTTTATAGCTGTGTATAAAATTAATAATGCCCTGAACACAATGAACATTTAATCAGTATTTGTTAAACCTATTAATAGGAACTCCTTATTCAACCAATATATATGCGTGAACACGTCTTCAAACAGCAGAAAAGTATCAGTTCTCATTTTTGTACAGAAATATTAATGCTTTTTTGTGGAGATAAAATACCACAATCATATATTGCCTGATTATATATATTCATAATTTACCATAACAAGCACTATAGGCATCTTGTAAAACACAATCATCCTAAATTGAGTTGTCACAAACACAATGTCATAAACGTATAGGTGTGTTGTGTTTGAATATGTGTATGTGCTTGTTAAGTAGATTCTTGCTGTCTATTTGTTGAATAATTCATTAATATATTCACATATGTGTATATAAAACAAGCTATAAAAATGTTTAGACATCGTAGAATAATATCATAAATGCTGGGGTAAATGCTATATGCCAAATGTCACTGCACTGAATTGTGCAGGCAAAAGAATGCTAGAGTTTGATCAAAACGAAAGGTAAACCATAGGAAATGAACTTAAAAGAAGAAAGTCTGTCTGTCATGTTGTTATTTATCATCCTATTCATATATATTTTTGCCATAGATAAAGAGAGAAAAGCAGAGAAACAGGGAGGAACGAAGCTTTCGTGAAAAAAAGAAAAATCTCCACACATTTCTGTGTTGTCATTCAAAATGAAAGCCTACCAGCTTGCCCTTAGCTCTGGGTCTCTGGAAAGCAAGGAAAGGTAGGAACAGGGGATGGGAAGTTAAGCTTGTAGGGAGCACATGGACAACCTCCCTTCCCCACACCCTCAATAGCCCAACTCCTGCCAGATGAAATCCAAATCTTTTGTAGAGCACCATGACAGTGTTAGAAAGTAACGCAATCCTGAAGGGGAGACCAGGGCCTGATGCGCACCGGCCGGTGACTCTACAAGGCCCCACCAGGCTGCGGGCAGTCAGAGGAGAGACCTGCCCAGCTCCACCGCAGGCCTCAGAGCCGCTCTGAAGCTGGCGCGGAAAGACATTTCTCCCATAAAAGGCTTTTATTTATTTTATTTTTGTGAAGTTGGTACAGGGGCAACGCAGCGCATTTGTGCAATTTCATCCGGACTCTCTCTCTCCACTGCTAAGAGCTCTCAGACGCCACGCGCACGCCTGGGTCTCCTCCAGCCGCTGCGGGGAGACTCGCGCTTCTCCTGTGCAAGGTGCTGGAGAGGTTATCAGGGCATCGGCAGGGGAGGGCAATATCGATAAAGAATCCGGACCTCCCGTGCACGCGCACACACACCCCACAGCCGGGGGAGCTTATCCCCTGGCTCTCACTATCTGCTAGAATATTCTCAGGCAGCTCGATCCCCCCATCACCTCATCGTGGCCCCATTATTCCCAACCCCCGCCCCAGAACAGTCTGGCATCTTCCAAATTGCTGCGTTACGTTCTCAGTAGGAAACAGGGAAAACCCAATCAAATAATATTTAGCTTCCTGCAACACTGTCTCTCCCACAACACCACACGCGCGCGCACACACACACACACTGTCTCCACCTTACAGCAGAATCCTAGCTGTTTCCTAGGCCTTTCAGGGTCTCAGGCCCAGTGCTTCCCTAGAAGCTGAGGGGAAAAGAAAGATCAGGTGTGGAAGGAGCAGAAAGGAAGGGTTGTTGCCTTTTCCTGGATCAGAGCTAGAGAGAACATTCAGTTACGTTATTTCCTCTGAATTATTTCTAAAATGGGGAGGTAGGAGAGGGGACGGAAAAGGTTAAAGAAAAATGGACAACTATAAAAGATTTATAATTTACTTTTAAAATAAATCAGCCAAGGGAGGCCCAATCTGCCACTTGCTCTGAAGGCTCCGGGATCCCACACTGAATAATGTGCCCCGGCCGGTTTTGATCTGCGCTGAAATTAACAATCAGTCTGCCACTTTATGAAATATTATCTTTGTTAGCTTTACCACTAACAAAAATACACTTCCAATTTTTCACATCCACATACTACATCTATTAAAGTAATCTGGGAAATTAGTTTGAGATAAACTGTACGGCAATTTTATTCATAGCTTTCCTGTATCTCACACTGTTAATCTGCATCACAGCTCACTAAATAGTGCCTAATGTTTATTGCATTTAACTGAATGTATACGATTCGGAGGGTACGCCAGGGACCGATTATCATAATTATACATGTTTCTATGGAAACCCACAAGTCTATCAGTTTTGATTCATTATATTGTTATACCTTCTAGCACTTTCTAATTATTAGGTGCCCATAAAAAGTCTCAGTCTTGCTGTTACTATAGAAATGAGCTATAGACAGGCCTCGATTGTTAACCCTTAAAGGACCAAAATATATAGACTCAGACAGCTGGTATTCATAAACTGAAATAGCTTATAATTTCATCTGTTACTTAAATGCGTAATTGGTTTGCTGTTATTAATTTCTGAAAATATTTCACTTGGACAATTCATGAAAGATCACCTCAGATTTTAGAAAATTGTCCTGACTTTTAAGTTTCCTACCCCTGCTGTGCACCCTCAGGTATGATAAAAGATACACAAAGACTAATGCAACGCTGAGTTAGTGAGCAAAAAGTGCAAAATGAAGTCTTTCAGGACCCACTCTTATTTCGTGGATAAAGACACATTTGCTGGTGTAAACATAGAATTATATGTTACCTGATAAAACAGATACATCAGAATATAATTGTGAAACCTCCAATGCACTGAGAGTCTTTAAATCAAGCATCTGAAATTGCTTCATAGCAATATGGCTATTTAGGTATAATTTAATATTGCTGCTTAAATTGCAATTTGTAATTTAATATTTTCATTTTACCTCTTTTTTTCTACATTCACTAACAGAGTCCCGTGAAAATTGAAAGGGACTGAGCAGTTCCATTGTCTTTCTAACCCTCCTGCTATTATAGTTTTCAATTAGAAGTGCCTTTTAATTTAGATCAGGAAAGCTCTCCTAAAGTGACAGCTCGCCCTTCACACTGCATATCTATTTATTTCGGAAGTCAACACACCATTCAATAACCTGAGAACAGCCCTGATTGCTATGCTAATAGTATTCAGAAATATGTCGACACCGATGGAAACAAGTAAACTAAGGCTAATTCATAAAGTGAATAATAAAAGGCAGAGGGAAGCCTTTCATACTTCTTACTACTTCAGCTGGAATCTTAAGCTTACAAATTTAATTTTGTCCTCCCTTAGGGAAATGAACACTATATGATAACCAAACTGAAATTAGATTTTACCTAATATTACAGCCTAGCCTATTTGATGCGGCTTGTTTTATTACATAAAGCTGCAGTGAGAAGCAGCAGAGACAATGACCGTATATGTTAATGCTCGTGTGATCTAGGAGGCGCCTGCTGCAGCCGGAGCTTTCTTCATCTCAAAGCTAAATGCATTTTGCTTTTCGAGAGGGTAGGAAGAGAAAGAAAGCCATAAGAATTTTAAATGTATGCCCACATTAAAAAACAACAGCACATGTTAGGTAACCATTTTCTTCATATTACAAGCCCAAACCACCAACGTCCATAGCAGCTCCCTGCCAATTAGGAATAAATCAAATTGTATAAGTAACAAAAGATACAGACGTTTGCATGTTTAAGTTTGAACTCAAAAAAAAAACCAGAGACCTGATCAAAGCCTTTTGTTCCCAGCTCTTAACGTTGCTGTTAGCATTAGAGAAAAGTAGAATTACTATTAAATAGGAAATTTGAAGTAGATTAGGAGTAAATGGAGTCAGATACTTTAAAAACTCCATTCACTAGGACATGCACATATTATTGCATATATATATATATATGTAGCCTGGAAATTAATTATATTTAATTCACATTAAATTGCTCCCCATGTCCGGATATTGGTTATCCAAAATAATTCAACTCTATCTGCATATTCTTTTTACTAATAAAATGAAACTAAACTTTAATAATGAACATCTTATTTTCATCTTGTTTATGCTTTCATTCCTAAAATTATCAATCATTCAACCCAATTTGCCAGCCCCCTTCAAAAATCTTTAGAGCCTGTTCACATACTTCAAAGTAAGCAAATACGTACATATGTTGACAAGCCCTCATAAAATATATAAACATGCACAAAACAGGCTACTAGGTCTCGATAAGGCAAAGAACTGTATGAGAAAAGTAATGCTACTAAGGGCAACATTTCATATACTTGATGAATAAACCTTAAAAGCAATAATAAAAGCTTCTGAAAGCAAGCATAACCTGGTGTGTGCTTTTAGTGAATACCTAAGGATCACTGTTAAGTTAGTGAATCCCGAGGAGGCGGTTAGTTGGGGGTCAGATACTAGGGTCACAGGGGTGATTAGGTAAAGAAAGCGTAGAAAGTAAAGCATTCAAGCAGCAAGCTTATTACCACCTGGGATTTCATTTATTTCCTAGAGATAGAGTCAAGTTAGGTCCCTGCATGGTAAAACCGTGAATTAATTATATTCTGCCCCCCCAGTGAGCATAAAGTGCTCAAATTTTCTTTTTGGGTGGTAGGGGGACAGATGACTTATCATTCACGGTTGGATGTTAAAATCCCAGAGGAGAGAGCCAATCAAAGCAGCTCCTAGTGACAAAAAACCAGGAGCTGTGCTGTTATTACCCATCAAACTGAAAGGTTTTAGGATTCATATTTATTTGCACCACTTTGCCACTGAGGAAAATGTCTTCTCAACTAGAGAATGTCTAAATTCTGGGGGTTTTGTTTTTGTTTCTGTTTTTGATGTTTAAAGGAAAGCTGCAATGACATCAGTGAGTTGTATTCCCTTCATCTGCAAACAGGTTCCTTTGAGAAGGCCGGCCAGTGGCTGGGAGGCGCACAGACTCCTACGGCAGGCCTTGGGCATTGTTACTGACCCACAGGTCAACCCTCCACACCAGCAGCAGCCAAGCTCTTTCCCTCCTAGAAGGTCAAGGGTGAAGAGAGAGATATTGTGGTCCATGTGGGTTATTGTTCAGGGGCTCTTGGGCAATGGGTCTTTTTCTAGTTTAATTCCTAGAAATTGGGAAAGGAGATCCATGGCTTTCTCCCAGGTTAGGACATAGCCAGTAAAAGATAACAGAATGGAGCCCATAAATAAAAGAAAATGGAATCTGAAACCACCAAAGGCCAGTGTTCTGGGCAGAAAAGTATAGGGAGAGAAAGAAGAGGGGACCCCGCTAGGCAGCTGCCACAAACAAAAAGGATTCAACTATTCTCTTTCTTCTAATCCCTTTCTTTGCTGATTTTCTTCCACCTATGTTTAATGCAGGCAAATGTGGACCTTTTATCTGTTAATTGCATGCCTATAGAAGCACTAATATGCCCGGCAGAACTGGGCTACAAAAATTAAGACAATAAAAGAGCTGCTCTTGTAGTAAATAAAAATGTGATCACTATACAAGAGGAGATCAAACCATTTTAATGTGTTTATTTTTCATAGGCCCTATATTTGTCACTTCCATAAAATACTGCAACGCATATGCTCAAGGAACACAAAAAATTCAAGGACTTTGGTTGCCACTGTGTGCACACATAAAGAAAGAAGGCAGTTGTCGCTCACCTTCACTCTTTTTTACTTTATTGGTATATCAGCCAAACACTCATTATTATTCACTCTGAAAAATAGTCATTTCAAGAGGCTAATCAGCAATGCTCATGATTTATATTTAGTTTTTATGCTACTTATACTTTAAAAATGAAAAATTGCGGGTATCAACGAATGTTTGCTTATGTCTGGCTGATGGAAAGAATTCCTTGGGTGTTCCACTTATAGCATATATGGCAGGCGTGTTCCTGTGGCCTGGGCCCCACCTCCTGTTCCAAGTCAGGGCATGCACACTAAGCCATGAAATAGACAAGGCATTTTTGAAATACCAGTGTGTCTACCAGTAAGTGCAGAGGTGGAGTGGTTAGTGAGGGCTGGGAATATTGGGGACTTAAACCTGAATCATAAGGAATGGTAGGTTTATTTTATTATTTATTTATCTTTTTTTTTTTTTTTTGACACAGAGTTTCACTCTGTCACCCAGGCTAGAGTGCCAGTGTCATAGCTCACAGCAACCTCAAACTCCCCAGCTCAAGCAATCCTCATGCCTCAGCCTCCTGAGTACCTGGAACTACAGGCACCTATCATGATGCCTGGCTAATTTTTATTTTCTTTCTTTCTTTCTTTCTTTCTTTCTTTCTTTCTTTCTTTCTTTCTTTCTTTCTTTCTTTCTTTCTTTCTTTCTTTCTTTCTTTCTTTCTTTCTTTCTTTCTTTCTTTCTTCCTTCCTTCCTTCCTTCCTTCCTTCCTTCCTTCCTTCCTTCCTTCCTTCCTTCCTTCCTTCCTTCCTTCCTTTCCTTCTTTCTTTATTTCTTTCCTTCCTTCCTTTCTTCCTTTCTTTCTTTCTTCTTTCTTTTAGTAGAGACAGGGGTGAAAGGGTGTCTCCCTCTTGCTCAGGCTAGTCTCAAACTCCTGAGCTCAAGCAATCCACCTGTCTCGGCCTCCCAGAGTAGACGGGTAGGTTCAGCTTATGAAAGAAACTTGCAGAAATATCTATGTCAGTTTCAGAAATTATAATCAACTGATATGGATAGTTTATGTAGGTGGGGGAAATACAAGCAAAGTATAAGATTTTTGCTCATAGAAAGTCATTAGCAATATTTTTGAGCAAGAAATGTAGCTTGTCCTTTGGGAAAGACGTTGGAAGTCATGTGCTTGCCAGAAGTCTAAAATGAGGAAAGACTTTAGGTAAGAAGCCAGTTAGAGACTATTACACTACTATAGGTGGAAGGTTTATACCAAAACATTCATAGGGAGAGGAAAAAGAAATAAACGTGATCAAAGAAAAATAAATTGAACACAGTGTGTGAAGAGTGAGGCAGCTGTGATGCATGAGTCCAAACAACTAAAGCAAAGTCATAAATGGAATGCGAGAGCAGAGGTGGAAATACGTTTTGGCAGTGAAAGAACTAGCTGGGTTTTAGACACAGGAAGTCAGACTAAAGATGCAAAAATCGTCTTAAGAGTGAAGTCATTAATTTTTATTTTCATGGCCATCCACGTGGTTATTGCTTTGTGTTTTGAATGAGCAAATAGGAGAATGAGCGTGAACGAATTTTAACAAATTGAACAATAGATGAGATATGATATTTGACACCATAAGAATGAAAAAACTCTACAAGAAAATGTGGAAAGAGAAAAGTAAACAAACAATAATTACATCTTAAGATTTTCCTCTGTCTAAAGGCAAAGGACGAATTCAAATAAGGAAAGAAGGGAAATGAAAAGAGTCACAGAAATGAAGAGAAAAAAGACAAGAGGATCGAAGGAAGAGAAAAAAATAGAGTAATAGCCTAAGGTAGGTATCAAAGCGGAATGAAGTTCTGGTGGCATTAAAGTAATGTGAGTGTGAGTGTGTGTGGGGGGAGGGGTGTGAAGCAAGAGAAAATAGAGCACATTTGGGAGCATAAGAAGAGACACCACTGGAAAGGACAGATTAAATGTTCCACCATGAAAAGCAGTAGCTGTTGCAGCAAAGCCCAGGGCAGAGGCTTAAGGGAGGAGGCTGGAGTTGGGAGGATTCCTTGAATAATTTAGGCCAGGAAATGGGGATCTTTTCTCCTGAAAAAGAGAGAAGAGAAAATATGCTATGATTCAGAGATATTTTCAGGTTTCAAGAAGGTATATACACAAAGATATATGTATGGAAGACAAAGAAATACACACCAGGTGGTTTCAAAGTAGGAACAAAATGAGTGGGTAAATCGGGCTTTCAAGAACCAACTGAATGAAGCCAAAAGGTAAAATTCATATTGAAGAGTAAAGGGCAGGGGCTGAAGATGGCTAATGTGAACAATAGCTGTTGGAATTTTTACGTTAAAGTAAAGCTTTTGTCTGCAAACTTTGTCCAGTAGAAATAGTTAAGCAAACAGAACTCTCAGCAAAAAGAGAAACCATCTTATAACTCAATTCAATTAAAAATACAGTTCTCAAGTGTTGATTACATGCCAGGCACTATATTAACTGTTAGCAGGAAAATTCCAATGGAATTATGGAGCCTGAAAGCTTGCAAAAATTAATATTTTTAAAAAACTTTGTGCTAATTTCTTAAAAGTCTACAAATGAGCACCCTCTAAAAAAGGATGACTCAACATGGCCTTCGGCTGGCCTCAGATGATCCCTGCATTCTTTTCCATAATAGTGCATCACGAATTCTGTGTTTTCAGATTTCAAAAAAGAAATTTTGAGGTTGAGGATTAGATAAACCAAAATGCTACTAATCGTAATGCCACCAAAAGCCACTGGGAAACCACATGGGCCCATAACTGGCTGACTGACTTCGCCAGCACCAGAGGCACACTGCAGTGCAGTCCCCACAGAAGTGTATAAATGACCACTGTCCCACTTCACCTCTACATCTATAAGGGAAAGATAAAAAAACAAACAAAGCTAAGAGAGGATACTTAGCTGACCAAGATGACATAACCCGTAAGAGGTTCATCACACACAGCAAACGTACCATCATCTTTTCCCAAAGTCTGTAATTTTTTTTCCACATACCAGTAACGCTCAATCTTGGTTGCATATCAAAATAATGCAGAGAAGTTTCGAAATATATCCCTGCTTGGGCCTCATCCCAGACCAATTATATTAGAATGCCTGTGTGTGCAGGACTGCGCCTATGTGTTCTGCAATCTTCCTAAATGGTCCTAAGGCGCAGTTGCCCCTGAGCGCCACTTCTTTACACGAAGCTCCAATATGTCAGTGCCCTGGCTTTTATTTTTACCTAACTCCTCAAAGTTCATCTGCTGATTTCTGTATCAGTGTTCACTCTGGACAAAAAGAATAAATCCTATGTCTTAGTAATCTTTATTTTTAAATTCCTGTTTTTCTAATTTATAATTGTCCATTCTAGTTGAGAGTTTATGATTCTTTTTCTTTGGTGGGAGGGGGAGACAGAGTCTCACTTTGCCACCGTCGGTAGAGTGCTATGGAAATCACAGCTCACAGCAACCTCAAACTCGGAGCTTAAGTGATTTTCTTGCCTCAGCCTCCCAAGTAGCTGGGACTACAGGCGCCCGCCACAAGGCCTGGTTATTTTTTGGTTGTGGTTGCTGTTTGGCAGGCCCTGGGCTGAATTCGAACCCTCCAGCTCTGGTGTATGTGGCCAGTGCCCTAGCCACTAAGCTACAGGCGCAGAGGCAAGAGTTTATGATTCTATGATTAGTATTTCTAACATCTTTTCTTTTAAATCTAAATTATGTTGTATACTACAAATATAATATTCATTATTATTAGAAAAATATTGATTATATATCCACTATTTTTAAAGCATTGTTCTAGGAACTAGGAATATGATGGGTGAAAAGGTGACATGGGCTAATATAAAGTAAGGAGTCAAATCTGCAATTTTGACTCTAGATCCAGGTGTCTCTCTTACACTGATCCAGAGTATGTTTACATACCTAAAATCACTAACAGAAAAGTTATTCTAGTCTTAGGGTTACCTATGCAGAAATGAAGCATATACAGTGTATATTCTATGATTCCAAAGGCACAATAAGACTCAGTCTGATCCAAAACATTTTTCTACTCGTCCACATACTCTAATTCTGCTTCCACTACAAAGCCCAATGTTCTCACTACTCTTTTCAAATGCTCATTAAATATAAAATGATGTTGCTTCAATAAGGATTATGAACATTTTCCCATTACACAACACCTGATTCAGAGAAGCTTAAGGAAATCATATTTTTCCTACCCAGAATTCGGAACACAGGTGGCTACTGACATTGGTTCAATGGCTCACAGATGTTACAGCCAGTATCTCTCTGATTTTTATGGACAGTGGAGGTGACAATATGTTGCTACAGTGCCATCACTTACATCTGCACCCAAGGCAAAATTTAGAAAAATAGAGAGAATACACACACCAGCTAAATCAAGACAACAAAAACCTATCCTGAAATTCCAACTTACTTCTTCTCAAAGATTATGTAAATGCTGTTATTCGGTCACCCTTGGCTGCAAGGGAGACTTAGAAATTGTGTTTAGCTTTTCTTGCCTCTTTAGAGGTAGGCCTGAAAGAATGGGTTTGTGACAGCTATTTGGTTAAACAACTTGCAGGCTCTAAGTCACATAGTCTTTAGAAGCCATGTTCAAAATGCACTGCCTTTGTAAGAGGAAGTGACCCAAGATGGGTCTATAGACTTTTCTTATCTGTTTGGATTTGTTTACTCAACTAGATGGATGTTTTCTTGGAAAGTACAGCTTTCCAAACCCAAGGAAACCAGGAGCCTTTAAACAAGAAGGGACAAATGTCAATGATACTCTAGGTTTCTGGAAACACTGAAGGAACTGAGGAGTTCAGCCCCTATGGTGGAAGGAAGAGGAGGTGACAGCTCAAGAACAGAAGCCCTTCAGGAGGAGGGGTGACCAAAGTTCACGGAGATGTGAGGACAGCTTGGAGGGAAGTTGGCCCTTTTCCCATGCAAACTGCTCCTAATATGCTAAAACTCATTTTGTCTTTCAACAGCTTTATTGAGATGTAATTTAAAAACCATACAGTTCACACATTTAAAGCATACATTCAAGGGTTTTTATCCCATTAACAGATATGTGCAAACATCAGCACAATTTTAGATCATTTTCATTATCTCAAAAACAACAACAAACCTATACCCTTTACCCATCACCTTTCTGTCCCTCCATGGCCTCCACCCCTAAGCTACCTAATCTACTTTCTATCTCTGCTATGAACATTTCATATGAAGGGAATCATACTCTACATGGCTGTTTGTGCCTGGCTTCTTTTACTTAGTCCAATGCCTTCAAGGGTCACCCACATCACAGTTCATATCAGTACTCCATTCCTTTTAATGATCAAATGGTATTCCATTATGTTGATATACCACAAGTTGTTTATTCATTAGTTGATGAACATACATTTTTTTCCAACCATCTTGCTATTGTCAATGATGCTGCCACAGACATTTATGTCCAAGTTTTTCATTTCTCTTGAGTAGAATTTATGAATCTTGTAGTAACCAGTTAAATGATCACTAGACTGTTTTCCAACATGGCTGCTTCATTTCCCATTCCCACCAGTGGTGTGTGAGGGACCGGATGGTTCCACATGCTTCCCAACACTTGTTATCTGGCTTTTTAATTCTAGACATCTTAGTAGGTGTGAAGTAATCTTCTATGGTAGTTTTGATTTGCACTTTCCTGATTACTAATTCTGTTGATGTGTTTTCATATACTTACTGATCTTTTTCTATATTTGAAGAAATCTCTATTTAGATCTTTTGCCCATTATTAATTGGCTTAGTTGTCTTTTTTATTATTCTGTCATTAAAATTTGTCATATATTCTAGATACAAATCTCTTATTAGACACATGATTTGCAAATATTTTCTCCCATTCTTTGGTTTGTCTCATCACTTTATGGATAGTGGTTTTTTTTTTTTTTTTTTTTGAAATACAAACATTTTAAATTTGGATGTAGTCCAATTTATCTATTTTTTTATTTGTTCATACTTTTGGTGTCATATCCAAAAATCCATTGCCAAATCCAAGGTCATAAAAATATATCCCTATATCTTATTGTATGAGTTTTACTATTTTAATTCTTTCATGTAAGTCTTTGATCTATTTTGAATTACTTTTTGTATATGATGTAAGGGGGGGCAACTTTTCTGTGTTTGTCTATCCATTTGTTAAAAAAAGTATCTTATCAATCTATATGACTGTCTTTGTGCTGGTACAACACCAACACTGTCTTGATTACTATTGTTTTGTTGTTATATTTTGAAATCACAAAATCTGAATCCTTCGACTTTGTTCTCATTTTTCAAGATTGTTTTGGCTATTTTGAGTCCCTTATGATTCCATGAGTCTTAGAATTAGCTTGCCAATTTCTACAAAGAAGCCTGCTAGAATTCTTATGGGGATTGAATTGTATCCATAGATCAGTTTCAGAAACATTGCCATCTTAAAAATATTAAGTTCTCTGACTTATAAACTGCTTCTAATATTGTAAAAGACCCTTTTTTACTCTCTGTTTTCCTTTACTTAGCCTATTTTCACTTTAACAGTAAGGTGTTAAAAGAGAAGTCTAATAGGGAAATAGAGAATTTAAGGTCAATAGTAGAGACAACAGAACCATAATTAAGGAATAGAGCATAGTTCCTGTAAACTGATTCAGGTAGAACAGTTCCCTGTAAGATCAATCTTCTGTGTTTGGGGGACAGGGGGATTTGAGAGGCTCCATTGCAGCGCCTCGTTCAGGGTCATCTCTTTCTTCCACATGCTGCAGCCCCTGGGCTCCCTTCTCTTTTAGTGCAGCGGCTGCCATGGCAACGGTTCATATGGGCTAGAAGAGAAGATGAGGCCTCTCTGGAGCCATCATTAGTGCTACTCTGGCCAGCAGGGGGTGCAAAGAAGAGCAGCCACTCCCACCTTCTGTTTGTAACTGTGCACACACAGCTCGGTGAACGCCAAGGGCCTGGGACTGGCTGAGAGGAGGCAGTGCATGTTCTGCTGCCAGAAGGAGACCACGAGCTCTCCGGAGAGTTTGTAAGAAAGTGTGAGGATCTTTCTAGGAATTTGTGTCAGAACACAATTTATGAGTGACTAGCTCTTAAGTAGGAAAATGCAAGCTTTTATAATTCTAACTACAAAACATCGTCTTCTCAGAAACTTGAGATCATGTTATTTTTATTTATTTATTTTTGCTACACAAGAATTAATTTTTACGTTCCCTACACTCCCAAAAGATTCACATGTGCTCGCTTTTCTTCATTTGGCTTTTCAATGCGTTAAATATTTCTAAGAAGTGAACACCATGTGTCCTGACTTGAGTTTCAATGCCTGTCTGGGCTCTAGATGTTAAAGCAAGCTTGTTTCCATTCAGGCTATGGTAGTAAATCACCACCAGCCCTTTCCTAGTACCATCATATGAATTTTGAAAGGACATAGGGTTGATAGTTTAACATTCTACTTCATGTATGCATTAGAATTTTTTATGTCACACACATGAGCAGACAAGCAGCTATTAAATTAAAATGCATCATACACTTTGGAAGAGCAGTGGAGGATGGGTAGTGCTCTCCCAACACTCTCTAAGAACAGCATCAGGTGGATAGTCATGGATTTGTATTTCTGCATTTGTATTATGTGAAATAATTTTCACTGTTCTGACTTGTGATCTCAAAAATCTCCTGATCTTTCAGGCCTATGACTGGCACATTTTACCTCTGCAAATTCTTTGGAAGGCAATCGATGCCTCATGATACACAGAGTTGACTAAATATTTATCAAATATTCATACACTTACTCAGCAGATTAATTATTAAACAAGCTTCCACTGAACTATCTTTTTGCTACAGCTAATTCTCTGTTGCTCAGTTGACATATGTTCTGAGGAAGCAGGAAAATAACAAACTCAGCAATTTTTCCTGCATTCAAGGTTATTCCTTCAAGTGTGGGAAGGCAAGAGACACGTTAAAACCCATGTCGCTGATTTGTCTTACTTATAAGTTTTTAAAGATGTAGATGAATCTCCTACTGGGTTTGGTTTATTTTCCTTTTTAGCAGATTTTAAAATTGTAGGTAAATTGTCAGCAATACATTAACTGAAAAGGAAAAGGAACTTTTTCAATAGCTGCATTAATTATTGTTCCCAAGGAGAGTTATTACAAAATATTCTCCTGCACATTATTTTATTTATTTTTCACAGAAAACCTAAGGTTGTTTCTTTACTCCCATTTAACAGATGCAGAAGATGAGATTCTGAATTACTTGTTGATTTCCCCAAATTTACACAACTGATAAGCAGGCAAGCAGGTGCTGGTGCTCCCGTGCATTCTGTTTTATCCAGTATAAAATAGCCATGTTATTAAAGGGAAAAAAATAGCTACTATTTAGAGAATAGGATTTTAGTTTAGTAATATTTGCATCATTCCCTATACTCAGACTTGGAGTTAGGCTTTGGACAATTCCTTGCTTTGTTTTTGATAAACTCTACCAAAGACATCTTATTGTTTCCTTAAACCAGGTAAGAAAAAAATGGGAGTGGAGGAAGATTTTTAGACTCTCATAAAGCAACTGTTCTGAGACATCAGAAAGTCAGTGCACGATGAGCAGATCTCTAGTGATCAGGTGATCATATGGTCAACGCCAGACTCAGTTATTCAAAACCCGGCAACTTTATAAAGGATTACAGAAGAAAGACGGTGGTGTGGGTGGCAGGTGGGGAGAAGGAAACTGACTTCTAACATTAACCCGCTGTGGCTAAGCGCTTTATAATAAGACACTATTTTATGTCTTTAACACACAATTTGCACTCATTGGAAGAATATCATTACCATTACAGAGCGTGATGTCTGCTTCTAGTTAAATATAGGCAATTTTATATTTCTTTGATAATAAGAATAGATCTAAGGTTTCCATGTAGTGTGTATCTCAGCATTTTTATATTCCAATCTAATAACGAGGTCATGACATTATTTCCCATTAAGCAATCTCAACGAATCACTACCATTTATTTATAAATATTAATTCTCTTGACTTTTCCTTAACAGCATTCATAATCTACCCAGTTTGTCAATACACTTAAAATCTTATAAATTAAACATTGAAGCAATATTTTTGGTATCACTTTCTGTACTTCCAAATTATTTTTTGTAGAGAAATAGTTAAAATCGAACTATTTTCTATATATGTGATAATTACCATCTATTCTTAATAGTTCAAGATTTTAAGCTTACTAACCAGCCATTAATCACTAATGTTTTGTTTCAAATAAATAATAATAAAACAAGTTACAACATTATCAGCAGATGTGTCCATGTTGTAAAACATAAATGTTATATTTAATTAGTTGTGAGTAATACAAATGTTTGACATAAACTCTTGAGACTTCTGATGTGGTGATGTTTTGTGAAAGCTTTGAAATCCACTGGCTTACACCATTCTTTCATTCAAGACAAATATGTGGGCAAATCAGTGGGAGTCCATTCTGGTTTCCAGAGAGTGCCCTGGAGCTGTCCACAGGAAGGTGCTGGAAAAGGCAGCCACAGATGGTCCAGGTACACAATTATTTCAGCTTGAAATGCAGCAGAATAATCAGGCTCATGTTAAAGTGTTGCTACAGTATATATGACCTGGAAACTGTTTCATGAATCTTGTAGAGCCATCTTCTATCTCCTTTGATAATTAGAAAGAAAAGGTATTTTCTCTAGAAAATAAGGAGATTGAAATAAGACAAGGAATTATTTATTTACCCTCCAAGATATAAATGATGTTCCTAGTACCCAGATGAATTGCTAAATAACCGATGTTTTATCTCTAAATATTTAAGTTCTTTACAGAAGAATATAAGTTCAGGTTCTATGGATTTTTTTCCTAGTATTTTCAACTTAATTTTGGAAAACCAAACGTCATTTAAAAACTCAATTGTTTATCCCCAATAGAATCACCCTCCAAGTAAACTGAAAAGAAAGGGGACAAAAAGGATTTGTAGTTTTAGCAATGTACAAGGACTGACTTTCGGATCCACGGTAAAGGTCAGGTGTAATATTCAAAAGCAAATTAAAAGGCAGCCAATCTATTGGACTCAGAAGATTCCAGCAAACGTTGGGCACCCATGGGCATTGGCTCAAATGTGCTTATTGTGATCACACCCCAGACGGCGCTGCAAGCCCTATTAAGGACTCTATTCTCCACCATCTTTCTTGCATTATGTATGCAGTTATTGTTTTGCATTATGCACTATCTACAACGATACAAAAACATTTTGCTGAAAAATAAACCACTGGTTTTATGCTTAACACCAAGAGTACAAAATGTGATGTCATGAATTATTCATATCATTCGATTTAATGTAATCATTTTCTCCCCAGCGCTAAGCCTCTGTGAATGGTGTCCTATGCAGCCACCGTTCTGAAGAACTTAATACGAGGGGGAGAAACACCTGGCTTTAACTGACAGTGAATTAGGCTCATTGTCACACTGGAAAAAAATGCAATTTAATCTTTGATCTTTCCATACATCCTAATTCCAAGGAGCGTTTATTAGCACTACAAACTGAGCTAACCTTAGGAATTCATAGAATTACTGACCTCGACATTTAGACACAGACATATATAAAAATACACACACACACACACTTGAAATTTGAACTATAGAACAGAATTCCTTTTCATTTCATTCAAAGCAATAGTAGGATATATTTTTAATGTGTTTGCTCTAATGGAAAATAGATTTTGATACACATTTATAATTTATTTAGGTCAAATTTTTTAAAGTACTGACCTTACAACAAACCATGTTGAGGACAACAAAAATAGCGATACAACTTTACCTACAGATTAACTTAACTTCGAGGTATTCCAAAATATTGAAATGAAAAGAAAAGAATGCTTCTGAGTGTTTTAAACGCTACAGAAAAAGGACAAACATTAACTTAAAACTTGTGGTGGCCGATATTTGACTTTCAATTTATGTTTTAAAATGGTGAAGCTATAATGAAATATTGTTATACTGTTAAATTAGGAGATGGTTCATTTTGAGAATGAATATAGGATCACACTACCATGAGAAGAACAGCAAGCTTGCAAAACAGATTCCTAATTTGAGTCCATTTCAACTATTTAGCTCATGAGACTTTATAAAGATAATGATACCACCTCCCCTGCCATACTCAGCATGTGACAGGGAGGCCCAAATGACACACTAGGAGGAAAAACATGTCAAAAACTTTGAAGTGATCCACAAATACGTGGAGTTATTATTTAAAGCCAAAATTACCTATAATCCATACAGATCTATAACCAGTATGAGAATGGATAAGCAAAGATATTTACAGGCATCAATCTAAATTAAGATCATTGCAATAAAAAGGAATTTACTTAAGAAAAAGGAACAACAAAGCAATTTAAGAATTAAATGCTCCTCAACTCTATGTGGATGGAATTACCCACTTATATAAATAACAAGAGGAAGAAAAGTTCATATGTCATGTTGGAAAATATCATAATTACATTTCCAGGACAATTTTTTAGCTGTCATAGCTTCCAGTCGAACATCTTGCACGCAGGTGGGACTCAGCCATAACTGCTGATTGGTAAGGAAGACAGTTGCCACGGTCAACCCAACGGTAATTGAATGTCCATTTTTTATGAGGTCAACGTAAAATCTATCTACTACTTTTCTGTGATAACAAATGCATAGAAGACTTAAAACTCTTTGTTTGCCAAATACTAACATATGAATGATGTTCACCCCTTTTCAAAACAGCAAAGGGATCTTTTAAGTGGTGAGAGGGAGGGAGACAGGAAGTAAAGCAGGGTAGTGGATGGAAAATTTTACTTAAGCTAACGGCTTCTTCCATTTAGTTCTAAATACTCTCTTTCCCACATAATAGCCTTAGGGAATGGAAGGCCCTATTTCCCCTAAATAAAAATTATCGGGAACTTTGTCTATTAATCTTAGTAGCATGCTTCAACTACAGTCTCATTAACATTATGAACTTGGCCAGAAGACACCGTATCACATTATAAGACTTCTTTCTTTTCATTTCAAGAGCACCTTGACCTTCTCCAGTAATAGCATCACAGGCTTCTACCAAGGTTCTCACTGTTTCCCAGTTCAGCCGCCTGGTCTACCAGAGCCCAAGAGCCTGTGGTCCCTGAGGCATCTGCTCAGGAAGCCCCTGGGGCCGAGTTTTCATGTGCTCCCTCACACACTCACTCACCATGTTAAAAAAAAAAAAAAATTATCATGTATTCAAATCCAAAAAATGTTTGTGCTAAAAAAAAAAAAAAAAACTAGAGAACTGAGAACCAGAGCCAGAGCTTTAAGTCTCTCGGTGAAGCTACAGCCTAATTACTGCCTGCTGCGTGGCGCAGTTAAACACAATCAGTCAGAAAGCCTTAAAGATACAATATCCCTTTTCACAAACTGTCTGCTTGTCAATTCCAAGTCACCCCCCTGCTTTAAATCAACCAACCACAGAGCTGTTATGAACAGCAACTGATTTTCCATGCAGTGCAGCAAAACAAAATCACACCGTATCCTATTTTTAATGGCCACAGTTTTTCAACTGCATAACAAGAGTTAGCTGGCACTGCTGAGCTGAACGGTATCAAAAAAATGGGTTCAAGTAGAAATAGCGTGGAACCCTTGAAGTGAACAAGTACAGACCCAATTACAAGTGCATTGTGGTGCTCAGTACCAATTACATCCAAATAACAGTGGAGCAAATTTCCCCTTAATAGTTATATTGTAGACATCGATTTCTTTTATTTTTGTTCCTCCGAGATACAGGTTGATACTTAAAAGGGAAAGAAAAGCTGAATCATAAATATTATTTTATTAACAAAGGTTTTTCTGTGATGTCAAGGTAGGACTGTGGAAGCTTGGCCACCAGAGAGAAGTGGTCTGCTTCTTTACACAGGGTTCATGGTTTGTCAGGTATTTCAATTGGGAAAATGAGATTAGAAACTATCTCTCCTCAAACAATATGCTTTTTAATTATTGGAGCCTTAGGGATATAAACAGTCACTGTGGATTTTTTTTTTTTTAAAGGAAACCTTAGCCCCCATCTCTAAAGTAATGGGCAAAATTAGGCAGTCAATGAATTGAGAAAGCTGCCACTTGGGCCCCCAGGGGTTGACATTTGACAGGTTCTTTAATAACTAGAGGAAGAAAGAAAGAGAAATGGGAAAACAAATGAGGCTGGCTGGGAGTTGAGGAGACGGGAAAGGGGCGCGTGTAACAAAGTCATGGTTAAAATCCAGAGCGAAGACATAGGAAGGGAAGGGGCAGGAAGACCAGATTAAACAAAGCACAAGCAGGAACATGCGGCTGTTTAACACATGCGTGTTCTGTTGACCATCACAGAGTCAGCCCTTCCTCATCAGCTGGCCTAAGCCTGGACCCCCGGCGGTCCCACTGGCTGCCCTCCTCCTCCTGGAACATTCTGCTACAGACGGCCACTTGCCTTTGTTCCTTGGGCGTTCACTTTCAATTTCGTCAGAACCAATATGGGGACTCTGGGAGTTATAAAGTGTCGCATCTTTCCAAGACTGGCCAATCAGGCCTGAGGAAGGTTCCAGGAAAAAAGAAATGACATCTCCAGGATGCTGGCTATGTGCTTCTGAGGACAGGAGTGTGACGGACGCTCATAGATCTTTCTTTATTTGCCCCTTGCCTCTGCTCGTTTTCTCTTTATTTGGCACCATAAGAGGGAGCACATTGACCAGTATTTCCCACCAGCTTCTCATCCTTTGTTTTCTCCTCTTTTCCAATTCAGTATGAGCTTCATCCCAAAACACAAAACAAAATACGTGATTTGTGGTGGAAGATAAATTTCAATGTTTAGAAAGTTTTCATTTGAAATAAAAAAATAAACAATAGAGATGCTACTGATTAAAAATAAATGTTAAAAACAACCAGCTCACTCAACTCTCTCATTTTAGAGATGAGGAAACTGAGGTCTGAGAACACGAATTCTGCAATACATTTATCATCCACAGGCCGCAGCGTCAATAGCTGTGACACCTGCCTCTGATTCCAAGACTCGTGGTCGCTGTGGGAATGCTATTTATTGTATGTAGTCTCTGGCAAATCTAGGTTATATGAACTATAAAAAGCCTGACTCAGAACTCCAGAGAGTAAGGAGCTAATGCTATTTTAAATATAGGCCGTAGGCTGTGCTATGAGGATGTTTGTAGGATTACTTTTCAAGGCAGCATTATTCAAAGTGGCATTGAATATAGTCATAGATCCTTAAATGACTATGTCAGAAACTTTGTGGCATTAAACAAAATGACTTTTGTTGACAATCAGCATACGTACTCTGGGTATTTCAGGTGAATGGGAAAGGGAATCCGAGCTATGGGCCAAGTGGGGAGGAGTTCCAGGAGGAAAGAAGGGTGCACAGTAAGAAGGGGGTCCTCTTCTGGTGACCAGTGGGGGAAGGGAAGCCCAAGCCAGAACCCACCAGCAACACAGGGTCGGATCTCCATCAGCCCCTCAACAGGGAGCACTGCAAGTTCAGGGAGAAGGTCAAATACTTGGCTTCTGCCCATTGCCCAGCTTCAACATCACACAAAACTGTTCAATCAAGTTTGTATTGAGAACCTGGATTTTAACAATTTCAATCTTTTCCCAACCCTTGTCAATAGCTGACATTCCTTTAGATACGGAGAACGAAAAATGACCTAAAATGCAAATATTTGGAGGAGACACTACAGTGAAATAAAAAAATAGAACCAATACAACAAATGGAAAAGACTTAGGTGTGATCTTTTCCTACTTTGACTAAGAGGAGAGATGAAAAACAGAAGGCAGGTACTGGCTATATCTCATGGGGACGCAAAGGAGAGAAGAAGTTAAGTTTCATAAAAGAGGGAGCTCAAGATGCAGAATGAAATCTTCAATGACATCACAAAGCAGTGGGGCCGTGGAGGGAGCTTGGCACCACATGTATTATAATCTGCAGCTAGGAAAATAGAGCTTTATCCATAAATGATTTATGAAGATTTTTGTGGGAGAGTTTTGTAGATGTTTGGGGGGTATTATTGTTTGCTGCTTCTCTTGTTTTTAACATCACTAACTTCCTATGAAGAAATCCCCCCTCCAGGGGATTCTATCCCTGTGACTATATTGACTTAATTCTCAAGCACCAGTGCAATTAAAAGATGGCTCTAATTAATAGGTAATAGAATGTTGTACGTAAAAGATTTAAGCAGTTTATGCTTGGTGCATTAAACGAATCTGAACAAAGTCACAAAGGCATCAGAGCTCCATTAGAATTTATCAGCAGAGATGCTTGGAATATTATTCACACTGAGAAGTCACATTTCTCTCTGCAGTTGGGATTGGACTCAGAGGAAAAACAGGTCGACACATTTTTCTGTACTAGTGGCAGGAAAATGGCTTCTCATTTCAGTTGAGAAGTCACAACCACCAGGGCAAAAGCACCTTCACTGTATTCTACTTCTGATCCACTATAGAGAAGCAGAGAGGCTGAGTGGATCCGACTTGTCTGGGTCCAACTCTGACTATGCCTGAGAGGCAAAATCCCGGGTGGGTAACTGAATTTCTCTGCTTTAATATCCTCTTCTGTAAAATGGGATAGTAAAAGCACCTTCCTCCTAGGGCTGGGCTGAAGATCACATGAGTTAATTCATATAAGGCATTCAGATCGCTGCCTGGCAGTGCAGTGAGCAGCCAATGAATTTTGTCTTATGATTATTATCTAGTTCATCATTAGAAATCCTTGATGGTGTTGCAAAGAAGCTGCAAAACTAAGTATATCCTCTATTTCACACAATTAGCTAATCTAATAATGCATGCTTGGGGTGGAGAGGAAGAGGTTCTGAACTCTCAACTCCCAAATAAATGAACTTCTGCCATTAACACTGCACAAACCATGACAATTTCATGTTTTCTTCTATTAATTCCAATGATTTCTAAGCACTGGAAAAAAAAAAAAAAAGGACAACTTCTGGTTATCCACAAAGGCTAAGCACAGCAAATTTTTCATGATGTGCTATCATCACTTATTTATTTTTGAAAAATCACTTTACTGAGGTATGATTGACATGAAAAAGCTTTTCATATTTAATATATACAACTGGACAGTTTGGAGATAAGTATGTACCTGTGAAACCATGACCACCATCTGTCCCATACATTTATCCATCACCTCCAAAAGTTTCCTTTTCCCTCTTTATTTACTACAATTATTTTTATGATACGAGCACTTACATAAGATCCAGACTCCTAGCATTTTTTTTGGTATGCAATCCAGTAGGGTTAATTATAGGCACTCCTTTCGATAGTAGATCTCTAGGACTTATTCTTCTTGTAAAACTTATTTTCTTTGAAATATAACATCACCGGTATTCTTACCTGTAACCTGTATGTAAACTGCTAAGAAAATGTATTATTAAGAAACGAAAACATTTAATCCCCTACCTGTGCCAGGATGTCTTAGAAAGGTAGCACAGTTGGAGATAGCTTCTGAACTCTGCACGTGGCGAAGGCTAAGAAAGTGTGAAGTGGAGCAGTAAAGGTGCACTAAGGGTCACCCTGCTGGCCTTGTTGACTGCCCAGATTCTGAGCCCCCTGCCTGTGTCTGGAGAAGGCTCCTCTTATTTGGCAAAGTGTGCCATTTGCACAGGCACAGCATAGAGACAAGTCCTAGCCATACCCAGACCTTGAATGGGAAGATTGGGCAGCCACTCTGTAGCTTCCTGACAGTGGCGGCTGAGATCCTTAAGTGGAGCTCAAGTTCCAAGTTCTGTGGTTAGGAAGTAAATCTCTGAGGTCCAGTGCCCAGTAGCAGTGGTATCTCCACCAGGATCCATCTGGAAATGTGATTTGGGGCCCCATTTCTGCCTACAGAAACTCTTGAGCCTAGTTCTCGGGGTCTGGCAGAGATTCTGTAAACTACCAGTATCCAGGCATCAATCACAATGAGTTGCTGCTACATCCAGCCAAGAACCTAGATGGACACAGGGGCCAGATTGGATCTCTTTGCACCCGATACTCGCATAAATCTTGAAAAGTATGACTCAAAGTAAAATAACCTCAGAATCATTCCCTGGACTCTTCCTGATCAGGGCACATCTGGAAATTGCTTTAATCTCAGAGTGCCAGATTTTTTTAAAAAAGGTATTTTAAGCAAGAAATTGAACCCAGTTGAGCAAAGCTAGAAGAACAGTGCTGGAAAGTCTATCGGTTAAGGAAGATAGTGCTGATATTCTTCTAGATGTCTGCTTCCAGTCTGAAATAACAAAGTAACTACAAGGCCCATTCCTTTGATAATCCAATATGATCCTTAAAAGTGTTACCTCAGAGATTTCAGCGAGGGGTGGCGAGTCAGGTCAGATTCCATCTAAGATCCCTTCCCACTATGAGGTCTTATGCATGCTAAGCTGCAAAACAGAGTCTAATATTCTCTAGAGATTATGCTTAATCATCAGTATCGCCACCCCCTATAAAAGAGAAAGAATATTTGACATTGCAAGTAAAATTCATACTTGTACACTAATTTTTTCCTTCCCTGATTTTTCAAAGTTTGGGGTAGACTACACTGAATGCCTATTAAGAACTCAATCAATACTGTGCTGAACTGAACTGAATTATGTCCACAGCTCCATGCAGCCGAGGCCATCTTGTCCTATTTCCCAGCTGATCACCCTCCCGGGGTCCTTGGGTCTGTGTTCACCTTCTTCCTGACCCTCGGTTCACCGGCACGGCTTTAATCACTCAGTCTTCCCGGTCTCGCCCCTGCAGACAAGCTCATTTCAGCTTCATAGTGACCCGGCATCACCAGGTTTCTCTGCCAACTTTGTTTGCTTCCCTTTCATTTCATCTAGTCCAACGACCCGGTGGTCTCCTAGGGCTACCTAAGTACCTCTCTCAGGGTAGAAGCGCAGAAAATACTTGTGAATAAATTAATAGTTCACTATCTCATCATGATTTGGACACTCATGGACACTCAAGAAAAGAAGTTTGTCATTTTTCAGATGTATTCTAGATGCGAATGAACACACGCATTTTAAACTCTTCTTGACAAGGAGAAAAATTATTAGATTTAAGAGCTTTCAAACATCACTTGAATTTGTCCTTATTTTTATTCTGGGTCAAAGAACAGGCTTAGAAATCAGGTTTTAAAAGCCCGTCTGTGGAAGACATCTTCTAAACATTCAAAATGATAGTTCATTTTCACTGCCATTGCCCATAAGCTCATCATAGTCCTAAAATATGTCACATAATAGTAATAATTAGCATTCTTGTAGGCAAAGCTCACAAATAAATGTCTCTTTTCCTATTACTAAATAAATGTAGAGCACTGTGCCCTTCATTTAATAAATCTAGGGCACTTTGACCCCATAAAATGGTACTGGTATTAAGTGATTAATATGAGACATTCTTAATTTTCACTTGAACAGTGAAAGTATTAGTTAAGTGATACATAAATATTTCATTTTAAACATTCTATCACAATGTTTGGGGAAATCATGCTACTTCCACTTTCCCTTACAAGTGCCCAGTTGTTTGATAAGATACAAAGAGCTAGATTCATCAAAGTCACAATAGCAGGTGGCCTTTCGAAATTTTAGCCACTAAAAATGCATTTCTATTAATTTTTATCTTCCTCCAAATATTAATGAGTAGTTCCAGTGATAATTAGTAATTTTCCCTAATTATAGAAAATTGGCACTTCCTAAATAAAAAACTCTGATATTATATAGTATTGTGCCAGTTTTCCTATTAATCTGGAAATCCAGCAATTATCACCAGAACCATGTAGGTTAAAGCATGTCAGATTCTGAATAAACAACTTAAAATACCCAGCAATATGGATTTTGATGTCAGAGAAAGTTCAATATAGGCATTTGAAGAAAAATATATTAGTGACCAACCCTTACTATTGCAGCACTGTGGGAAAGCTTTCAAATTTTGTTTTATTTCAGCCTAGCCCCTATTTATGACACCAGCTGCAAAACCTGTACAGCTTGCCTCATTGTCAATTTTGAAGACAATAACAAAAAAATATGTAAACTCTCAAATTAGAAAACAGCATAAAGTGTTTTGTCAGGTCTTAAGTGGACATTGATATTAATTTTCTCCTAAACCCAACAATATTTAGGAAGATAGATATCCTCCAGTATCTTTTTCAGGTGAGAAATTATGGACCCATTCATATAATTATCAATTCCTGACATGCAAATGTTTTTGCTGAATGTAAACCAATCTGCATGTGAACTCAGAGGTCTTGCAGTGTCCCTTCATATTAAGTCAGGAGTTAGAGAAATGAATTATTTCTCACTTTGGAATAGCTTCTTTAATGCTGACCAATCATAAGCCTATGATTAATTCCTGCCAACACTAGGAATCTTAAGAGCAATCATTATTTTTCCATCTTAATCTATCAGTATTCCTCTCAGCACAGTTTCACATAGTTTTATCTGGAATAAATCCTCCTAAGTTCAACAGTTGAAAGCAAATTTGTGATTAGGCCAACAGCTCTCGGAAGTCTTTGCTGAACTCAATAATTCTGAGACCAAAATTTAGATTTCATTTACATGCTACCATAATAACTGATTTTCTGAAATGTATAAGATCTGGTCACCTGAACTGATCCACCTATAGCCAAATCAATGAGATAGATTTTCAAAATTAAATTGACATTTAATATGTGTGTCATCCCCTGACCCAAAAGGAAAGATCAGTCCAGGTGACAGAGATGCTCCGATTTCTGTTACAATAATACATAAACTAGTTTCTAATAATGCCATTCAGAAATTAGGAACAGATTGAAAATGAAACTGTATTAGAGAGGGTAAGATTGCAGAACGAGTTCCTTTCCTATGATATTGTTTGCTATCCACCAGAATCTAGAAATGAGGGACATTTTTTACATCATTTTCTATAAAGAAAAGAAAATCACAATGGTTCTCCACTTTCCCTTAGACCAAGTTCAGTCCTGCAACATTCACACCACTCCATTCATCCATACGTTCCTCCCCCAGCCTCTTACTATTCTCCACAGACTGCAGCTATTCCTGTCAGTTGCACCTTTAGCTTAGATGATCCTTTCTTCTTTTCTCTAAATGTGGCAAATCTTGTGGCAAATGCTTACTCCCAGCTGGACAGTCCAGTTGATATTTCTTCTATGTGAATCCTATTAGTATATAGAAGGCCATTCAAAATCCCATCTCTTTCTTGAAACTTTTTCTAGAGACTCAAGCAACAATGGCCTCTCCTGCCTGATAAGCCCCTCATAACACACACATTGTGCCACATATTTGACACATAATTTTCATTTTAGAATTTTATTATTTTACTGACTTTAGTTATTTTAGTAACGAGCCTTGTATACAAGGTCATTGAGGACAAGAACAAATTGCACCTTTCTTCTGGCCATCCAAAGATGCCAGCAAGTACTTGGCAGAAGAATGTAATGTTTCAGAGTAAGACTCAGAGGTTGGACCAGACAGGATTCTAATCTTTGTTCACTTACTAGCAAGATTATGTGGTACAAGTTTCTCAACCTCATTTGTAAAAGAGATACAATATTTTCTAACCTCATTTATTTGTTGAAATGATTGAATAACACCATCCATAGATGTTTCTAAATTTAGCATAGTATGGAATATATTAGGAAGCTATTATTATTTGATCACATTCAGTGTTACAACTTACATTTATGTTATAAATATTTGTAGTTTTACCAGAAGGCAGAGGAGTCAGTCTGAAGCCTATTCTATAAGCTCTTTTTTATTTTTCTAAAATAGTACTTAACTCACTTTTCCCTTTGAGTCACCTTATTTTTCCTTCAACCCCTGTTTTTCCTTTTACCAAGGATAACGAATTACCCTAGTTTGTATGAACTAGTGGGAGACGTCAATGTAATAATCAGATTTGATGTAACTACAATCAGTAAGTAGAGAATACATACATAGTTTCGCAAGAAAAGCTGAAACACATACAAACATTTATTAAGATTATAAAGCAATACTTTAAAAACTCACAGATTATTGTCAGACTAATCATATATTCTGACCACAACTCTATCGTTAGTAGATTTTGGGAAAATTTAAAAACATTTGGAAATTTAAAAACAAACACTGGGTTAACTCACACAGTGGGTAAAGAATAAATCATGATGGAAATATAGATTAAATTATAATAATTAGGTCATCATTGCATTTCTTAACTATTAAGCATATCAAAAGTTGTATCCTAGAGTAAAAGCAGTATCTAAAAGATAATTTATAAGTTTAATAGAATTCATTAAAAAAGAATGAAAGCCGAGGATTTAGGATTATCCAAGTTTAAAAGTTATAAAGCATAATAAAATAAACTCCATTAAATTAAAAAGAAGAACAATAATATTAAGAGTACTAATCAGTGAATAGAAAATAAAAAACAAAGACCTGAGAGAAAAGATCAATAAAAACAAAATTTAAATGCTAATAAAGTAGAAAAAATCATTAGGCACATTGGTGAAGGGGGAAAAAAAAAAGAAAAAAGGAAAATAAATTAAATTGGAATTAAAATGAGGCCAACAAGGCAGGAATTGCAAATATATCCATATCCATATGAAAAAAATTGGAGATAACATTTGCCAGCAAATTTGAAACTTTCCATGAGATGAACAAAGACATGTATCTATATCTATAGATAGGTCTACATCTATAGATATTGATAACATGTACAAATGATTTAGGAAGAATGAGAAAGACTGAAAGATCTTATAACTATTAAAGAAATTGAATTAATGTTTAAAATCTTCATATACAAAAAGTGCAGCTTTATAGATTAATGCTACCAAATTTTAAAGCAGATGCTATCTATCATATATGACACTTGCTCTTCCAGAAAAAAAGGAAGAGAGGAAATGCCACTCAACCCGTTGATGAGATAGACTAATTTAAAATCAAGTACACTACATGGGAAACAGAAATTACCTCCCAATCTTTCTTACCATATAGCTAATTCATGTGAATTAAATCATTATCTTTCATAGTGGGGCATCTCTGATAAGCATAGTGTTTAAAAATCAAGGAATAAAAGTACGACCGTATTTCTTAAAGTTATAGGTATAACAACCAATAATACTAACAACAGATGAAAAAACAAGTTATTTCTGGCCACTAAGAATGGAGTAGGTGGGTGGGTTTGAACATTGACAAATCATTTGGCCTATAACCAACGCTAAAATGTGTATTTCGCCAAAAATAAAAGAAGAAGAGGGATGTGGTTAGGAAGTAAAGGTGGCAGTGGGTGTATAACATATTTTCAAGGAGAGAAGTGGGTCAGGGAATACCTGAAAGTTCAGATCTTGATATTTTTGTTCCATTATGAAGCTGCCTGCTCCACAGTTGCCTGCGACAGGACTGAGCACAGAACAGGGGCCTGTTGGTCAGGGTTCAGACCAACACTTCCACTGTTCTTTCCTCAAATAGCTGCCATGGCTTACTGTGAATTAAGCTGCCTCTTTTCTTTGTTTTGTTTTGTACTTCTTGAATTAGTAGAATTGTTTGGATAAATGTACACTTTTCCATCATTTGCTATTATAAATATAAATAACCTATTATGTGCGAAGTACCTAAAAGATGGTAAACATCTCATAACTGTATAACCCCTTCTGTCTGCTTGTGCCCTCTGACCTATTTACTACTATTCCATGGAAGATTTGGGGAGCGAGACAGGACCAAATTGAATTTTGTATAGTATAGTTGAGCCCTGCCATTTCCTTAAAACTGAAATCCTTTTATTAATAGCGCCCATGACCGATATTTGCCTTCTAGAATTTTCATTAATATAAATACTCCATTTTGTTCATAAATTCTTAATACTCCAGTAGGTAGTAGTCTTTAATGTTTTTGGTTTGCTTGATACAACAACAAAAAATGTACCCAAGGAAAGGCTCAACCAAGGGAGAAGAAGCATTTTGTGTTCAAATGTCATACTGCAGCTTATAATGGAACAATATGTATTGGAGCCAATATCCTGTAGGTCAAATGAACAGAGCTGAGATCAAGAGTGATATTCTCTTTTTTGTTAAAGTAATGCTATTGCAGAAGGGTGAAGTGAGATCTTAAATTATTTGCTATATTTTGTGGCTGCTGTACACCATTTTACATCCTCAGATGTAAAGAAATTTCACGAAAATAAAATATGGAGAAAGAAGTGAAGACACTGAAAGTCTTCATCAGAGATCATTTAGACCAACAGCCAGAGAAGAAATTATATAACGTTTAGAGTTCATTCCAAGTTTATGTTTCAACAGATAAAGACGTAAAGGCAAAATCCAAATGCCTTCAATTGCTGTGGTGTTATGTAACTGGTGAACAAGCCATCCAGACACTTGACTGATTATTTCTCGTTTTATTAGGATTTCTAGAATCATGTACTGTGGATGTTGAAGCAACCCCTCTGTTTAGTATTATTTCCCTTTCCAGTAAATGATGGGTGAGAATTTGCTTCAAAAGTTCACTTGAAAGATTTGATGTCTTGATCACCTGCTATTCCTCCCAGCCTATGCACATTTGGTAAAGAGTAGAAAAGAAGATATTCGGTGTGAATCGAACATCCGTATCATTTTCACACCCACCCAAAATCTGAGCCTTTTGAACAATAGGTGTTAGAGTAACTTAGTGAAAAAAACTGAACTCAGTAGTCAACCAGTAAGATCCTGTGCTGTGGGGAAATAATAAGTCTGGGAAATTAAAGAAAAAAAATAAATGGAAACTCACTCCCCAGAGGCATCAGGACTATACTTGGTTTCCTTCTGTGTCGTGTGTCATAATTTATAATATGGGATATCTTCGCTTATCCAGGGCTATTTAAATAAAGTTGTTGAAATTCAGATTGTGAGCCTCACTACTCACTACCTTATGGAATTTTTGTATTTATGTATTCCTCCACAAAGGAGCTTTACCCGTGGATGGAGTGAACGCTGCCTGTTTGTGAAGTCCCAAATGGGTCTTCTTGTGACAAAGCCTATTATGCTGCCATAACATTTCCATGTCTTTGAGTCCAGAAAACTTTTTATTTTCTGAAGTTCCCTATTATACTTGTACCCACAACTCCTCGAGTCTGTGTTTCTAAAATTGCAGTAGATGTACCACCTGGCACATGCAGAATTATGTCAAGGGAATGAGAAACTATATAGTAAATATGACATCTCCTCCTGGAAAATGAATTTCGCTGCAAAATTTTGAGGCAGAAAGTTAAGTAATTTGAATGATAATTTAAACATGCTTTATATTTAAAAAATATATAGCTATATTGTGGAATGGAATGCTACATGTGTGAGAATTGTTAAGCTAAAATCAAAAAACGTCAAAGAATTTCAAGGATGCAGGTCTTGTGTCAGTGAATCAATAGGGACTTTTTATTTGCTCATTTCTTTTTTTTTTTTTTTTTTTTTGTAGAGACAGAGTCTCACTTTATGGCCCTCTGTAGAGTGCCGTGGCCTCACACAGCTCACAGCAACCTCCAACTCCTGGGCTTAAGCGATTCTCTTGCCTCAGCCTCCCGAGTAGCTGGGACTACAGGCGCCCGCCACAACGCCTGGCTATTTTTTGGTTGCAGTTTGGCTGGGGCCGGGTTTGAACCCGCCACCCTCGGTATATGGGGCCAGCACCCTACCGACTGAGCCACAGGCGCCGCCCTGTATTTGCTCATTTCAAATAGCAGAAAGTATTCAAGGTGTTTTAAACACACAAGGAACAAATCTGCTAATATAAATGAAGCTCCCATTGATGTGACTGGCTTGAGTGTATAGCTTGTCCAGAGGCTCGAAAGATTTCCCCTAGATGTTTTTCTTCATCCCATTTTAAGCCATTCTTTCCACCATATTGACTTCATTATTATGAAAAAATGATGAGTGCCAAAGCTTCATATTTTTATCATCATTGTTGCAAATCTCAGGGAAAAGAACAAGAGCGTCTTTCCTACAAATCCCCAGAAAAGATGCTTTGGTCTTACTGGTTCCCCTTGTGTCTTTGAACTAATCACTGTGGTGAACTGTGCAATGTTCTGATTGACCAACCTCGTGCCCACCCCAGCATTTCAGAGGAAATCTGTAAATTGAGAGTGGAAGAACCTCCCCATCCTGCGATAAATTATGGAACATTTTCCAGAATAAAGGTGAATAAGAACGGGAGCATTTTACAAAATTAAGGTGAATAAAGCCGGGCAGACATCATACTCCACACACACGCATGTGCACACACAGACCTGTCCACCAGAGCCCTGAGTGAACCTACCTCAGTTCCACTTGTCAGGAACCCACCTCACCCCACATACACATAGCCCTTCCCGGCTTCGGTTCCACTTGTCAGGAACCCACCTCACCCCACATACACATAGCCCTTCCCGGCTTCAGTTCCACATGTCAGGAACCCACCTCACCCCACATACACATAGCCCTTCCCGGCTTCAGTTCCACTTGTCAGGAACCCACCTCACCCCACATACACATAGCCCTTCCCGGCTTCGGTTCCACTTGTCAGGAACCCACCTCACCCCACATACACATAGCCCTTCCCGGCTTCGGTTCCACTTGTCAGGAACCCACCTCACCCCACATACACATAGCCCTTCCCGGCTTCGGTTCCACTTGTCAGGAACCCACCTCACCCCACATACACATAGCCCTTCCCGGCTTCGGTTCCATTTGTCAGGAACCCACCTCACCCCACATACACATAGCCCTTCCCGGCTTCAGTTCCACTTGTCAGGAACCCACCTCACCCCACATACACATAGCCCTTCCCGGCTTCAGTTCCATTTGTCAGGAACCCACCTCACCCCACATACACATAGCCCTTCCCGGCTTCAGTTCCACTTGTCAGGAACCCACCTCACCCCACATACACATAGCCCTTCCCGGCTTCGGTTCCACTTGTCAGGAACCCACCTCACCCCACATACACATAGCCCTTCCCGGCTTCGGTTCCACTTGTCAGGAACCCACCTCACCCCACATACACATAGCCCTTCCCGGCTTCAGTTCCACTTGTCAGGAACCCACCTCACCCCACATACACATAGCCCTTCCCGGCTTCAGTTCCACTTGTCAGGAACCCACCTCACCCCACATACACATAGCCCTTCCCGGCTTCAGTTCCACTTGTCAGGAACCCACCTCACCCCACATACACATAGCCCTTCCCGGCTTCAGTTCCACTTGTCAGGAACCCACCTCACCCCACATACACATAGCCCTTCCCGGCTTCAGTTCCACTTGTCAGGAACCCACCTCACCCCACATACACATAGCCCTTCCCGGCTTCAGTTCCATTTGTCAGGAACCCACCTCACCCCACATACACATAGCCCTTCCCGGCTTCAGTTCCATTTGTCAGGAACCCACCTCACCCCACATACACATAGCCCTTCCCCGCTTCAGTTCCACTTGTCAGGAACCCACCTCACCCCACATACACATAGCCCTTCCCGGCTTCAGTTCCACTTGTCAGGAACCCACCTCACCCCACATACACATAGCCCTTCCCGGCTTCAGTTCCACTTGTCAGGAACCCACCTCACCCCACATACACATAGCCCTTCCCGGCTTCAGTTCCACTTGTCAGGACCCCACCTCACCCCACATACACATAGCCCTTCCCGGCTTCAGTTCCACTTGTCAGGAACCCACCTCACCCCACATACACATAGCCCTTCCCCGCTTCAGTTCCATTTGTCAGGAACCCACCTCACCCCACATACACATAGCCCTTCCCGGCTTCAGTTCCACTTGTCAGGAACCCACCTCACCCCACATACACATATCCGTTCCCGGCTTCAGTTCCACTTGTCAGGAACCCACCTCACCCCACATACACATAGCCCTTCCCGGCTTCAGTTCCACTTGTCAGGAACCCACCTCACCCCACATACACATAGCCCTTCCCGGCTTCAGTTCCACTTGTCAGGAACCCACCTCACCCCACATACACATAGCCCTTCCCGGCTTCAGTTCCACTTGTCAGGAACCCACCTCACCCCACATACACATAGCCCTTCCCGGCTTCAGTTCCACTTGTCAGGAACCCACCTCACCCCACATACACATAGCCCTTCCCGGCTTCAGTTCCACTTGTCAGGAACCCACCTCACCCCACATACACATAGCCCTTCCCGGCTTCAGTTCCACTTGTCAGGAACCCACCTCACCCCACATACACATAGCCCTTCCCGGCTTCAGTTCCATTTGTCAGGAACCCACCTCACCCCACATACACATAGCCCTTCCCGGCTTCAGTTCCATTTGTCAGGAACCCACCTCACCCCACATACACATAGCCCTTCCCGGCTTCAGTTCCACTTGTCAGGAACCCACCTCACCCCACATACACATAGCCCTTCCCGGCTTCAGTTCCACTTGTCAGGAACCCACCTCACCCCACATACACATAGCCCTTCCCGGCTTCGGTTCCACTTGTCAGGAACCCACCTCACCCCACATACACATAGCCCTTCCCGGCTTCAGTTCCATTTGTCAGGAACCCACCTCACCCCACATACACATAGCCCTTCCCGGCTTCAGTTCCACTTGTCAGGAACCCACCTCACCCCACATACACATAGCCCTTCCCGGCTTCAGTTCCACTTGTCAGGAACCCACCTCACCCCACATACACATAGCCCTTCCCGGCTTCAGTTCCACTTGTCAGGAACCCACCTCACCCCACATACACATAGCCCTTCCCGGCTTCAGTTCCACTTGTCAGGAACCCACCTCACCCCACATACACATAGCCCTTCCCGGCTTCAGTTCCACTTGTCAGGAACCCACCTCACCCCACATACACATAGCCCTTCCCGGCTTCAGTTCCACTTGTCAGGAACCCACCTCACCCCACATACACATAGCCCTTCCCGGCTTCAGTTCCACTTGTCAGGAACCCACCTCACCCCACATACACATAGCCCTTCCCGGCTTCAGTTCCACTTGTCAGGAACCCACCTCACCCCACATACACATAGCCCTTCCCGGCTTCAGTTCCACTTGTCAGGAACCCACCTCACCCCACATACACATAGCCCTTCCCGGCTTCAGTTCCACTTGTCAGGAACCGACCTCACCCCACATACACATAGCCCTTCCCGGCTTCAGTTCCATTTGTCAGGAACCCACCTCACCCCACATACACATAGCCCTTCCCGGCTTCAGTTCCATTTGTCAGGAACCCACCTCACCCCACATACACATAGCCCTTCCCGGCTTCAGTTCCACTTGTCAGGAACCCACCTCACCCCACATACACATAGCCCTTCCCGGCTTCGGTTCCACTTGTCAGGAACCCACCTCACCCCACATACACATAGCCCTTCCCGGCTTCAGTTCCACTTGTCAGGAACCCACCTCACCCCACATACACATAGCCCTTCCCCGCTTCAGTTCCACTTGTCAGGAACCCACCTCACCCCACATACACATAGCCCTTCCCGGCTTCAGTTCCATTTGTCAGGAACCCACCTCACCCCACATACACATAGCCCTTCCCGGCTTCAGTTCCACTTGTCAGGAACCCACCTCACCCCACATACACATAGCCCTTCCCGGCTTCAGTTCCACTTGTCAGGAACCCACCTCACCCCACATACACATAGCCCTTCCCGGCTTCAGTTCCACTTGTCAGGAACCCACCTCACCCCACATACACATAGCCCTTCCCGGCTTCAGTTCCACTTGTCAGGAACCCACCTCACCCCACATACACATAGCCCTTCCCGGCTTCAGTTCCATTTGTCAGGAACCCACCTCACCCCACATACACATAGCCCTTCCCGGCTTCAGTTCCATTTGTCAGGAACCCACCTCACCCCACATACACATAGCCCTTCCCGGCTTCAGTTCCACTTGTCAGGAACCCACCTCACCCCACATACACATAGCCCTTCCCGGCTTCAGTTCCACTTGTCAGGAACCCACCTCACCCCACATACACATAGCCCTTCCCGGCTTCAGTTCCATTTGTCAGGAACCCACCTCACCCCACATACACATAGCCCTTCCCGGCTTCAGTTCCACTTGTCAGGAACCCACCTCACCCCACATACACATAGCCCTTCCCGGCTTCAGTTCCACTTGTCAGGAACCCACCTCACCCCACATACACATAGCCCTTCCCGGCTTCAGTTCCACTTGTCAGGAACCCACCTCACCCCACATACACATAGCCCTTCCCGGCTTCAGTTCCACTTGTCAGGAACCCACCTCACCCCACATACACATAGCCGTTCCCGGCTTCAGTTCCACTTGTCAGGAACCCACCTCACCCCACATACACATAGCCCTTCCCGGCTTCAGTTCCACTTGTCAGGAACCCACCTCACCCCACATACACATAGCCCTTCCCGGCTTCAGTTCCACTTGTCAGGAACCCACCTCACCCCACATACACATAGCCCTTCCCCGCTTCAGTTCCACTTGTCAGGAACCCACCTCACCCCACATACACATAGCCCTTCCCAGCTTCAGTTCCATTTGTCAGGAACCCACCTCACCCCACATACACATAGCCCTTCCCGGCTTCAGTTCCACTTGTCAGGAACCCACCTCACCCCACATACACATAGCCCTTCCCGGCTTCAGTTCCATTTGTCAGGACCCCACCTCACCCCACATACACATAGCCCTTCCCGGCTTCAGTTCCACTTGTCAGGAACCCACCTCACCCCACATACACATAGCCCTTCCCGGCTTCAGTTCCATTTGTCAGTGGCACATTGATGAAAAAAATTGGAGAAGCCTTCTTTTAACTTATCCAGTAGAACTTAAAAGAAGTTGAATGGATCAGGGCTCACCTGGCAATAAAATAAAAGGGCCAGGTGAGAGCCTTCATGAGGGTACTAAAACAAGCAGAGTGGAGATTTTGTTTTATATTTTCCACCCCAACCCTCACCCCCCATTCCTGACTTCATTTTAGTGCCTGTTCCACCTGATGAGTTAAGAATTGGAGTTAAACTTAGCTGACTTAGAATAGGCAAAGCTGGAGAAATGTTTGCAGGATGAGAGGCTCTTTGAATCCATCTTCAGGGTTGGCCAAGACAGTGGCAAACAGTATAACGAACCCTAGTACCGACACTGCAGAGACTCATAACATGCAGGATGGTCAGTGCTGAGCACAAAAAGCATCTGATCTCTGGGCAAACCACATGGGAAATTCCTTGGCAACAAGATGAACTTTTTGTCTCTTAAAACTTCAATAGCGGTTTATTCCACATGCTATAGCACTGCACCATATTTTCCCAAATTTCTATTTTCCAAACAGCAAAAATCCCAGTCTACCTCCAGAGATTATACTGAGACTATGTTTATGCAATTCATTTGTTAATTTCTACCTGTTAAGTAGGTGGTGGGCTTTGCTAGTTGCCTATCCATTACCCATCTCTCCTTCTTTAAAGAGAAGATCTAGATTTTGTTTAGTGAATTAATGTGCCCAGAAATATAAATCCTCAATATCCCAACTTTGATTACAGATCAAGAGTGCCCTTGGGATCCACTTTCTCCATTTCACCATGATATTAAAATAGCACCTACTTCATAAAATTATGAGGATTAATTTAGATAAACTGTGAATATTTCCTGGTAAATTTTTTTTTTTATTAAATCATAGCTGTGTACATTAATACGATCATGGGGCACCATACACTTGGTTCATAGATCGCTTGACACATTTTCATCACACTAGTTAACATAGCTTTCATAGCATTTTCTTAGTTATTTTGCTAAGACCTTTACATTCCACATTTACTAGGATTCACATATACCCTTGTAAGATGCACCGCAGGTGTAATCCCATTAATCCCCCTCCCTCCACGGACCTCCCCCCTCCCTCCCCTCCCTTTCCCCCTTCTCCCTATTCTTAGGTTGTAACTGGGTTATAGCTTTCATGTGAAGGTCCTACACTAGTTTCATTTTTTCAATTATTAATTGTTATTTAAGTTATATAATCATGTCTGAAAAGGCACATATCAGAGTGCACATCTTAAGCTCTTTACAGACATTATAAATGAATAGTTAACAGTGGCTGTCTACTTGTTGCGAGTAGGAAGTAGTGATATAATAAAAATATATTATATATATATTATTATATATATATATAAATATATATTATTATTATTGTATAATAAAAAAAAAATTGACCTAAGTAAGAGCTGGCACTACACATTGATTATAAGTAAACTCTTATACTTAAAGGTCCCAAAACTCTATAATGTATATTTCCTCAGGTGCCTTCAGACACTTAAAGATTATTAATACTTATACTTGTTGCAGATACTATGAAAAGCTCTTTACATATATTAACTTATTTAATTCACACAGCACTCCTATGATATGGTGATAGTAGAGCCCTTTTTGTGGCTACAGACACTGAGCCACTATGAGGCAGGGTAACTGGTGCACAACTTCCATGGCTGGCCTGGAATCCACCCCGGGAAGTTCCCTCTGGGCTCCAGACTCTTAGTCCATATGCTGCACTCTCATACAAGACCTTCCATATGCCCAGTTCCAAGATGGTTTGTAATAATTAGTGAGTGTTGTTTGAACAAATTATCCGCAACAGTTGTTGACCTGTTCTTTTTCACTGTAGTAATTTTACAAGAAAAGTGCCTATGTGCCAACAGAATTGAAAATGTGGAGTTATTAATAATTGACTCACTGCTAAGATCTTTACAGCTTTTTGTTCTGTCCTCAAACAGCATCCTACTTCTTTACCTCCCCTCATCTCAATAATGACAAGGATTTGTTCCAGAAAAACCTACTTAAACTCCAAAAATGATTCTACTAAAATATTTGCCAAACTATTCTTCAAAGAATATGCATAAAACATAGAGGGAAATGAACAAAGAAAGACCCATCTTACCACTGCTTTGTTTTCAATTAGGAAAGGTAAGTTGCAGCCTAATAATTTCAAAGATGCTAAGAATCCACCTTTCTCTTTTCCCTTCCTCTCAACAGTGTTATATAGTGTTAGGGACATACTCTTAAGCATGTGAGTTAGGATGAATACGCTTGGGATCATCTTTCTTATGTACTAGCTGTATTTTGACAATTTTCTTTAACTCTGTTTCTCTTTCTTCATGATTTAAATTGTAAACACAAAATAGTGCCTACCTAGTAGAGCCATCAAAAGAATTAAATAAGTAGAAATGTGCATAATAAAAGTTTATTATTCTTATTATCTTCCCTGACGTGATGCCTAAAATTTTGCACGCTAAGTTTTACTTTCCTTAAAATTGGTTGGAAAAAAACATTCTACTTTGGGCTGTTAACAGCATTTGGTCAGCATCTAATTGAGACACTGGATATTAGAAGGAATATTAACTACTGGGACCTCTGAAATGGGAAGGGTGCTCCCAAAAGTTGTAGAAAAAGAAACCCTTGAGAACTATCTCTGCCACCTGGTATCCCTTATTCAGCTAAACGCATTTCTTTTTCATTTGCTAATTTATTGAATAACACTGAGTATTATTGAAAAATACTCAGTGTTTTGTTTCTTTCCATCTCCTGTAGACTGAGAGTGATGTATTTCCAGCAATATACTCATTTCATTACTTTTTCCTATGCCCATGACTGGCCATGCATCTCATTATTAGCATAAGTGTCCATTTTCAAGGTTAGCTAAATTGTTAACTGTGATTTTCTTTTTAATTCTTATACTTCAATCTTATTACACAAATTTAGTTTGTGCAAATAAAAGGTCAGTAATAGTTTGGATCACAATGGCATTCTAGGAACACTTGTTCATCTTTCCTTCAACCCACATCCTGATATCCAAAATTATATATTTTTAAGGAATAAGTTTATAATAGAACTAGAGTTCTATTTAAAAGGCTGAGAATGTAAGACTAATGGAAAACACGCCATGATCACTGTCTGGACACAAATATATGTGCACATATACACACATAGACACACACAAATTCCAATGATAAGCTATTTGAAAAAGTTGCTTAACATGTGGCACCAAAAATTGGAAAATAAAGATGGATTATATAAATAAAGAAGGCAAGTGCAAGAATAATATTTATCAGACAGAAGATATTCAAGGTGACAAGCATTAACCAAGAAAGAGATAAATATTTCATGTTGCCAAATTGTATCATCCATTATAAAGACATAACAGTTTTGAACCTTTAAACACAGATGCCTCATAGATGAGCTTAGGAATACATAAAAGCAAAAAAAAAAAAAAAAACTACAGAAGGGAATAATAGCAAAATCTATAATAATAGCTGAAGATTTTATTATACCTCTTTCAAAAATCAACAAATCAAAAAAGTATGCAAATAAATTACATAATTAATAAGGTGATCCATTTCAATATAGTAGAACACAGCAAGGATTTATTGTAATTATATTGGCGTTATTAAAAATTAAGGATTTTAGTGTATTAAAATATGATATAAGAATAAACTCAAATAAAAGAGAAAAATCTTGTGAAACTTGCATTGAAAGAAGTATGAAATCATTACCCTTTTTCTTTGAAACACATGTATTTCCTAATTCTGCCTACTGAAAAGGTGTAAAACCAACGACAACTGTGAGAGCTTCTATATGATGACTGTGTTCCATAGATACCAATATTCCTTAGAGATGTAGCTGATTACAAGTCTAAAACATAAAAAAAAAAAAACATTTTTCTGCGGTATCTTGAAGAAAGCAAAGGGGCTATCACAAGGCAATGGGGCTATGACCAAATCAACATCAAGGAAGATGGGACCCATGAGCCCTCCAAAGAGAGATGTTGACAATCTATTGATTGGAAAAACCTGTGAGTTAAAAGAAAACAGTAATTTCTACTCATACTCAGTAAAGAATATAAAAGAAAAATCTTGAAGATAATGGGAAATAACTATTACAACAGAAGAAATATAGCTAATAGATGTGGAAGAAAAGCCAGAATTTAAAAAATTACTGTATTTCCATACCTAAACAAATAATTGATTTAAGCAGTGATCATCAATAGATAAAACATGGAAAAAATCTTAATTATAAGAAGTGGAAAATCAGTCTGCCACCACCTGAAAATATTGATCAACTTTAACATCCATAAATTTCGACAACCAAACATTATATACCATCTTAAGTTATTTAATGTGGGATACGTAGAACTATCTATGAAATATTCTTCCCCTCTTCATAAAAAGTTGAACCAAAAAGTTGAATCAAATGAAGGTTTTAAAAGCAAATTTCCATTGTATAGGAAATGTAAGATGTAGAAGAAGAGGTTCTATGACATTATGTTAAACAATGAGCAAATCTAGACCATAGGACATTTACATAACAAATGAACTGGTTTCTTGAACCAGTTCCATGGCATGAAAAAGTAAGCGTTAAGAGAAGATGGACTATGTTAGACTAAAAAAAACTTGTAATATATACAACTAAATACAACATATAGATATCTTGGTAATCTAATGAAAAGATGTCTATTATAAAATAGAACCTGGGACACAGGAACATTTTTTTAATAATACAACCTATAATATGTGCCAAAATGTGATGTAAAGAAAAGATTTTTCAGAAAAATACATATTGCTAAATTAACATAAGAGGAATAGAAAGCCTGTACAGTCCAACAATCTTAGCTAAATTTGGAAAACAAGTAAAACTTTTTGTTTGAAAAGGCATCAGCATTTTTATACATAAAGGTAAAATTCACCCAAGAATGAAAGGTTGTTTTATAAACTATTGAGTAGAACTTACTTAAATCAGCACATGAGCAATGATTAAATAATGAACAATTTTGTGAGTCTATTGATGAAATATTGATAGTTTGAAATCAGCTATTTGGGAAGTATGTAAACCATGGACATTGGTGAACTTTACATATCAGGGCGATTTTTTCAAACAAAAACGTCAGCACACCACTGACTTTGTGTTAAAAAGAAATGCTAATGAAATTCATTGCACAAAATAAAGGAAAACATTTAGCATTTTGATAGATGCCAAAGAGTATGATAAAGATCCACCTGTATCCAATCTCCTTATAGATGCTGAGAAACTATGAATTAGAAAAATGTTCTTTTTTTTTTTCTTTCCTTCTTTTTTTTTTTTTTTTATTGTTGGGGATTCATTGAGGGTACAATAAGCCAGTTACACTGATTACAATTGTTAGGTAAAGTCCCTCTTGCAATCATGTCTTGCCCCCATAAAGTGTGACACACACTAAGGCCCCACCCCCCTCCCTCCATCCCTCTTTCTGCTTCCCCCCCCATAACCTTAATTGTCATTAATTGTCCTCATATCAAGATTGAGTACATAGGATTCATGCTTCTCCATTTTTGTGATGCTTTACTAAGAATAATGTCTTCCACTTCCATCCAGGTTAATATGAAGGATGTAAAGTCTCCATTTTTTTTAATGGCTGAATAGTATTCCATGGTATACATATACCACAGCTTGTTAATCCATTCCTGGGTTGGTGGGCATTTAGGCTGTTTCCACATTTTGGCAATTGTAAATTGAGCTGCAATAAACAGTCTAGTACAAGTGTCCTTATGATAAAAGGATTTCTTTCCTTCTGGGTAGATGCCCAGTAATGGGATTGCAGGATCGAATGGGAGGTCTAGGTTGAGTGCTTTGAGGTTTCTCCATACTTCCTTCCAGAAAGGTTGTACTAGTTTGCAGTCCCACCAGCAGTGTAAAAGTGTTCCCTTCTCTCCACATCCACGCCAGCATCTGCAGTTTTGAGATTTTGTGATGTGGGCCATTCTCACTGGGGTTAGATGATATCTCAGGGATGTTTTGATTTGCATTTCTCTAATATATAGAGATGATGAACATTTTTTCATGTGTTTGTTAGCCATTCGTCTGTCATCTTTAGAGAAAGTTCTATTCATGTCTCTTGCCCATTGGTATAAGGGATTGTTGGCTTTTTTCATGTGGATTAATTTGAGTTCTCTATAGATCCTAGTTATCAAGCTTTTGTCTGATTGAAAATATGCAAATATCCTTTCCCATTGTGTGGGTTGTCTCTTTGCTTTGGTTATTGTCTCCTTAGCTGTACAGAAGCTTTTCAGTTTAATGAAGTCCCATTTGTTTATTTTTGTTGTTGTTGCAATTGCCATGGCAGTCTTCTTCATGAAGTCTTCCCCCAGGCCAATATCTTCCAGTGTTTTTCCTATGCTTTCTTTGAGGATTTTTATTGTTTCATGCCTTAAATTTAAGTCCTTTATCCATCTTGAGTCAATTTTTGTGAGTGGGGAAAGGTGTGGGTCCAGTTTCAGTCTTTTACATGTAGACATCCAGTTCTCCCAACACCATTTATTGAATAGGGAGTCTTTCCCCCAAGGTAAGTTCTTGTTTGGTTTATCGAAGATTAGGTGGTTGTAAGATGTTAGTTTCATTTCTTGGTGTTCAATTTGACTCCAAGTGTCTATGTCTCTGTTTTTGTGCCAGTACCATGCTGTCTTGACCACTATGGCTTTGTAGTACAGACTAAAATCTGGTATGCTAATGCCCCCAGCTTTATTTTTGTTACTAAGAACTGCCTTAGCTATACGGGGTTTTTTCCGGTTCCATACAAAACGCAGAATCATTTTTTCCAAATCTTGAAAGTAAGATGTAGGTACTTTGACAGGAATGGTATTGAATAGGTAGATTGCTTTGGAAAGTATAGACATTTTAACAATGTTGATTCTTCCCATCCATGAGCATGGTATGTTCTTCCATTTGTTAATATCCTCTGCTATTTCCTTTCTGAGGAGTTCATAGTTTTCTTTATAGAGGTCCTTCACCTCCTTCGTTAGGTATATTCCTAGGTATTTCATTTTCTTTGAAACTATGGTGAAGGGAGTTGTGTCCTTAATTAGCTTCTCATCTTGACTGTTATTGGTGTATACAAAGGCTACTGACTTGTGGACATTGATTTTATATCCTGAAAAATTACTGTATTTTTTTTTAATTTTTTTATTAAATCATAAGTGTATACAATGATATGATTATGGGGCATCATACACTCACTTCATAAACCATTTGACACATTTTTATCCCAGTGGTTAACATAGCCTGTCCGGCGTTATCTCAGTTACTGTGCCAAAACATTTATATTCTACATTTACCAAGTTTCGCAAATACCCCTGTAATATGCACCACAGGTGTATTTTTTGATGACTTCTAGGAGTCTTGTGGTTGAGTCTTTGGGGTTCTCTAAGTATAAGATCATGTCGTCAGCAAAGAGGGAGAGTTTGACCTCCTCTGCTCCCATTTGGGTTCCCTTTATTTCCTTGTCTTGCCTAATTGTATTGGCTAGAACTTCTAGCAGTATGTTGAATAGTAAAGGTGACAGAGGACAACCTTGTCTGGTTCCAGTTCTAAGAGGAAAAGCTTTCAGTTTTACTCCATTCAGTAAAATATTGGCTGTGGGTTTGTCATAGATAGCTTCAATCAGTTTTAGAAATGTGCCACCTATGCCCATACTCTTCAGTGTTCTAATTAGAAAAGGATGCTGGATTTTATCAAATGCTTTTTCTGCATCTATTGAGAGGATCATGTGATCTTTATTTTTGCCTCTGTTAATATGGTGGATAACGTTTATGGACTTGCGTATGTTAAACCAGCCTTGCGTCCCTGGGATGAAGCCTACTTGATCATGATGAATGACTTTTTTGATGATAAGCTGTAATCTATTGGCTAGGATTTTGTTGAGAATTTTTCCATCTATATTCATGAGTGAGATTGGTCTGAAATTCTCCTTTTTGTTTGGGTCTTTTCCTGGTTTTGGTATCAGGGTGATGTTTGCTTCATAGAATGTGTTGGGGAAGATTCCTTCTTCCTCAGTTTTTTGGAATAATTTCTGCAGTACAGGAATAAGCTCTTCCTTGAAGGTTTGATAGAATTCTGGAGTGAAGCCATCTGGACCAGGGCATTTTTTGGTTGGAAGCTTTTTTATTGTTTCTTTGATCTCAGTGCTTGAAATTGGTCTGTTCAGGAGCTCTATTTCTTCCTGGCTAAGTCTAGGGAGAGGGTGTGATTCCAAATATTGATCCATTTCCTTCACATTGTCAAATTTCTGGGCATTGAGTTTCTGGTAGTATTCAGAGATGATCTCTTGTATCTCTGTGGGATCAGTTGTTATTTCCCCTTTATCGTTTCTGATTGAGGTTACTAGAGATTTTACTTTTCTATTTCTCATTAGTCTGGCCAATGGTTTATCTATTTTATTTATTTTTTCAAAAAACCAACTCCTTGTTTCATTAATTTTCTGAATGATTCTTTTGTTTTCAATTTCATTGATCTCTGATTTGATTTTTGGATATTTCTTTTCTTCTACTGAGTTTAGGCTTAGATTGTTCTTCTTTTTCCAATTCCATAAGATCTCTTGTGAGATTGTTGATGTGCTCTCTTTCTGTTTTTCGAATGTAAGCATCTAAAGCGATGAATTTTCCTCTCAAAACTGCTTTTGCAGTATCCCACAGGTTTTGGTAGCTTGTGTCTTCATTGTTGTTATGCTCAAGGAAGTTAATGATTTCCTGTTTGATTTCTTCCTGCACCCATCTGTTATTCAACAGAAGATTGTTTAATTTCCATGCCTTTGGGTGGGGTCGAACATTTTTGTTAGAGTTGAGTTGCACCTTTAGTGCCTTATGGTCTGAAAAGATACAAGGTAAAATTTCAATTCTTTTGATTCTGTTGATATTTGTTTTGTGTCCCAGGATATGATCAATTTTGGAGAATGTTCCATGGAGTGATGAGAAGAATGTATATTCTTTAACTTTGGGGTGGAGTGTTCTATATGCGTCTATCAAGCATAGTTGTTCTAGGGTCTCATTTAAATCTCTTACATCTTTGTTTAATTTCTGTTTAGAGGATCTGTCCAGCTGTGTAAGAGGTGTGTTAAAGTCCCCTGTTATGATGGTATTATCAGATATCATATTGCTCAGACTGAGTAAGGTCTTCTTCAAGAATCTGGGAGCATTTAAATTGGGTGCATAAATATTTAGAATCGAAATGTCTTCTTGTTGTATTTTTCCCTTGACCAATATAAAGTGACCATCTTTGTCTTTTTTGACTTTAGTTGCTTTAAATCCACATGTATCTGAAAATAAGATTGCAACTCCTCTTTTCTTCTGAATTCCATTTGCCTGAAAAATTGTCTTCCAACCCTTGACTCGGAGCTTTAATTTGTCTTTTGAGGCCAGGTGTGTTTCTTGCAGACAGCAAATGGATGGCTTGTGTTTTTTAATCCAGTCAGCCAATCTATGTCTCTTCAGTGGGGAATTCAAGCCATTAACATTTATGGAGATAATTGATAAGTGTGGTAGTATTCTATTCATCTTATTTGGTGAGATTCCATTGCTTAGTTTTATCTTTTGCATCAGTGTGGAGGTTAGGTTCTGTCCTTTGATTTCTGAGTTCTTACTTTGCTGCTGATCCATTGTGGTGGTCAGTGTGCAGGACAGGTTGAAGTATTTCCTGTAGAGCTGGTCTTGTTGTGGCAAATTTCCTCAATGTTTGTATATCCGTAAATGATTTGATTTCTCCGTCAATTTTGAAGCTTAGCTTAGCAGGGTACAGAATTCTGGGCTGAAAATTGTTCTGTTTAAGTAGATTAAAGGTAGATGACCATTGTCTTCTTGCTTGAAAGTTTCATTAGAGAAGTCTGTGGTCCCTCTGATGGATTTGCCCCTGTAGGTCAACTGGTGCTTACTCCTGGCAGCTTGCAGAATCTTTTCTTTTGACTTGACTTTGGACAGGTTCATCACAGTGTGTGTTGGAGAAGCTCGGTTAGAGTTGAGGCGACCTGGGGTCCGATATCCCTCTGAAAGCAGTGTGTCAGAATCTTTGGTGATGTTTGGGAAATTTTCTTTTATAATATTCTCTAGTATGGCTTCCATTCCTCTGGGGCATTCTTCTTCCCATTCTGGAATTCCTATAACTCGTATGTTGGAACGCTTCATAAAGTCCCATAATTCTGACAGGGAACGTTCTGCTTTCTCTCTCTTCTTTTCTGCCTCTTTTACTATCTGAGTTATCTCAAAAACTTTGTCTTCTACCTCTGAAATTCTTTCTTCTGCATGGTCTAACCTGTTGCTGATACTTTCCATTGCATCTTTAAGTTCCCTGATTGACTGTTTCATTTCCTTCAGCTCTGCTATATCCTTTTTATATTCTTCATATCGTTCATCTCTGATTTGATTCTGTTTTTGGATTTCCTTTTGGTTATTTTCCACTCTATTAGCAGTTTCCTTCATTGTTTCCATCATTTCTTTCATTGTTTTCAACATGTGTATTCTAAATTCCCTTTCTGTCATTCCTAACATTTCTGTATAGGTGGAATCCTCTGCAGTAGCTAGCTCATGGTCCCTTGGCGGGGTTGTTCTGGACTGGTTCTTCATGTTGCCTGGAGTTTTCTGCTGATTCTTCCTCATGAGTGATTTCTTTTATCTGTTTCCTTGCCCTAATTTTCCTTTCACTTCCTCTTGCTCTTTAAGTTCTTGTGCCTGTGGACTAAGGGTTACAGGACCAGAAGGGTGAGAAGGTTGAAGAGCAAAAAAGGGATGAAAGAAAGGAGGACCGAGTGATAAGAAAAAAAAGAAAGATAGAGAAAGGAGAGGGGGTGGGGATAAGGAATATTGACAAAAAGAAGAGAGGCACAGATAGAGGGAGACAGGGCAATATAGGTGTACATAGGGTACTTTGACACAACCTTAAAAAACCCCACCTTCTGGGGGTGCCCAGTTGGGTGGTTCCCTTGAGGTCAGCAGCTCTTTGCTAACCTGATCAGACACAGTACCCCACCTCCACCAAGTAGAGAGGAAAGACAAAAATGCTATAAATCAAACCAAAACAAGCAAACAGAAAACTTTACGGGGATACAATTGGGTGAAAAACCAAATGATAGCAGTAGAAACACCAGCAAAAATGAAGTTGTAGTTATTAAAAAAGGCAGCAATGGGAAATTATAATTAAACTAGAAAAATTGAGAAAGAAAAAGGGATCTGTATGGAAAAGATTGAAATTAAAACACAAAAGAACATCAACAACGTCAAAATAAACAAACAAACAAAAAAAAAACAAACAAAAAAAAAGAAAAAAATACACAACCAAAAACAAAGCAGTTTGTATATGTTATTGAATATTGTCTGGGCAACACGTGGTCTTCTGGGGTATGAGATGTTAGTCACAGTTCTGATACGACTGGAGGCTGCTGATTTCTCAAACCCCAGCAGGTAGACACCCTAAATCTCTCTTCAGCCCACTTAAAAGGCACTTTGAACTTGTAAACTTGCTGAGCAGAAGCTTTCCCGGCTTTCTCGCTGGAATCACTGCTGAAGTGGCTATCCACTTACCCAGTGTGCCAAAACCGGTCTCACTCTGCCCCTGAGGGTTAGGGCTGCAAGGCGGCTCAGACCCCACCCTTAGGCTACTTGGTTGCTGGGTTACCAGCTCCCACCCGTTTCTAGCTCTGGACCCTGAGGGCGGAGCTTGCCGGGGCAGATCACTGACAATGGTTCCGTGTGACCCACCGCCAAACACTATTAGCTCCGTCTGGCTCAGCGGCTCAGACTGGGACCCTAGACAACGGCCAAAGTTCTCCACACTCCCGCTCAGGCCTTCCCCAAGGCAGTTCAACTCAGTGCCAAGTCCAAGGACATCAAAACAGTTCACAGGTAAGGCCTTTCTGGTTTGCAGTCTCGCTGCTACTGAACTTACAGTTGTGGGCGGGTTTAGACGGTTTGAACACACGCGACCACTTGCCGGTTTTCCACTGTTTTAGTCCTCCTCTTGGGGTCCAGAAGTCTCTCGCTGACTCCCTGTATCCTCATAGGAGTGATGATAGGCAGTTCCCACCAGCCAGAGATGCCTGGAATCCTATCTCCCCAGACTCACGGTGCCCAGATGCAAGGAAGCTGTTACTCGGCTGCCATCTTGCTCCGCCTCCCTAGAAAAATGTTCTTAACCCTCTAAAGGATTTCCTTCAGAAAACTTCAGAACAATAAATTCAAAAATCTCACTAACAGTAGAAATAAAACAATGCATTTATCTATTACCACTGCTCTCTAATATTCATTGGAAGTGCTAGGCAGTAGGTTAGGTAAAAGAGAAAGAAAGAGAACATTTATAATCTTCAGATAACCTGAAAAATAAACTGGTAACACATTAGCTGGTGACACATGTGCAAGTGATAAATATAAAATCATAATTGATATGCTTTAATTTGAAAATGCCATTTAAAAAGTGACTGCTTATAAAAGTTAAAAAATGATTAAAATGAACCTAATAGAAATTGTGGAAGAACTACCAAAATCCTTTTCCACAATGAAAACTCCATACCCAAAAGATTTTGTTACTAAAGTCTACCAAATATTTACAAAAGAAATCATATCAATACCACACCAGTACTTCTAAAAAACATAAAGGAAAGGGACACATTTCAACATGACACAAAACCAGACAAAAAACTTAACGAAAAAGAAACAATTACAGGTCCATGTTCTCATGACATATACACAAATATTCTTAACAAAATTAAAAAAGAAAGTATCCACCAATATATACACAAAGGATAAAATATGATCTTTCTGGGTTTATCCAAGAAATGCAAAGTTGGCTTTACATCTAAAAATCAATGTAATTAACTATTATTAATATCCTAAAACAAATAAAATACAGTAAACCATATGATCCTTTTAAAGAATGCATAAAAAGCGGGCAGTGCCTGTGGCTCAGTCGGGAAGGCACCGGCCCCATATACTGAGGGTGACAGGTTCAAACCCGGCCCTGGCCAAACTGCAACCAAAAAATAGCCGGGCGTTGTGGCGGGTGCCTGTAGTCCCAGCTACTCGGGAGGCTGAGGCAAGAGAATCGCTTAAGCCCAGGAGTTGGAGGTTGCTGTGAGCTGGGTGAGGCCACAGCACTCTACAGAGGGCCATAAAGTGAGACTCTGTCTCTACAAAAAAAAAAAAAATAAAGAATGCATAAAAAGCAGTTGATAAGGGCGTTGTCTGTGGTTTAAAGGAGTAGGGCGCTGGCCCCATATGCTGGAGGTGATGGGTTCAAACCCAGCCCCGGCCAAAAACTACACAAAAAAAAAAAAAGCAGTTGACACAATTTAGTACCCATTGATGATAAAAATTCTCACCCAACTGGAGTAGAAGGAACTTTCCTCAAACTGACAAAATACTTTTATAAAAAATATTATCAACAACAATTTAAAATAGTTACACATTGAAGGCTTTCCCTTTAAGTCTCAAATCGAGGCAGAAATATCCAGTCTCATCACCTCTAATTTTAAACCAATTCAAAATACTTCCTGATTTCCTTTGCAAGTTTTTTCTATTGTCATTTTGCATACCTTAGACCGTACAATAAGGCAAAATAAATAAGTAAAAGACAGAGACTAAATAGGAAGAAGTACAACTTTTTTATTTGCATATGACACAGTTGTCCATGTAGGAAATCCTAAGTAATCTACAAGAAAAATAAAGCTAGTAGAAAGAATAATGGGTTTAGAAGGTGGATGGATACAGATCAACACACAAAAATCACTTCTTATGTGCTGGAATCAGACAAGTGGAAATTGAAATAAAAAATCATTCAGTGACATGAAATACGTGGGCGCAAATTGAACTAAGAATGTGCAAGACTTGTATTGAAAACTATAAATTGTTGCTTTAAAAAGCTAAAGACAAATAAATGGGAGAAATGGCATATCGATGGGTTGGAAGGCAATATCATCAAAACTCTCTGCGTTTATATTGAAATTCAACAAAATCTCAAATAAAATCCCAGCCAACTTTTAAAATAGAAATTAATAAAGTAATTTTAAACTTTATAGAATTGCAAAGGAACTAGAATATTAAGAAGCATTCTGAAGAACAAAGTTGGACGATTTAGACTACTGATTTCAAGACTTAGAATAAAGCTAGTATAATTAGAGCATTGTAGTGTTAGCAAAAGAATAAACCCGTGGATCAATGAAACAGAATATAACCCCACAGAACCATTAATTTTCTATAATGTACCAAGGTAATTCAAGGTAATTCAATGGGTATAAAGTAATCATCTAAATAAATTGTGCTAAAACAATTAGATAATCATGAGGAGAAAAGGCCTTGGCTCTTACTTAATATCAAATCCAGAAATTAACTCAAAGTAAAGTATAAACCAAATTATAAAAGATAAACTATATAATGTCTAAAAGAAAACATAGAGGCAATCTTGGTGACTTTGAGGCACAAAGTACTAAAACCACAAACCATTAAAAATTAATTAATTACACTTTACTAAAAATTAAAAATGTTTGTTCTTCAACATAAATGTGAAAAAAATTAAAAAAGCAAGTCACAGACAGGGAGAAAATATCGGAAAACCATATATTTGATGAATAACATAACCAGAACCTACGCAAATTTATATTTAATAAAAGAAACTAATTGTTCAAGATGAGCTAAATAGTTGAATAGATCTTTAGTAAAGAAGTTATATAATAAGGCTGGGCATAGTGCCTTGTGCCTGTAATCCTACCACTCTGGAAGTCCAAGGCAGGTGGATCACCTGAACTCAGAAGTTCTGGACCAGCCTGAGCAAGAGTAAGACTCTGTCTAAAACTAGCCAGGAATTGTATTGGGCGCCTGTAGTCTCAGCTACTTGGGAGGCTGAGGCAAGAGGACCCTTTGAGCCCACGAGTTTGAGGTTGCTGTGAGCAGTGATGCTGCAGCACTCTACCAAGGGTGACAAAGTGAGACTCTGTCTCAAAATAAAAATAAAGAAGATAAATGAACAGAAAATAAATACATGGTGAAAATGTTTAACATTCTTAATAGTTAGGGAACTGGAAGTTAATAGCATGGTAAGATACCACTGCATGTCTATTGCGATAGCTAAAATTAAAAAATCTGACAATACCAAGTGTGAGACAGGATGAGGGGCAACTGGAACTCTCCTACATTGCTGGGGAAATGCAAAATTTAAATCCCTATTGGCAGTTTTTACACTTAGCATTCAATCAGAAATGCTACTCCTAAGGATTTAAATAAGAAAAATGAAACATGTGTCCTCAAAAAGACCTGCCAAATATTCATCAAATCTTGACTGGATATATAGTTGTGGCACTGTGTATCCATACAATGGAACCTCGCTACTATGTATAAAAAATGAATTATAGATATATACAGTTATATGAATGAACATCAAAACCATTATTCTAAGTGAAAATCCAGACAAAAGAAACTACATATTTTACAATACCATTTACATGACATTCTATGACAGTTACACTTGTTCCCCAAGCACATTTCTATGTCTTGATATGAAATACACCTTTCCTCTTTACCTAGGAATTTCAACTCATTATTCCTACCACCAATATTTATCAATAACTTGTTTCCCATGCAACTTGTTGGAAGCTTCAATTATAAGAATTACACTGTTTCTAAGATTTCCCCCTGTTTATTCCTTAGTTAAATGTGATGTTTTCAAGGACAGAGATCCTATCCCCTTTGTATCACTGGTGTGTTTCACAATGACTGATAACATGGTAGGACCTCAATACATATTATACTGAATATGTTTAATTTTCTGTGTTCCTGATTCCCTTTTGGCTAGCATTTCCATGATAAATAATTGAACTATAATTAAGTTGTTTCTATTTTAACTTATTGGTATTATCTAACTAAATAGAACATTACAAAGAACCAGAGAATGGTTTATCTTAAGGATGCTTACTAGATATATTAATAAATAAATTTTATTTTTATCTCTCAAACATGTGGAAGTTGTTCATACAAACTGGATCATTCTTGTTATTTCCAGCTAACTCAGATGAGAAGCCAGAGAGGTGCAAGCATTCAACACATATAGCATTGCTCCGGGCCAGGTGTGGTGGCTCACACTTGTAATCTTAGCACTCTTGGGAGGCCAAGACAGGTGGATTGCTTGAGTTCAGTAGTTCAAGACTAGCTTGAGCAAGAGTGACACCTCATCTCTACTGAAAACAGAAAAACTAGATGGACATCATGGCAGGTTCCTTTAGTCCCAGATACTTGGGTGGCTGAGGCAAGAGGATTGCCAGAGCTCAAGAGATTGAGGTTGCTGTGAGCTATAATGATGCCATGGCATTCTATCCAGGGCAACAGAGCAAGACCCTGTCTCAGAAATAAATAAATAAATAAATAAAGAGTTGCTCCAACAATGTAATTCTCTTCCACACTGTCTGCTGAAACTGCCTGTTGCAACCCAAAACCATTTTTTAATGGCTCTGAAACAGCCTGCTGCAATTCTAAGACTAATTTTACCCACCATCATCACTCATTCATCAGAAAAACAATATGTGCAATGTTTCTCCTTTTCATAAAACCTCCAACCACCTCTTTGTTCTTCAGACATACAAAGCATCAACTAGTCTGTGCGTATGCCCTGAATTTCAATTCTTGTATCCCAAATAAAACATTACATTTGGAGATTCGTTTGCACACTTTTTATTTGACTTTAACAAAGCATACAACTTGCAGTAGATTTTTCTCTTGGTCATTTGATGGAAGAAACCAATGGCCTGCCTGCCTTCCTTCCTTCCATCTCTCTTTCCTTCCTGCCAGTATATCCAGCTAAGGAAACAAAATGAGGTCGTATTTTAAAAAAGCAGAGGAGAAAGAGAGAAATGTAGTCAGTGGACAGTAATACAACTCTAGGAGTTACTGTATCATGCACTGATGATAATTAAATTCACCATTGATATTTAAGCAAAATACAAGGAAGGGAAATGCTTACAGAAACATGGCATTTCATTTCCATTTTCAAGCAAATTACAAACTCCAAAAACTTCTTCAGAAAATACCAATATGCCTTCTCATTCATTAGATTTCATTGCTTCAGAGAAAAATAGTTAAAGGGTTTTTTTGTTTTGTTTTTGTTTTCTAAGATATATGCAGGCATAATTAAGAGAAGTGTGCATACTTAAAATGACTTTTATAGCTTAATAAAAGATACTTTTATTTAAGCGCCCAGAGGTAGAAGTACTATAAAACATAGAGCTAATGACAACATTTGAAACCACCGAAACCAAGAAAAATAAAATAGAAAAATAAGAACACACACACACACACACACACCATCCTTTCATCAGAAATTATTTTAAATGGGAATTTTAATATGCATACATTTAACAAAATTAAGTTTTCAGGATGAGGAAAACCAAGGAAATTTTAAAAATGATCTCTCTACCAAGTTTTCTTTGATAATACTACTCTTCACACAATCTATGTGTAGGAGAGTCCTGGACTAAAGTCTTATGGAAGAAGTGGTGAGGCCACTCAGACGAGAGAGGAGATTAAGTAACACAATCTGATACCCACAATCCAAAGCAACCAACAATTCCTTTCCCTGCTCTTTCCTGCCAGGATTATCATCCAAATCCTTCTCATGAGCTCTCCCTGGTTGCTTCCCAAGACCTCTGGAACCTTTCCAGGCTTTGCCTCCAAATCTCACCGCCTCTAGTTTGCAAGTTCAACACGGCCACCTCTTCATCTGGGCTGCCTTGCACTGGGTAAACACTGGACTTCCTGACAATGCTTCCCCTCGCTCCTCTCTTCCTGCCCAACCTATATCTTAAACACCATTTCATTTTCCCTCCCTAATGGGCCAGTTCTACCCATTTCTTACAACTCAGTGTGGGACAGCTCTGAAGGGCAGGAAGGGGCGACCTAACCTTATGGTGCTTTACAAGAGTGAGGTTGGCTTTCCTCTGGTGGGCAGGATGGACCCTCCACCTACTGGTTCACACCAGGTTCTGCAGGAATGGACCCTAATAAATGTGAAGTGTCAACACTTTGGGGTTCTACACGCAGACTGAAGAGGGTAAAACAAATGTCAAACATGACTGATAGGAGATAGTCCAAGGAAGAAGAAATATGGCCGAGGTCACAGATATCCACGTACCTCCTAAAACATTCTCTTTCTCCACCTGAGCTTTACCCAAAATAAGATTTTTATCAATGTGAAAAAAATGTCAAAGTAGCCTGAAGGGCCCTTGAGATGTTTTGACTCTTGAGAGGTGCTCATCCTAAAGGCTGAAGGAGGGAACTTCGGCTCGTGGGGATCCTGGTCTCCTGACACCACTGGCTTAAAGAGGGAGGAGGCTTTTCTGCGGCTCTGAGCTCCAAGGAATGTAGCACATCCCAGAAAAGAAGCATCCAGGGAAAACTATCGAGGACTGACTCCAGTCATGACATAGTGTTTGAATCCCTTTTTATGCTGTCTCTGCATATCAGGAGACAGGATTTCAAGGCAAAGTCATATCTATAAATTAAGAAAATGAATTAATTCTGGAGGATTTACTGTGCTGTATCTGGAGGATTTACTGTGCTGTATCTCTTGGGACCCTGTGACAGGGACATTGCTCAGGGAAGTGAAGCACTTTCATAGTTTCCATGAAAACTCCTGGCAGGAAGTTTGCAGGTGGAAATTATCTCCACCGCAAATAATAAAACCACATGCCTTGAATTCTTTCAAAACCCCAGGGAGACACAGAGTGACAAACACACAATTAATTCATCATATCCCCCCCCATAATACCATGAAATGTGGGAATAAATAAGTTTATAGTATAAAAAAGTCACTTCAATACAATAAAGAATATTAATTAGTGATCATTAACCTGGTATCTCTTTGAACTTTTAGACAAACCATTCCCAAATTTATGGGTCTTAACTGCGGAATATAACACTTAAAGTCCTCATAAAGGATGGACATGATGACAATGTTCTGAACATTTCATCCAAATTTTAGATGAGGTAATACAGGGGCTGGCATGTAGGAAATGCTAAATAAATGGTTTTTGTTTCTTTTGAATATCTATTCTCCATGACCCTGACCTTTTCTTTCCATACATGCTGCCTTAAAGCTCCCAAACGCAAATGCATATGACATCAGTTAATCCCCGAAATTCTTGATCCCGTCACAAACAAGACCCCCATCACTGGTTCATTAGAGACAGGGAATTGTGCCCTTCAAGCTGTGGAGATGGGACATGTGGATCAGCTGCAGATACTTTCCACGAAACGAAGATGCAACATACGGATTTAATAGCAAGCCAAGGAATGTCTACCAGAGCATTTCTTTAATGACATGTACCAAACAGCATAGTAACATAGCATCTATCCATTCAGGAAACATTCCTTTACATGCTGTTTGAAAGCAATGATTTCTATGGCTGACTTGTGTACAATTATTTCTTCAGTGACTGAATAGCTGCTTAAAGTTTAAGAGCTCAGAAATGTCCCTCTACTATGACTCTCAGACAGGGACAGTACTTAGGATATTATAAAATTGTCTCTCAGATTTGGGTTAGCAAACACGTGACAAGTTCCCCACATGGTGTCAGGCTCTTGCAGGTGCTGGGAAGATGAAGATGATGAAGAGGGATAAGACAGAGGTGGC